>NC_043717.1:64814414-64839216 GCF_006229205.1 Suricata suricatta | reverse complement strand
CATATGGCCATTTGTAGGAAAGTGGATGGATTTTGAGGGTGTCATGCTAAGCGAAATAATTCAGGCAGAGAAGGATGGATACCATATGTTTTCATTCATAGGTGTAACAGGAGAGACTTGGCAGGGGACCATGGGGAGAGGAAGGGGGAAAGAGAGCGGAGACGAGTGAGGGACACAGATCAAGGGAGACTACTGAATACTGAAGACGAACCATGGACTGAAAGGGGAGGGGGAGGGAGGGAGGGGCTGATGGTCATGGTGGGGGGCACTTGTGGGGAGAGGCACTGGGTGTTGTATGGAAACCAATTTGACAATAAACTATTATTAAACAAATAAAGCTCTTTTTTTTCTTGCTTTCAAGAAAAAAATGTATGGAATACAAAACAAGAGTGTCAATTGCCTTAGACAATTATTCCTGATGACAAATTCATTGGTATCTAAAAATTTCCCAGAACATAGATTGGTAGAAGACTCATGCATAATCTTTATCAATAGTGATTGAGGTAGGTGACTTAAATGCTTATCACATGGGGAAGGAAAGTATCTTTAGCATTCAAATACAAGGCAATGTTTTTAGCATAGTAAAAGCAAAAGTTAGTCCTTTGTGAGCAGGAGTCAGTAGCCTGTTTTCTTAAGGGGAAGGGAAAACAGGTTTCTCAGGAGATGTAATATTTGCTCCGATAAACACAAAAGAAGAAATTTCTATAATCTTCATGAGGTACAATTTAGCATATTTTTAGCATAAGAAGACAACCATTCAATTCCAGTTGGCAATGTGGGAGTAGGTGCTGAAGCAGAAATGGCAGAGTGATAGCAAACAGAAATGGTGGAATGGTAGACGATAGTCATTATCTGACAATGGGATCTTTGGAAAACCCACCTTACCTTACATGGAGAATTTTCTCAGATTTGTGAGTCCAGAAACTGACTTCTAGCAATCATCTTGTTATGTTCCCTCAAAACCTATCTTATTGAGGGTTTTTATCATGAATGGATGCTGTACTTTGTCCAATGTTTTTGCTGAATCCATCAAAATAATCCTATGATTCTTATCCTTTGTTTTATTACTGTGGTGTGTCATGTTGATTGATTTCTTAATATTGAATCACCCTTGCATCCCAGGAATAAATCATACTTGATTGTGATTTCTTAAATGTATTATTGAATTTTGTGTGCTAGTATTTTATTGTGAATTTTTGCATCCATGTTTTTGCATCTGGGGTATTGGCTTGTAGTCATTTTTGTTAATGGAGTTTTTATATGGCTTGGTACCAGGATAATGCTGGCCTCATATTTTTTGGAATAGTGCAAGAAGAATAATTATTAACTCTTCTTTAGCTGTTTGATAGAATTCACCTGTGATCCCATTTGGTCCTGGACTTTGGTTTGTTAGGAGTTTTTTTTTTTTTTTTTTAACTAATTCAAGTTTTTTGCTGGTTATTGGTCTCTTCAAGTTTTCTATTTTATTCTGTTTCTGTTTGGTAGTTTATATGTTTCTATGAATTTATCCATTTCTAGTAGGGTGTCCAATTTGTTGGCATATAGTATTTCATAATATCCTAGTATCACTGTTTGTATGTCTGCAGTGTTTGTTTTGATTTCTCCTCTCATTGGTGATTTTATTTATTTGAGTCTTTTTTTATTTTTGATAAATCTGGTAGAGGCCTATCAATTTTAATAATTTTTTCTAGCTCCTTTGGGTATAAGATTAAGTTGTTTGTTTGAGATTTTTCTTGCTTCTTCAGGTAGGTCTGTATTTTTATATACTTTCTCTTAGGACCACTTTTGTGGAATCCCAAAAGTTTTGGACTGTTGTATTTTCATTTTCATTTGTTTCCATGTATTTTTAAATTCACTCTTTGATTTACTAGTTGACACATTCACCGTCTAGTAGCATGTTGTTTAACCTTTATGGATTTGTAGTCTTTCCACTTTTTTTCTTGTGGTTAACTTCTAATTTCATAGCATTGAGTTCAGAAAAGTTGCATAGTATGATTTAAATCTTTTATTGTATTTGTTGAGGCCTGATTTGTGACCTAATATATGATCTATTCTGGGTAATGTTCCATGTGTGTTCTGCTGGTTTAGGATGAAATCTTCTGAATGTATCTGCTAAGGCCATCTGGTCCAGTGTGTCATTCAAGGCCATTGTTTCCTTGTTGACTTTCTCTTTAGGTGATTTATCCATTGATGTTAGTGGAGTGTTAAAGTCCTGGACTATTATAGTGTTATAATCAATGAGTTCCTTTATATTTATTATTAATAGTTTTATATATTTGGGTGCCTTCATGTTGGGTGCATAAATATTTACAAATGTTAGATCTTGTTGGATTGTCCCCTTTAGTATGATGTAGCACCCATGTTTATCCTTTGTTACGGTCTTTGGTTTAAATTCTAGTTTGTCTGATATAAGTATTGCTACTCTGGCTTTCTGCTGACATCCATTTGCATAATAAATGTTTCTTCATTCCCTCACTTTCAATCTGCAGGTGTCTTTGGCTATAAAATGAGTCTCTTGAAGGCAGTATATGGATGGGTCTTACTTTTTATGCATTCTGACATCCTATTTCTTTTGATCGGAGCATTTAGTTCACTAACATTCAAAGTAATTATTGATAGATATGCATTTAATGCCGTTTTATTACTTGTTTTGTTATTGTTTCTGGAGATTTTCTCTGATACTTCCCTGTCATTGTCACTTTTGGTCTTTCCTTTCCACTCGGAGCCTCCTTTAAAATTTCTAGCAGGGCTGATTTAGTGATCATTAACTCCTTTTTGTTTGTTTGTCTATGAAGCTCCTTATCTCTCCTTCTATTCTGAGTGATAGCCTTGCTGGATAGAGTATTCTTGGTTGCAGATTTTTTCCATTTATCACTTTGAATATATCATGCTACTACTTTCTGGATTGCCAAGTTTTTGTTGAAAAATCTCCAGTTAGTCTAATGGGTCTTGCCTTGTTTTTTAAAGCATTTTAATGTTTATTTTTGAGAGAGAGAGAGAGAGAGAGAGAGAGAGAGCGAGCGTGGAAGGGGCAGAGAGAGACACACACACACAGAATCCAAAGGAGGCTCCAGGCTCTGAGTTGTCAGCAGAATGCCTGATGTGGGGCTTGAACCCACAAACTGAGAGATCATGACCTGAGCTGAAGTCAGATGCTTAACCAACTGAGCTACCTGGGAGCCCCTTCTTGCTGGTTTTAAGATTATTTTTTTCTTTATCACTATATTTTGCAAACTTACTTCCAATATGTCTTGATGTTGTCTGGCTTTTGTTTATTTTTATGGGAGGTCTCTGTGCCTTCTGGATCTGAAAGTCTGTTTCCTTCCCAGGTTAAGGAAGTTTTTAGCTATTATTTCCTCAAGTAAATTTTCTGGCCCTTTTTATCTCTTTCTTATGTGACTCATATAATACAAATGTTATAATGTTTGATAGAGCCGAGTTGCTTAAGATAAATCTTGTGTTGTACAATTCTACTTTTTCTCTTTTGTTCAGCTTTATTATGTTCCATTATTTGCATTCTAGGCCACTAATTTGTTCCTCTTCTTCTTCTATCCTCGTGTTCATTGCATAAAATGTATTTTCAATCTCATTTATTCATTTCTGAATCTCTGATTCTAAACTCTTTTATCTCTTGGTAAGGGACTCACTGCTGTCTTCTATTCTTTTTTTTAATCCCAGTGAGTATATTTATGATTGTTTCTTTAAATTATGCATCAACCATGTTACTTACATATGTTTTGTGTAGATCTTTGGTTGTGGCTTTATCTTATTCTTTCATTCGGGATGAATTCTTCTGTCTTGGCATTTTGCTTAAGTCTCTGCATTCTTTTGGGTGATAAAAAAAAATCCAATTATGTCCCCTGCTCCTGAAAGGAATGGCCTTATGAAGAACTCTGATAGTGTCCAAGGCCTCGTGCTTCAGGGAGTGTCTCTGGTGTTTGCTCCATGTGCTCTCCTGTTGTGTTTTGGTTGCTTAACTGCATACCAGTCCTCTGCAGTGGCTCTCCTTGCCCTCTGTGAGTAGTGTTTGGTCCTTGGCCTAAATGTGGTGAGTTTTAACTAGGTGTGCTTTGGTATGCTTGTTAAATGAGCCTTGATAATACTTCCATGAGAACTGAGGTCCTGTAGAACTCTCTGATCAGGAGACATCGTGTGGGCAGGGTTTTTTGCTGGTCATCTAGGTGAGGGGCCCACCATGCTAGGACTGAAGCAAGTTTGACTGAGAGGGCCAGTCTCACCAAAGTGCAGGAGGTGGGGTTTGGAGTAAGCAAATTAATCAGCCAATATTGGCATTGTGCTTATTCCCACAGGCGGCTCCATGTTTATGCTGAGGGGCAGGGAAGGGAAATGGGACCAACCAGCTCCTTTGGTCCCAGAGAGGTATCTCAGTAAAAGCTGCCTCTCAAGGATCTTCTCCAATATTAGTTTGTAATCTCCCCACTCTGTGCCTCAAGCATTCTTCAGATTGTTGTTTTCATACTGTCTGACCCCAGGCTGCTTGCCTGCCTTTTCTAGGAAGAGGGAAGTGCCATATGGGGTCTATCCCAGTCAAGCCCACTGACTTTTAAAACTTCAGGCTTTAAGCCCCACTAGTTGCAAGGACTCATGAAATTCAGCCCATTTCATTTTTCAAGCCAATAGCTTTGGGGAAACTTTCTCTTTGTGCATTCCCCTTTGTGCTTCTCTCTCTCTTTTTCTCTCTCGCCCTTCTCCATGACCATGGCTTCTTCTCTTTTGCAGTACACACAATCAGTTTCTCCCTTAAATCATGTATCTGCATTTCATACCTTCTTTGATGTGGCCTCTTCTATCCCTTTACTTGTGGAGTTCTTCTATCAGTCTTCAGGTCAATTTCTGGGGTATTTAGGATAATTTGATAGTTATCTAGTTATATTCATGTGATGAAACCAACCTAGGGTCCTCCTACTCACTGCCATCTTCCTTCTCCTTAAATATTCATTTGCATATTGTTATTTTTAACAAACTCTCCAAGGCATTCTGATGTTCATTCAAGATAGAAAATCAATCATTAAAGAAGAGTTTCTGTAGGTTAAGGATTGATCTCCTCCTGAACTTCATTTAAAGTATTAATACTTCTAATGGCCATCACAGTAAAAACACTAGTGTCTTGGCATAAGTTTACTATAAAATTCTTTTTTTTTTTATAAAATTCTTATAGATATGGAAGAAAACATTAGCATGTGTTTTGCACACATTGTGCTTCATACTGTATGGCTGTTAGGAGAATCTTCCCTTCTCATGACCTTATGGGTAGTGCTCCCTCAAATAGAGTAACATTCCTGAATTCTCTTCCCACCCTTACTCACTTTCAAACCATAGGGAAGGTTGTCAGATAAAGTACAAGACACCCCATTAAATTTGAATTTCAGATAAATGATGAATAATGGTGGTAGTACAAGTATACACTATATGCTACATGGGACATATTTATACTAAAAGTTATTCATTGTTTATCTGAAATGCAAATCTACATGTGTATTCTGTATTTTCGTATGCGAAATCTGACAATCTACCCATGGGTGAAGGAGTGAATTATATGAACAGATCCATTGATCCATGCTTTATAGTTGGGTTGAACTAAGAGAACATTCTGGGTAAGTTTCTTTGCTCTGCAGATCCAACTTCCCTTCAAGCGAGCCATCTCAAAGACTAAAGGTGGAGAGGAGAGAACTAAGAAGACCATTTGGCTGCATATAAAAGTTATATCTTTGAGTTCAGCATTATCTGTAAGAAAGATGGCATTTTTTATCTTAATTTATTTCAAGCCTATGTCTTATTTCTCAGCTGGCTTTGAAATCAGATATTAATTATCCCCCCCCAAAGAACCACAAGGTTTATCTTATTTACTTTAATCTTTACAGTACTTCTGTGAGGTAGGTGCTTTAATCCTCATCTTACAGTTTTAAAATGATAGGGGATGGAATTAGACAGTAGAAGGAGCAAAATTCAAACTTCTTTTGGCTTCAGGCATTTTATTGTGGTAAATATTTTCATCCTATAAAGTGAAACTGACAGCTGAATATGCGATTGATTTGTTTATTTATAATATACTAGTTTCAAATCATGAGAAAAAAATCTTCAGTACTAATGGTGCCTTAATCCAGCTTTACTAAAGGAAAAGTGAAGTGTTGCCCTTTAATTCTCATTATATGCTTTATGAATGCTCAAATAAATTTTTAATAAACAGCAAAGCCACTAACCAAAATAAAAGGCAACATTTTTAAGGGAAAAAAATTCCCTCTTCTCAAACATCAATTAGAAACGTTTATGAGTGGTGTTTGATTGACAGTTCACATTTATTTCCAAGAAAAGGGAATGAATCCTCTTTAGGCTAGAAAGCTTTAAAGGCTGTAGGTAGGATGTAGTACTTCAGAGTAATTGCTAACCACAAGTGACCTTTGGAATCTAGCATTAGTCAGTTTCAAAAAGAGAAAGAGAACATTGGTTAAAGATTTGTTCAAAACTCATTTTTAGATTTATTCAGTGACTTTATTTTAAGTCATCAATACATGCTATGCATAAGTATTAGCTTTCTAAAAAAATTAAGAGAAGGTAAAAATAAGCAGTCACTTGCAAAATGATTGCATGTTGACCATACCAATCAGAACATGTCTGCATAGCTATGTCTGGATTTTTCAATGAGAAAATGGTTGAGTGTGTTCAGACATTTCAATACATACCTGCTGTGCTTGATCTTATAGTTTATAAGCTTTCTCTCTCTCCTCGTTTATTACAGTACAAATAAAACAAAAACACCTGATGTCAGACTTGCTCAGCTGCAGTTACGAATGCAAGGTATCTGCAGGCTCAGCCCAACCAAGTTATTAAGCTAGTCCTGAACAGGGCAGAAAATATAAAACATTAGAAAATATTAGAAGGCTTCAACATATTAATTGGTGGAGGGGAATAAAGGTAGTGTTGTCTTAGACCCATTACCTCTTGTACTGGGTATGACCTTTGGACATCTGGATGCTGCTTCCCTGCCCCTCCTTTCAGAATGGACATCTCCCTATCAATTTCTGCTGAATCAAGTCCAAGGTCTTGCATTGGATTTTCGATTACTGTCTTCAGAAGTAAGGCCTGTACCTTCATTTTCTATTATCATTTATTTCTTTATCATCTATCTATTCTCCATATATTCAGTGTTTATTTTTATTCTAGTTCTTACCAGTTGATTATTTCTCAACACCAGGTCTATTGATGTGTGTCACAGAGTTTTCAACCTCTCTTTTCACAATTTGGTAAATGTCAGCCTTTAATGTACATAGGATTTTTGCCTCACCTTACAAAATCCACTCATCATACATCTGCCGTTTAGCTATCATACAAATCCATGTAATAGAAACATTCTGACTTATGTAGACCCTGGCATGGCATTTGCAGCTGTAGTAAGAGGTCTCCTTTTGGTCTGATATGGCTCTAAGTACAAATAAGACTATCTTCTTGCTTAAGAAAGATTTTTGTCCATTACTCAAATGTCCTTTTGTGGGATGCTTCTAGCCTTTCCATAGGGTTGGGAGACCCAAGCCGTGTTTTTCTTTTTCACTACATATATGGCATGAGTCTTGGGCAAATTGTGAAATAACTTTCTGTGGTGCCATCCACTCTACTTCTTGGATAATAATAACTATAAAGATAATGTCATTTCCTAGATCCAACTATCATGCTAAGTTCTTCATGTACATTATTTCATAAAAGCCTCAGCATAATCTTAAAATGTAGAATTTAAGTTTAAGGGTGAAGACACCCTGTTTGGCTTATTATCTGTGATATCCCCAGCTCTAGCACAGCACCTAAAAGATAGAAGGCCCTCAAATTTATTGAATGAATAAATGAAGTAGGCTCTATTTTTATCCTCTTGTTTTATATATGAAGTAAATGAGTCTAAGGAAACTGATTATCTCAATGTCACACAACTAGTTAATGATACAGTTAAGATTGTGATAAATCCATCTTATGTGAAAGCCTGCATTCTTAGCCACTATACTATCTTGTGCTTCTATTCAGTACACCTACTCAACATCCCCGTGACTTATACTAGAGAATCCCAAATAAGATATCTATGTAAGCAATGTCCATGCTCCTTTTATGACATCATAAGTATCTGTATCATGAATGCAATAATCGGTGTCAGCTCATTTATGCTAAGAAGCTCCTAGATTATTAACATTCTTGTTTAAACTTTAGGGTTTCAATCCAGTCAAAAAGGTAAATAGGTGGAGGAGGGGCAAGATGATGGAGAAGTAGGGAGCTCTGTAATTTTCACCCGCCCACATCTATCAAACTGAAAAGGACTGAAGCCACAATTCTCTGATCTGCAAGAGTGGGAGGAAAAGACACAGAGTCCACAAAGAAGACAGCCTCATGGGTGAATGAGAGAGTGCAAGCTGAGGAAGATAAAAATAGGCTGAGACCTGGAGACGCAGAGGGGAGAGAGCCCCCCTCCACTCAGAGCTGCAGAAAGCACGCAGAGCCACAGAGAGACCAACGAAAACTCTCATAGAGCTGCCTCTAGAGATGAGAAAAAAACTTGGACCTGGACAGAGAGGGATCTTATTATCCCATCTATAACCACAGGGTGTGGGGAGAGAGAACCTTTCTCTAGCTGCCCTGTTTTCTTTTGGTTTGGTACCCTGATCCTAGGCAGCACCAGGAGTAACTACTCCCCTACTCTCTCCACTCAATCCCCTGCTAAGAAGCTGCACACCTGCAAGAGTACTTCTCATTTCGGGTGGTATCATTAAAGTGCATGGACTAAGATTGGAAATGAGGCCAGGCTTGGAAAATACAACTTGGCCCGCCTGTGGCACAGGGAAATCAAAGTCAAAAGAGTGGGTTCCAACACTTCGTGCCAGGAAGGATTGGGGCACCGCCATTCTTCTCCCGACAACCACCAAGGCAGGGCTTTGGGGAGCAGCCCACAGGACCGCAGTGGAGGTGAGACCTACATAAACCAAACCATGTGCTGGAGAGCTGTCATTTTTTCTTCCCCCTCCCACATTCTCAGAGCCGGGGAAAGACCAACATTGATGCATTTCTGTCATTAGATCAGTCCTTGCTATGCAGATATATTTTCCCATATCTCGCTCTTATCTCTCCCCTCTGCTAGACTGGGCAAGTGGGGCATTGGTTCCCCTTAACAGTCTTCCTTAATCTATTCTCTTGATGCTACCTTCCTATCTCTCCTTCTCTGGAATAATCAGACTATATAGCTTAGGGTAACATTATCTTCGTTTTTTTGTTTTTTTTTCTCCTCACCTACTACAGTATTCTCCTCTTCCTCTCACTGAATTAAGCTTTTTAGTGTCTCTGCCTGATCAATGTTCACCTTCAAATTCTCCACACCTCTGTCACTTCTCTCTTTGTAGATGCTCTTCCAACAGCACTGCCTCCACCCTACTCTTTATTTGTAGGTGGAATTTCTGGCTTTACACTTTTAGACTGTCATTTGTTTTTGCTGCTTCTATCCCCACCTTTTTCATTTCTTTTCCTCTCTTTTGGTTGATGTGTTTGTTTGATTTGTCTGTGCCTTTGCATGGTATTCTTCCTTGTGTGTTTGTCTGTCTGTTTTCTTTCCCACAGCTACCTAAAGAAACAAACCAAAGTATGCATGACGGAGAGTCCCAAATAACACTGAGAAGGGAAATAAAATAATCAAAGGCACAACAAGAGAAACTGAGAGACACCATTAAAAAAAACATTTCCTGAAATGACAGCCCCTGGAGAGTCAATAAGCCTCATTTAATATAGCAATATTCACAGATGCAGAGTGTATAAGGAGCTTTTAAAACTGAAAAGAGACAGAAAGATAGCTAAAATGAAGCAGAAGAACTCTCCTCCAAAGAAACTCCAGGAAGAAGTCACAGCCTCAGAACTGCTCAAAACACATCTAAACAACATAACTGAACAAGAATTTAAAACAATTGTCATAAAATTAATCACTGGGCTTGAAAAAAGCATTAAAGAAGCTACTGAAACAATGACTAGGGACTTTGAAAATAGGTGTGATGAGTTAGAAAAGGCCATACACAATGTGAATAATAAAATGGAGGTGGCCACTTCACGGATTGATGAGGCAGAGAGAAGAATAGGTGAATTAAAAGACACAGTTATAGAAAAGAGGAAGCTAAGAAAAAGAGAGAGAAACTGATCCAAGAGCATGAAAGGAGAATTCGAGAACAGAGTGATACAATCAATATAGAACAATATCCATATTATAGGAATTCCTGAAGGAGAAGAAAAAGAAAAAGGTCCTGAAGGGGTGCTTGATCAAATTAGTGCCAACAACTTCCCCAATCTGGGGAGGGAAATAGACATTGAAACCCAAGAGGCACTGAGAACTCCCTTCAGATGTAACTTGAATCAACTGTCTGCATGGCATATCATAGTGGCTAAATAGAAGTATAAAGAGAGAGTTCTGAAGGCAGCGAAGGATAAAAGGTCTCTAACATACAAAGGTAAACCTGTCAGAGTGGTTACAGACCTATTTATTAAAATGTGGCAGGCCAGAAAGGAATGGCAGGAAATCTTCAATGTGATGAATAGAAAAAATATGCCGTCAAGGGTCCTTTATCCAGCAAGCCTGTCATTTAAAATAGAAAGAGAGATAAAGGTTTTCCCATATAAACAAAAATTGAGACCAGTCCTGCAAGAAATCCTAAGAGAGATTCTATGAGGAAAAGTTGCAAGGAAAACAAGGTACCAGAGACACCACCAAAAGCACAAACCCTACAGAGAACACAATGAATCAAAACCCATATTTTTCAATAATAACACTGAATGTAAATGGACTAAATGCTCCAATCAAATGGCATAGGGAAGCAGAATGGATCAAAAGTCAAAATCCATCTATATTCTGTCAACAAAAGGCTCATTTTCGACCTGAAGACACCTTCAGATTGAAATAAGGGGATGGAGAAATATCTGTCATGTGACTGGTAGTCAAAAGAAAGCCTGAGTAGCCATACTTATATCAGACAAACTAGACTTTAAAAGCTGTAACCAAAGATGAAGAAGGACATTATATAATAATTACAGGGTCTTTCCATCAGGAAGAGCTAACCATTATGAATATCTAGGTGTCAAATTCAGGAGTACTCAAATACATAAAATAATTAATCACAAACGGAAACTATTTTATTGATAAGAATGTGTTAATTGCAAGGGATTTTAATACTCCACTTAAAGCAATGGATATATCAACCAGACAGAAAATCACTAAAGAAATGATGGACCTGAATTACACATTGGAACAGATGGAATTGTTCCAATGTTTAGAACTCTACATCCTGACACTAAGGAATTCACTTTCTCTTTTGAGTGTGCATGGCACATTCTCCAAGATAGATCACATGCTGGGGCATAAAGCAGCCTTCCATAAATATAAATGAATTAAGATCACACCATGCACACTTTCAGATCACAATGGTGTGAAACTTGAAATCAATCACAGGAAAAAGTTGGGAAATCCTCCAAAAACATGGAGGTTAAAAACCACCCTACTAAAGAATGATTGAGGCAGTCAGACAATTAGAGAAGAAATTAAAAGATATATAGAAACAAATGAAAATGAAAATACACCAATCAGAACTCTTGAGGATGCAACAAAGGCAGTACTAAGAGGAAAGTATATTGCAAAACAGGCCTATTTCAAGAAAATAGAAAAAGTGCAAATACAAAATCTAACAGTGCACCTAAAGGAACTAAAAGGGGAACTAAATTCCAGCAGAATAAAGGAAATAATAAAGATCAGGGCATAAGTGAACAATATAGAATAAAAAAAACTATTGAACAGAGCCATGAAAACAAGAGTTGGTTTTTTGAAAAAATAAACCAAATTGATAAACCTCGAGCCTGGCTCCTCAGAAAGAGAAGAAAGGTTGAACACCCAAATAGACAAAATCATGAATGAAAATGGATCCATTACAAATGATCCCTCAGAAATACAAACAATCATCAGAGATTTCTATGAAAAATTTTATGCCAACAAGCTGGACCATCTAGAAGAAATGGACAAATTCCTAAACACACATGCACTACCAAAACTTAACCAGGAAGAGATAGATAATCTAAACAGATGCATAACCAGTGAAGAAATCGAATCAGTTATCAAAAATCTCCCAATGAATAAAAGCCAAGAGCTGGATGGCTTCCCAGGGAAATTCTACCAGATATTTAAAGCAGAGTTAACATCCAACCTTCTCAAGCTATTCCAAGAAATAAAAATAGAAATAGAAGGAAAACTCCAAACTCATTCTAGGAAGCCATTATCACTTTCATTCCCAAAGCATATACAGACACAGCAAAAAAAGAGAACTACAGGCCAATATCCTTAATGAATACAGATGCAAAAATACTCAACAAGATACTACCAAATCTAATTCAACAGCATATAAAAAAGAATATTCCACCATGATCAAGTGGAATTCATTCTTGTGTTACAGGGGCTGTTCAGTATTCACACATTCATTAATGTGATACATCACGTTAACAAAAGGAAAGATAAAAACCATATGATCCTGTCAATAGATGCAGAAAAAGCATTGGATAAAATATAGCATACTTTCTTCATAAAAACCCTCGGGAAAGTCAGGATAGAAAGAACTTACTTAAACATCATAAAATCAACTTATGAGAAGATCACAGCTAATATCATTTTCAATGGGGAAAAACTGAGAGCTTTCCCCCTAAGATCAGCAACAAGACAGTGACGTCCTCCCTCACCTCTGTTGTTTAACATAGTGCTGGAAGTCCTAGCATCAGCAATCAGACAACAAAATGAAATAAAATGTATCAGAATGGGAAAAGATGAAGTCAAACTTTCACTTTTCGCAGATGACATGATACTCTTGGAAAACACGATCCACTCCACCAGAAGCCTTCTAGAATTGATCTATAAATTCAGCACGGTTGCAGGGCACAAAATCAATGTACAGAAATCGATTGCATTTTTATACACCAATATAAAGCAACAGAAAGAGAAATCAAGAAACTGATCCCATTACCTATTGCACAAAAAAAACCATAAAATACCTAAGAATAAACCTAACCAAAGATGTAAAAGACCTTTACGATGGGCACTATAGAAAGCTTATGAAAGAAACTGAAGAAGACACCAAGAAATGGAAAATCATTCCATGCTCATGGATTGGAAGAATAAACATTGTTAAAATACCATTATTACCCAAAGAAATCTACACATTCAATGCAATCCCAATCAAAACTGCACCAGCATTTTTCCCAAACCTAGAACAAACTATCCTGAAATTAGTATGGAACTACAAAAGACCCCAAATAGCCAAAGTAATTTTGAAGAAGAAAACCAAGACAGGAGGCATCACAATCCCAGACTTTAGCCTCTACTACAAAGCTGTCATAATCAAGACAATATGGTATTGGCACAAAAACAGACACATAGACCAATGGAATAGAATAGAGAACACAGAACTAGACCCGCAAATGTATGGTTAGTTAATCTTTGACAAAGCAGGAAAGAGTATCCAATGGAAAAAGACAGCCTCTTTAACAGTTGGTGTGGGAGAACTGGACAGCAACATGCAGAAGAATGAAACTAGACCACTTTCTTACACCATACACAAAAATCAACTCACAATGGATGAAGGACCTGAATGTGAGACAGGAAAGCATAAAAACTCTAAAAGAGAAAGCAGGATATAGCCTCCTAGACCTCAATCACAGCAATTTCTTCCTCGACACATCCCCAGAGACAAGGGAATCAAGAACAAAAATGCACTACTGGGACCTCATCAAGATAAAAAGCTTCTGCAAGGCAAAGGAAACAATCAAAAAAACTAATAAGCAACCAACAGAATGGGAAAAGATAGTGGCAAATGGCATATCAGATAAAGGGCTAGTATCCAAATTATACAAGGAGCTCACTAAACTCCATACACGAAAAATGAATGATCCAGTGAAGAAATGGGCAGAAGACCTGAATAGACACTTCTCCAAAGAGGACATCCAGATGGCCAACAGGCACATGAAATGATGCTCAGTATCACTCATCATCAGGGAAATTCAAATCAAAACCACACTGAGATACCACCTCATACTGGTCAGAGTCACTAAAATTAACAAATCAAGAGACTATAGATGCTGGCGAGTATGTGGAGAAACTGGCACCCTCCTACACTGTCAGTGGGAGTGTAAACTTGTACAGCTGCTCTGGAAAACAGTGTGGAGGTTCCTCAAAAAACTATCCATAGAACTCCCCTATGACCCAGCAACAGCACTGCTGGGGATTTACCCAAGGGATACAGAAGTGCTGATGCATAGGGGCACATGTACCCCAATGTTCGTAGTAGCATTTTCAACAAACACCAAATCATGGAAAGAGCCACAATGTCCATCCACTGATGAATAAATAAAGGTGAAGTGGTATATATATGTATGTGGTATACACACACACACACACACACACACACACACACACACACAATGGAATACTACATGTCGAGAAAGAAGGAAATCTGGCCATTTGTTGCAAAGTTGATGGACCTCGAGGGTGTCATGCTAAGTGAAATAAGTCAGGCAGATACCATATGTTTTCACTCATTGGTCTAACAGTAGAAACCTAACAGGGGACCATGGGAAGGGGAAAGCGGGGAAAAAGAGTTAGGGAGTGGGAGTGAGGCAATCGTGATAGACTCTTGAATACTGAAAACAAACTGAGTGAGGAATAGGGAGGGGAAAAGGGGAAAGGGGTGATGGTCATGGAGGAGGGCACTTGTGGGGAAGAGCACTGGGTGTTATATAGAGACCAACTTGGCAATAAACTATTAAAAAAGAATAGGGACACCTGCGTGGCTCAGTCGGTTAAGCTTCCGGCTTCATGATATCACTGTTCCTGGGTTCAATCCCCACATCAGGCTCTGTGCTGATAGCTAGCTCAGAGCCTGGAGCCTGCTTCGTATTCTGTGTCTCCCTCTCTCTGACCCTCCCCTGCTCACGCTATCTCTCAAAAAAATATTTAAAAAAAACATTTAAAAAATTTAAAAAGAATAAAAGGAGCATAGATTTGAAAAGTTGAGAAACACTTTTGAATCTAGATATGAAGACTTGTGAGAACTATGGAGGCTCAAACATGACTTGAGTTTGTGGGAAGAAGACAGAGGAAAAATGCATTTCTGGTTGCAAACTTCCAATAAGGATTCAAGTTGTAAGCAATGAGTGATTGCGGCTGGTAATGAAGGAACTCTTGATGCCCTACTTTTGAAGCATACAATTATATTCCTACATCCTTGTCAGTTCAAGAACAGAATGTGCCACCCACAACAGCAGTGCTGCCCTTGGAACATCTGAAATGTCATTAGATCTAGAAGTATAGGCTTTAACACACTCGTCTTTCTCAAACTGAGCATGATAAACTCTGTAACCTAACAGATCTGTTGTGAGGCTCATACAAGATGGTAGATGTAAAAAGCATTTTGTGAATTCTTAGAGAGCATGTGTGTTGACTTTTCCTGCCTCCCAAGCTTCTCCCAAGATAATCAAAAGCCTCCCAGGATAAATGAGATAATCATTTTAGGAAGCACTAAGTGCCTCAAAAGAAAGATAGTGTATGGAAATATTAATAATGATGACCCACATCTGCTTCTTCCTGTTAATTCCTTTCTTTCGAGACTTGACGCCAAGAGAGCCCACACAAAATGCCTTCTACTGTTGAAAGTGGGCTGCATTCCCATGTTGTTAGCCGCTGAGTACTTTGTTTCTAATTCAAAAGCAATGGTTCTTTTTGTTATGTTTTTTTTTTAATTTGTTTTTGAGAGACAGACAGAGCATAAGGGGGAGAGGGACACACAGAGAGAGGAAGACATAGAATATGAAGGAGGCTCCAGGCTCCAAGCTGTCAGGAGAGACCCTGACGCTGGGCTCAAACTCAAGAACTATGAGATTATGACATGAGCTGAAGTCAAATGCTTAACCGACTGAGCCTTCCAGGCACCACCTCTTTTTTTTTTAATTTAATGTTCCTTGCCAAAATCTGGAGACAAATTACTTACATGAATATCATGTGCATACAATGATCATCATCTCCTATTGTTTGATGTCATATACCAGATATCAGATCATGATGAGCCATTGGCAGAGCCCTTCAAGAAACTTAGAGACTGAAATCACTGGTGGAGCACAGGCTCATAGAGGGTAGAAGATGAAGATTGTGTTTTTTCTACAAGTAAAATAATGGGGACATAACTGTCAGCCAAATATCTTGGAATGTTTATGGTTTCTTACAGTGCAATTCCATTCTTTTGACTTGAAAGGGTTGTACCTGTCACTAGGGTCCCTTCCTCTTGATCAGTGGTTCATACCTGAGTCATTCATAAAGCACAACCAGGCCTGAACTAGCCAGTGTCATCAATGAGAGAGGTGGGAATCCTCAGGGTAGGCTCTGGATAGCTATGGTGGGCAGGGGTGCCAGAAGTAAAAAGAAATATTTCACAATACTATTAATACCACCGATCTCCCTATTCTATGTGTTTCCTGAAATGTTATAGGGGTGAATCCACAGCAAAAGTTAGAAATGGCAGCCAGCAGCACTCTTCTGAATCATAGCCAGGAAGTAAGCAAAGGTGACCTCTGTTGATATCAACAACCTTCTCCCTATCTTGGACTTTCTCTTGGCCTTCACAGCAACTCAAGTTTCAACCCATTCCCTCTTTTCCCTTAAATCTCCTTGTCTTGTGTCCTTTTCCTGAATGCATTCCTCAATTAAGTTCTGGTCTGGTCAGTTTACTAGAGCTAAGAAATTTATAGTTTCTAATGCCTTTATTTCTGAACATAATGTTTCTATCTTAAAAGCAAAAGAGTGTGTAGAGAAGCAATTAGGTATTGGGGTGGAGTGAGGGGCTGCTTCTGGATATCTCCGTATTTTTTGCATGGAAGATGCACGTGATAGGCTGGCACTATAGGGCAGAATTTCCACTGTTTTTCAGATGTTCAGTATAAAGCATGGTGATATATTTTGATTCTGCCTTAGACCAACAGAACAGGAAGAGTTAAACACTACAATTTAATATACTAAGATTACAGCAATTATTGTGAATTAGTTTAATAATTCCTCAATATGTCTTCAGAGGCAGATTTTTTAAAATCCTGTTGTCACTACCAAATAAATGGAGACTTGTAAATATAGATAAACCTAATTTTTAAAGGATTATCTATGCTCAGAGTTTCTGATGCTTTTAATTAAAAATTTTCTCATTATATAAAGTGTCTGTGTTGTGGCAGTGTGAGATATCAGGAGAGCATGAATGAAATATGGGAAGGAAATGATGGCTAACATGTGGCTGTCTTTTCATTTCTCCAACATATTTTTTATTCTAAAGACAGCAAGATCTATTCTTAGGATGACCTCTGACTGACTCTGGAGCTCCTTATGGCCAGAGAACAAGGAGCATCTTAAATGATTCCCTCCCTTTCAAGCCATAGATTTTAGACTCCTGTTTCTGGAACACTCCAGCAAAGAATCACTAAGGGAGTACTCAAGCAGATGGAGGTGGTGCTTTTCAAGCTTTAATATGCATGCAAATCACTTGAGAATCTGTTAAAATGCAGATTCTGATTTATTATCCTGGAATGATGCCCAAGATACTTCATTTCTAACAAGTTCCCTGGTGATACTGATGCTGCTTATCTATGGAGCATATTTTGAGTTACAAGGAGCATTCTAGGTACAGAGTCTAGATACTGAGCCCTCTTTGGCTAGTAGCAGTGAACGTATGAAGAGGCTCGGTGGAAAAATGGCACAGTTCTATCTGAACCAAATGAAGGGCAAAGGAAACCAAAGAGAGGCAGATATGAGACTGATTGCACTCATGCTCCCCACAGGTTCAAATAGATGGGTTTCAAACCATACATACCAGAAAGACAGTTGTTTTCTCAAGCTAAGGGAGAAAATATGCTTAGAAGTTAAGAACATATGTTCTGGAGTCATTTTCCCTGGGCTCAAGTTCCACCTGTGTCATTTCCTAATAGAGATCTTGATTATGCTACCTTACCTCCCTGAGCCTGTTTACTCCTTTAGTAAAATTTGAATAAAAAAAATCTATCTCAGGGTGGTTGTGATGATTAAATGAAATATAGTGTAAAGCCTTAGAATAGCACCTGCTAAGAGTACTCTATAAGTGGTAGCTATTGTCATAGTTTTCTTCTTCGAGATTATCTCATTTAAATTCTACTTGGCTTTAGTAGAGTGCTAGCTAGCCATGGTAATGACAACACGCAGTGCTCCTCCCCACAAGTGCCCTCCTCCATTTTTTTTTAGTGACCACCTTTGTCCTGAGGGGAAAAAGAAAAGATGCTATCATTTTTATTTCATCTCTTCCTTCAACCATTTTTGCCTGAGTATTTAAAGAAAATCCAAAACATCACATCACATCATCTGCACACACTTCAGAATGTTTCTGTAATAGTTGAAGTCTTTTTATATCCCAACACATAACCACAATACCACTATTGCACCCAAAAAATTAACACTTCCTTATTATCATCTAACACCCAGTCTGTGAGCAATCATCCCTGATTGTCAGAAATATCTTTTTATGGCTTATTTGTTCAAATTAGAAGCCAGGTGAGGCCCATGCATTGCATTTGATTAGTATGCCTCTTAAATCCATCTCTCTATTATTATTTTAAAAAATAAATTTTAGTTTTTAGAATTATTTTAGTCTTACAGTAAAATTGTGAAGTTAGTACAGAGTTTGCACACACCCAACTTAGTTTCTCCTAGTTATTAACTTTTGGCATTAGTGTGGTATATTTGTCCTAATTAATGAACCAATATTGACACATTATAATTAACTAAAATCTATACTTTATTTGGATTTCCTTAAGATTTCTCTATTGCTCTTTTCTCTCGTAGTTTGCCATACAGGACTCCCCCTTACATTTTGTTGTGGCAATGATTAGTTTTATGTGCCTACCTGAGTGGGCCACAGAGCGCCCAGATACTTGGTGTGTCTGTGAGGGTATGTGTACTTTTGGGGTGACTCTTAAAGCAGCTTCAATTGTTTGATACAGGGAAAAATTTGTGATTGCAAATTTAAATAGAATTCTAGACAAAGGCATGACAATTGGCGGGGGGGGGGGGACTTCCCTGCAAGAACAATGCTTATTTTGTGCTTTGGCTCTTATTACTGCTTCTGCCTAAAAATTCACTGGCTTGAGAATTATTCACTCAAATTAAGAAAGAATCATGGAGAGGGGCACTTGTGGGGAAGAGCACTGGGTGTTATATGGAAACCAACTTGGTAATAAGCTACTAATAAAAAATAAAAATAAAAATAGATTATAGAAGAAAATTGTCATCTGTTTCTGCCAAAAGGAAATGTGAAATCTTGGCAATTATCATCCAGCATGTGAAAGTGCAGGCCCAAGAGAAAAGAAGGGAGAGAAGGTCTGAAGAAAGACATTTCCAAGCAAATCAATTATACATGGAACATTGCCAAGTTATAGGTGTTGTCCTGGGATAAATAAGAGCATTAGACATAACCCCTGTTTCAAGGGTTTATGTTCTTAGGAAAATATTTGAATGAAATACACACACACACACACACACACACAGAGAGAGAGAGAGAGAGAGAGAGAGAGAGAGAGAGAGAGAGAGAGAGAGAACCATACATATCAACCTGTGGCAAAACTCCAGGGAAGACACCTGTTGCTTAAAGCGAAGGGTGTATCTCTGGAGAGTAGAGATTACTTTAGAAGGAAAGGTTGGGTCAGACTGTGAACATCCTTCAATGTGAAATGTATCTTGTGAGCAATTACAAGTTAATGATCTTTTGATGGAGATGGGGATACCACATGCAAAAGAGCATTTTAGCATGATCAATCTGGAACACTTTGAGCAACTCAACAAACATTTACTGAGTATTCGCACAGTACGAGAGTCCAAGATGCAGTGCTATGTAAGGACAGAGAAAAAAAAAGACAACAATCTATATTCTTTAAGAATTAAAAGCCTTGTCAAGGAGACAGACAAACAATTTACTAATGGAATTATCTCCAAATAGACTATTAAATACAAAAATGTAAGGTATAGAGCAATAAGTTTAATACGCAGCCATTTGTTTAAAGCGGATGGAGGGAAGAAATGCATATATATACATATATACATATATATGTATAAGATTTATCTGCAAGTATACACTTACACATATGTATATGTATAAGATTTATCTGCAAGTATACATGAAAGTCTGAGAATATTGGTTGCTCCCGAGGAGAGAATTAAGGTGGATGGCAGGTAAATGTCATTATATGCATACCCTTTGGTACTCCTTGAGTTTTGAAACAAATGAATGTATTATTTACTCACAATATTTATAGCTATATAACAAAATAATGTTCATGATTGTATGAAAGAGAGAAAAGATGAATATTAGTTGAGACAATCTGGGAAGACTTAAAGCATGTGAACTATGAAGCTATGTCTTTGGAAGGCAGCATTTCCACAGGTGATGGCTTGAATGGGAGGTATTTCAAGCAGAGGACAGAGTTTTCCTTGAGACACAGGCTGGGGGCTAGGTCTGTGCCATCTCATATAGTAGCCACTAGCCACATATGGCTACTGACTGTCGGAAATGTGGCTAGTGCATGCGAATTAAGATGTGCTTTAAATGTAAAATACTCATGGGTTTTTAAAAATATAGTATGAAAAACAATGTAAGGTGCTTCATTAATAATTTTTATATTGATCACATATTGAAAGGATACTATTTTAGATATATTAAAATTAATGTCACTTGTTTCCATTTACTTTTTTAAAATGTAGCTACTAGATAATTTAAAATTACATCTGTGGCTTGCCAGTGCTGATCTAGATAACAGAGATTTTCAGAGAATGGTGCGTTAGGTTGTAATGCTACAAAAGAGGGTACATGGATAAGAATAAAAGGGAAGTTTGGAAAAAGTGAGCTCACCCAAATTTTGGAGGATGTTGGCTACTGAGCTGAAGAGTTTGCACTTTAATTTTCTGTTCATTTGTGAGTGCCACTGTGGGGATTTGAGTGTGGGAATCAGATAATCAAATGACTACTTTGAACAGGGCTGAAAGTATAGGCAGAAAGTATTTATTACAGTAATCAAGGAGAGGGATACAAGGGTCTGGGCTTGAGTGGTGGCTTTAAAATAAAAAAGAGATCCATGTATACTACACTGTGAAGGGAGAATTGATATAACTGAGTGGAGGTATGGGTGTCAAAAACAACATGAAGCTTTATAACCTTGGTGATAAGAAGCACATCAGTGCTAGTGGTGAACACAATGAAGCCTGGAGTGGGAGTTGGATGGAAATTGCCTGGGAGAGGAGATAATTCTGAGTTTGACATGGTGATCTTGAGATGGCTAACCGAAATGTGGTATTAAGAGTATGAGAGAAACATGAATCTTAGTAGAGGAGATCATGGCAGTGAGATACTTATAATAATGATTAGTATTTTATGGCATTCTACTACACAAAAGGTTCTCACATACATTATTTTACATAATTCTTACAACAACCCAAGGCTCAACGCGTTTAAGTAACTTCCACAAAGTAACACAACTACTTAGTGGCCAAGGTAGCATACCAAAACTTGCTTTCTTTATATTACTGTAATTAAAATTAAATGTCAAAAGAAAGTGTAGAGATGACTTAGGCTCTAGATTATACAATTTTTGTTCCCCCAACCTGCTGGCTAACTTAAGGGCTAGACCCAACCTTGGAAACCCATCTTAGGTTCTCTTCGGATGTTTTAAATGTCAGTTTTAGAGATGAGGAAACTAAGGCCTTAGGAAATTAATGTCTATTAGAGGGATAGGAGGAAGTCAGAGAAGGGCTATGGTAGATTGCATTATTAATTTTTCCTTCTTGTATTAATTTTTCCTTCTTGTTAGCACACCCCTGCTTCCTACCATGAACCCTGCCAAATTGACGTATGCTTGGTCATAGACCTTGCTTTGGTCAATGGAATGTGAGCCAAAGTGACTTCTACCAAATATAAAAAGAAGCTTTAAGAGCCATGGCATGGTTCAGATTTTCTTGCTCATTTCCTTCTGATATAAGAATGACATGTCCCAAATAAGGCTTTCTCCTTCAGTCATGATCCTTGAATGAAGAAGGCATGTGAAACTGAGCCACAGATGACCTGTAGCTGCCACATGGACCTTAGCTATGGTAATTGAGGCTTGGGGTTGTCTGTAACAATAGTACTACCTAGCTAAAGCTAACACATTACTCCATTATATGTATTTTGTTTATTTTATGTTTACTTTATACAAACATTCACTTTTCATCTGGTTAACTTCTAGTCATCCTTTTTTTTTTTTTTTTAATTAAAGGTTATTTGTCGAGAGCCACCAAATTTTCTGGCTGCCTCAGGCAAGGATTATCACTCTCCGGGGAGTGAACCAGTAAACAAGATTTGCATCTGGAGGCTGGAGATTGGAATTTTCTGGTCAAAATAATTTGGCGAATGTCTTGCTGCGCCAGACGTAGATTTGGCCAAGGTGCACAAAAGATCAAACCTGCATTCTGGTATGCAGAGTCAAGCTTCCTTTCCCCAGCATTGCAGAGGCAAGTCTGGGCGCTTGCTTTTGATATTCATTTGACTCTGTTACCTGACAACCGACCCAGGTCAGTTCCCCGCCCCAAATCGCTATTTAAGAGACAATGTTTTCTGGGATAGGGGAAGAAGAAGAATAAAGAGACAGAGGCTTGTTTGGAAACCGTGTTCTGACTTCACTCTCCGTGTCTCCCCTCTCTTGCCCTGTTTTCTCTCCCTCCCTCAGGAAAAGAACCCGTGAGGATTTTCTGCCCTGCTGGCTGGGGCGGGACACGACAGTTATTTATTTATTTATTTATTTATTTATTTATTTATTTATTTATTAGAGAGAAAGCATGATCAGGGGAGAGGAATAGACTGGGGTGGGGTGGGGGGAATGAGAGAGACATACAGACAGAGACAGAGACAGAGAAGGAGATAGAGAGGGAGAATCCCAAACAGGATCTACTCTCAGTACAGAATCTGACACAGAGCTCATACTCATGACCATGAGATCATGGCCTGAGCCAAAATCAACAGTCTGAGCCACCCGGGTGCCCCTAACTTCTACTCATCCATTAGGTCTCCAATTAAATATCACTTCTTCAGAAAGGCTGTTCTTGACCACCCAGGCTGATTTAGCCTCTCTATCCCACCACATTCATATATACACACATTATTTTCTCCTATAGTATCTGTCAGTCTTTCATTCTCAGACAATCCACTCATTTGTAATCATATATAGATTTATCATTAGCATGCTCCACTTGTAAGCTCATGAAGACCTGGATCATGTCTATTTTTGCTCATTATTATATAATGCCTGTCACACAGTAGTTTCTCAGTGGATATTTGTGGAATAAGTAATGAACAAATAAATAGCTTGTTAGCATGATTATTGGATCATAAAACAAAAGGGTAGGGGGATGCTGTGATTAGGGGAAATAATGTTCCTGAAGAACCTCCTATGTGTAAGGATTAACTACTATTTTTATTTTTTTGGTCCTTCTCTTTCAAGGAAACTGAAAACAGTGGCACTTTTCAACATCGTTAAAATTAGATTCGCTCACTAACAGATCTCTTCAGCCTGCCAGTTTTCTTGCCTAATACCAGGAAAGCATGAGGAAGCCTGCAGATAGAGTAAAAGTGCTAGATAGAGTAAAAGTGTAGATAGAGCAAAAGTAAAAAGTGACAATAGAGAACTATTGTCATAAAATGTTTAGTTATAGGGAGTAAGACAGTCACCTGCCTTTCCTGATTTGAATGGAGATGTAGTGAGAAGAAAGAAGTAGGGGAAGAGAAAGAGATTACTTAAAATTGGGAATTATGGGCAAGGTGTAGCAGATAACTTTGTGATCCAAACCAGAAAAACCAGGGCTACTTCCCTTTACTTTCACCTTCCAAGAGACCACTTAAGAAGTAGCTCTGGATTATATCACACCAAACTGTCAATAAAGTGTTTGAAGCTTCTGTGCAAAACTGTCAGCATCTATATAACAGGGACTTATACACATCTGCATGCTCAGGCATGTGAGGGAGGAGGAAGCAACAATTATGTGCTTTTGATTGTGATGTCTCTTGTATGGAGAAACCCACAAGGTCTCACAACTTGAATTGTTGAGTTCAATTTGTGGAACATAAAATGAAGGGTAAAGTGTCAGTGGGTGAAGTTGATTGACCCATGAATCCCTTTGCTACAGTGATGCCCATTAATCCTGTGACTCTAAAGTTCCTGTGATCTGTGACTCCAAAACACATAGACAGGGTAGGGTACTTAGGCAGAGCAGAAGAGGGTACACTTATGGAAATCTACTGTGCTTTTAAAAACAAAATAAATGTAACACACAAACGCACAAAGGTGCAGTAGGCATGACTTTGAGTAGATAATGAAAGAAAATGCAAAATGCTAATTGATTCATGATGTGGTTTCATCTTAGCTTGGGCAAACCATGCAGTATTTAATATATAGTAGCAGAATATTTACTATTGAAGCTTGAAAAGATGTGAATTCTTTGTGTGCAATCTTTCATTTATGCATGTGAGAGGGTTTTCTTTTCTTAATATTTTTACATTGAGTACTTGTTTTCCTTGTTGGGGTGTTTGCTTATTTAATACATTCTGTCAAGGACAGAAATTACATGCTGTTTTTTCCCCCGCCCCATAGGAAGTGTGTCTTGGGTTTTTCCCTTATTATTTTCTTTACTTTTCTTTTTTTTCTCTCTCTCTTCTTTTTTTGC
>NC_043717.1:64782507-64814314 GCF_006229205.1 Suricata suricatta | reverse complement strand
TGAAGTTGCTTTTACAACACCAAAGACTTAATCATCCATTTCCTACATAAAAGGTAGCTACTTTTTTGCATGGACCTCAAGCATATTGTAGTATAGAGGTGGAATTTAAGGAAAGGTATTAAGCAGGCTGTGTTGTAGCTTATGAACAAGTAATAAATTGTATCATTTATCTTGAATGTATCATAGATAAGCTGCTATAAAACGATTGCCACTTCAGATAGCTGTGAAATTAGGTGATTAACTAGTTGTTACTTAACCTTCTAATTTCTGTATAAGTTTAATTACATGAAACAGAAGTTGGTGTTTTGATTTTTTACTTTGCTTTTCTGTTTGGAGTGTCATTGTAACTACTGTATTGTAAATGATGGAAAATAATTGTATATGTTAAAAAAATGAAACTTTATAAAGTAAAAAAATAAAATAAAATAAAATTTCAAAAAAAATAAAAACAAAATAAATGTAATAAAAAACAGGCAGCATAATGGCCATTACTTATTCCTTATGACATTTGATAATAACAAGGTTGATACACTACAAATAAGTTCCACACTTACAACTGTGCCTTTATGTTTACACTTATTAAATTGTTTAGGGAGGTGGTTCTTGGATGCTGGAGGCCCATATATAAAGCGTATTAGCATAATTGGAGTACAGCCAAATCCCTCAGTGTACACTGCAGACACTTGTTAAAAGCTTGACCTTGTAGGAAAAAACCTATTTTCTTGTCTTCAGTCAGTCATCAGTTCCTGAAAGCACTCCTCTGAAATCAACTCTCAGTCATCCATAGTTGGAGGAGCCTGTCCTCAACACTGACCTTAGGCAGGCCGTCAGTTTCCAGGACAACAATGAAAGCTATGTTCTTACCTGGATGAGGAAAGTAGCTATGATTTTCCATTATCTATATCAAATATTCTTTTTCATTTGTTTAGTTCACTGAGAGTTGACACTACACATTAGATCATTGAGCAATTGCTTTGGGTAAAGGCCCAGAGATGAAAGAGACAGTCATTGCCATCAAGAAACATACTTTAGTCAAGGACACAGACAAGTAACTCTAGTAAAAGGCAGAATGAAATAAAAGCCATAATAAGAGTATGTGCTAATTGCTGTAGGAGCATAAATAACACAATTTACTTTAATGAGGGAAGGAGAATTAAGGAATCATATGTTTGTTTGTTTATCATTGGTAAGCTCCAGTGATAAATCCAGAAGAAGGGCTGGAGAAATTGTGAAGAGGTTTGAAAGTTACATTAGCATCTGTTCCTGAAAACTTTGAAGCCCATAATAGTTTTGTCAGATAAGAATAATAGGGGAGGGGCGCCTGGGTGGCTCAGTCGGTTAAGCCTCCGACTTCGGCTCAGGTCAGAGCTCACGTTCGTGGGTTCTAGCCCCGCATCAGGCTCTGTGCTGACAGCTAGCTCAGAGCCTGGAGCCTGCTTTCGGTTCTGTGTCTCCTTCTCTCTCTGCCCCTCCCCCTCTCATGCTCTGTCTCTCTCTGTATCAAAAATAAATAAAACATTAAAAAAAAGAATAATAGGGGAATCTGGGTGGTTCAGTTGGTTAAGCATCCAACTTTGGCTCAGGTCATGATCTCATGGTTTGTGTTTGAACTCTGTTTCAGGCTCTGTGCTGATAGCTCAGACAGAGCCTGGAGCCTGCTTCGGATTCTGTGACTCCTCCTCTCTCTGCCCCTCCCCTGCTTGTGCTATGTCTCTCTCTCCCTCTCAAAAATAAACATTATTTTTTTTAAAAAAAAGAACAATAACAATTTTTGAAGTGGGCCAAGAAAGGCATTTTAGGAAGCAATCTCTAGTGGTATGAAAGATAGTTTGAAGAGGTAAGAGACTGAAACAGGCTGATCAACTTCTATGCCTGACTGGATGTTATGGGAGAGGGAATAATACAAGATGTTTCTGGTGTTTCTAGCCTGAGAGACTGGGAAAGTATGGTACCTATAATGAGAAGGGAAATCTGGATAGAAGGATCTGTTTGCTAGAGATGTTTTTGGTTGGGAATGTACTGAGTTTGTGTGTGAGATATCATTTACAGACAAGATGGTTCTGGGGTTCAGAAAGAATTGCAGAGTCATTTGCTCATAGGTACTTGTTAAAGCTATGGAAATGGCTAATATGGCCCTGGTACTGGGGAGAATACAAATGCATGCTGGAGATACTGCCTCTATTTAGTTGAACACAATCACTAATAAGAGGACTGAGAAAAAAAAAGAGGACTGAGACATTTTCCGAGTGGCAGGAAAAGATAGGACTAAGTGTTTTTTGTAGAAGAGTGGGAGAAAGTAAGTGGAATGATGATTAAGAGAAACTCATATGGTTTGATAATTAGGTAGCTGTTGATAGTCTTGAAGGAGAGAGATTCATGGGAAGGTTGCTGTATTCTTTAATAGGATTCTTGAGGATGCTTGTAGACTGAGAGAAAAGGAGATGATGTAACAATGGATGCAAGTAGTGAAAGCCCTTTGAGAGTACAAAGTACCACACACTACAAGGTCACAGCAAGTCAGATGTTTATCCCAGATGTTCTGGAGTTGAAGGCCAGTGACATCTAACAGATGCTATGATTTTTATCATTATACTTAATTCTGCTGAAGGGCCCTATCCATGGTCCCTTTCATGTCCTTTTCCTCTCTCCCCCAAGCACTGCCATAGTGCTACCAGTTGTTTAGCCAGATAAAATACTCCATTACTTGATTTTTGTTAGGAAGTCTAGGCCACTGTGATATTATGTCATAAGTTTCCAAAAAGTATTCAAAGTGAAAATTCATATTATTTAGGTATTTTCAATTTAATCCCCATTGTGGTATTTGGGATTTCATAGGGTAACAGATAGACAATAACACAAGATATTTGATGGGGGTTAGGGAGCAAGGATGAGATAGAGCAGATCCATAAAACAGGTTCCCTTCCAAAACAGAAGAATATTAGCTAGAATAAAGTCATTCAGTGTTGCACAAACCCCAGCAATTGAAAATATTGAGGAGGGAAGTCTTATGCTTGAGTAGAAAGATATTTACCATAAAAAGGATAGACTTGGGCACAGTTTGGAAGTCTGAGTGATTCCTGGAAAATAGTAAAACAGGAGAATTTGTTGTTCTTTTAGAGAGTAATAGTTCCAGAACCTCTTAAATGTATTGTTTAAAATATTAACCAGACACTTAAGAAGTTCTAGCTATGAACTCATTAAAGCTTTTTCCCATAAACTGCACTTCATCTAAATGTCTTTCTTGCCTGTATGAGACCAAAACTGAATCAGTACATTTTAATGTCCATTCAATCTTTGTCAGTTTCTTTGAACAGCAATTCAGTGTTTTCATTTTAAGTATTACTAAAAAGCAAAAGACAAAAAAGCAGGAAAGAGGAAAAGAAGAAAGAAAAAGAACACAACATAGACAGTCTAAGTTTGCCCTTCTTACCATAATCACTATAAATCACTGAACAAGTTCTTGTTCAGAATCATGTTCTCCTGTCTGCTTTGTCTTTATAACTTGATGCTACTTTTATATAGGGCTTGTATGAGCCATTCAACAGTACATATAATAGGATCATATCAAGTGTCAGAGCAGTAGCTGTGCATATCCATGGTATCACTGCAAAGATGAGCTCTTCTTGTGTTCAACTTTTTGGTTGAAAGTAACCCATCAGTCACTCAGGTTTAAAACCTTAGTGTCATATTTGAATCCTCTCCTCATACGCTCAACATCTAATCAATTGCCAGTTCTTTAGATGCCACTTGGATCTGTCCCACTGATGCTACCCTAGTTTAGGCCCTCATTATTTATCTAAAGCACGGCAATAACCTCCAACAAAGTTGGCCTTCTGTGACCTCTCTCCCTGTCTTAGAGCTTCCAGCATCATCTTCCTTAAGTGCTCTATTATCATTGTTTTCCTCAAAATTCCTCAGTATTTTCCTACCATTTATAAAATCAAGCCACAAATAAACAATTTTGCCTCTTTTCATGGACCTTATTCTCTAGTCAAACTGATTTATTCAGTACTCCCTACATATGCATATCAAAATTTATAATTCTGCTCATGCTTCTCTCCTCAAAGAAATTTAAACTTTATTATGAGAATAGGGACCACATCTATTTGATTCATTGTTATATACTCAGTGTTTAGCATTGTGGTTGGCACATGGTAGGTGCTCATTAAATACTGACTAAATAAAAGCTTCATATATGCAATTCTACTTACCCTTTAAACTTCAGCTCAAATGCCAGTGTGCCAAAAAGTCTATACTGACGTTTGTTTCCCACCTTAATATCTATACTTCACCTCTATAAAAATGATTTACTTTTTTTTATGAACTCCCATAGGTTTTATCTATCCCACTCTTAGACATTGATTACTTTCTTTCCACCTTGGATTATAATTCTTTTTGTATATGTCCTATCTTGCACTAGACTGTGAGACCTCTGAAACAGGAGCTATATTTAATACATAATTGCGCCGTCAAAAGCAATGTTCGTGGAATGGACACTTAATGATTAGAATAGCCACACTGGAGGCTTTAGCAAAGTAGAGAAGTTAAGAGTTTATTATTATTCTTTCTAATAATACAGTAAGAGCTCTTGTACCTTTTTTAAATGTTTATTTATTTTTGAGAGAGAGACAGGATGAGTGGGGAAGGGGCAGAGAGAGAGGGAGACACAGAATCTGAAACAGGCTCCAGGTTCTGAGCATAGTTGAGCAGTCAGCACAAAGCCTGAGGCACAGAGGTGGGGGTGGAGAGTGATTCGAACTCAAGAACCATGAGATCATGACCCAAGTCAATGTTGGACACTCAACCGACTGAGCCATCGAGGCATTCCAGAGCTCTTGTGCTTTAATCATTAATATCAAAAGGTGAAAAATTGACTGGATGTGTATTAGCCAAGATTATTACCATCACGCTAGAGATTCAATTCTGGCTAATCACCAAAATCTAGAAGTCATGATTCACATACATCATTAATTTGCAAGTTTCCCCCCTACAATGCATATTAACTATAATAATATTTTGGGGGGGACTCTAGACATCTAACTATATTCAGTCTTTCAGTGGGATCTTTGGCTATATATTTCCTTTATTAAAAATATAAACTATGTACTATGTTACATGTGCTTAACATATATCAATTTCCAAATTTCCATTTTCCTTTGAGCTCTTGGCTTTCAGCTCAGATTACCCTGGTTGTGGATACTAAGGTTTTCAGACTCCCTACCAAAGAATTGCTCTGGGGGAGGAAAAAAACTAATGTATTTGATTCCTGGAGGAACCCAAAATTCCAAGGGAAACAATGGTTTTGCCAGGTATTTTGGATCATATCATTTACAGATCTGGCTATTATCTTGTCCAACTCTCTATCTTCAAAAGTTGGTCCACCTATGATGAGAGATTCTTTTGAAAGCACTCCAGAGAATAATTATACACATTTATTTACTCATATACACATTTGTTACTCATTCCACATTTTTATCCTCTGAGCATTTGAAGTCCATTTGCTTTCATTCTATAATCAAGACCAAAATTTAAAAAATCTGTATAGAGTTTCCCTGCAAGATGTAAATCACCTTTCTGACTTTTCTGGACTTTTAAGTTGTGCAAACATTTCTACACTACACTGGCAAGAAGTGCTAAAGAATACTTAAAAAATCTTATGATTCCCATGTCTTTGAATATATCCCATGATTTCTACCTGACTGGGTCCTTATAGAAATACTCTTATGTTTCTCTTCAGTTGAAGCTTCTTCTAATATGTTCTTTCATCCTGTCTTTGTACTTCAGTTTGTGCCTGTTTGCTCATCCTAAATATTACCATAGGCAACACAACATTTAGTGTATATCATAACTTTATTTAATGAGTATGCATTACATATAGATTGCAAATTGTTCTTGATCCTGTGAAGAGACAGGTATTTAATCTGAAGCAAAATGAGAGCATGAATCCACAGGTCTCTTGCTACTGAAATACTTCTTCTGGGTATCTTGGCATGGGCACAGTCTTCCTCAATACCCATTCAAAGCAGGTTTTGTTGTCACCTCTCCATTCGGTCGAGGGATTCACAATATCTAAAGTCAGCTTTAAAGAACCCTTCTGTATCAGAGGTAGTTTTATGCCTGCATTATCAATCATAGAATACATTAACCAAAGAGTCCATAAAAGGGGTAGAAGTAACACACCATAGCTCAGAGTTGGAACCAATTATTTTTTCAAACTAAGCATTGGCCATAGTAGCAAAAGAATCAACAAAATTTTAGAATAACCTGAAAAACTGTTTAACATCAAAGCATGCAGTAGGCTCTGCAGACAATAGCTTTTAGAGGAAACTTTGAACTTGGCTTAAGCACCAAGGATGCATTTTAAAAAGTGAAAAGTACCTTTATGTGCAATGATTAGTTTAGTGAGCTAAATGATAGCTTCCCCAAAATATGTCCATGTCCTAACTCCCAGAACCTGTGATGATGCATTATTTGGAAAAGGGGTCTTCACCGATCTAATTAAGAATATTGATATGAGGAGATTATGGATAAGCCAGGTGCATCCTAAAAGCTGCAGCAAGTGTTCTTATAAGAGAGAAGAAGAGGTAGATTAGATACACGGAGGGAAAAGTAATGTGAAAAACAGACCAAATGGAGATTTGTCCATGGCCAAGGAAAGCAAGACAGTCACAAGAAACTGGAAGAGACTACCAAGAGATTTTCTTCTGGAGCCTCCCAAGGGAGTACAGTCCTCAATTTAGGACTATGGGCCCCCTAAACAATAAGAGAATACATTTCTGTTCTTTTAAGCTGTTATGTTTCTGTGTTGTTATAGTAGCCACAGGAACCTAATACAGATTTTGGTAACAGGAAGTGAGGCACCCCTATAATAAATAACTAAAAATGTGGAAGTGGCTTTGGAGTTGGATTATAGGTAGAAGCTGGAAGAATTATAATGTATATGATAGAAAAAGACACTGCTGTTAGAAATATAAATGTTAAAGGTGTTTCTGCTAAGCTTAGAAGGAACTGAGGAATATTTTATTGGAAACCAGAGGGAAGGTGATCCTTGTTATAGGCAAGTGAGCTTATATATATAGTGGCAATATATCTAGAGAGAGCTTATATATATAGTGGCAAAGAGCTTATCTGAATTGTTTCCAGCAGTTGTGTGGAAAGTAGAATTTGTAATAAACTTGAATATTTAGCTGAGGAGATTTCTAAGCAAAATGTTGAAGGTAGGGCTTATTTTCTTCTTGAGCTTATAGTGAAATACATGGGGAAAGACAGAAATTGAGGAAATAACTGTTAAGCAGAAATGAATCAGCACTTGATACTTCAGGTAATTTTGAGCCCAAATATTCAGATTGCAAAAGATGCTTAAATTAGGAGACTCACTATTAAGCTAGTGTACTCTGGAGATAAAGCCAGCCTCTGACTAGTGTTAAAGAGATGGCAGACTCATGGAATCCTCGACCATATCAATAGAAGCCAAGAATAGAGATGGCATTATCCAGCAAAGATCTGTGAGACTCTTACCTCAATACTGAATCAATTTGACATACGTAGGAGACCCACAAACTTTTTGAGAATGTTATACTGGTTGAAACAGTTCAAGTTTTGCCTGAAAAGGATGGAGATATAACAAAATGACAGAAGGTTGTCAGACTACCAAAATTTTACAGGAAAGGAACAAGATGATAAAGCTGCAAACATGTGTTACCCTCGGTATAAAGGGCCATTCTTAGAGCAGAACTGCAAGAGGCAGAGGAGCAGAGGTAGAAGTGCAAACCATGGGCACAGAGATAGAGACTTGATCCATGGGCAAAGAGGCTGGAACTGCAGGTTTAAGGGGTGTAGTCCTGAAATAAAGGGGATTATTTCCAGGTCACAAAAACTAAGGAGGTTTTGTCTGTTTAAATTTTGAATCATTAATTAGGCCATGCGACTTTTTTCTACTTTCTATTTTCTCTATTTTGGAATAGGATAACTATTGTCCTACACTTGTCCCACCATTGTATTTTGGAAGAAGATAAGTTGTTGTTACAGTGTATGTTTTTTTTTTTCTATCACATACATCACAGTTCTTCCAGCCTCTACCTATTATTGACATTTGGAGAGAAATTCTGCTGCAGAATTTTCACCTATACCTTATTTAGATGATCTAGATGACGAGAATTGGGACTATTGAACTAATGATGTTTGGCTGAAATTTTAGACTTAGAGCTGATGCTATAATGGGTTGGAACTTTTGGGAATATTGAGGCGAGGTGAATATATTTTGCACATGGGACAGATATAAATTTGGGGAGGGGGCAAAGGGCAGACTGTAATGGGCTTAGGTACCTCCAAAAAGATATGTCCATATCCTAACATCTAGAACCTGTGAATGTTACTTATTTGGAAAAAGTCTTATAGGATTTAATTAAGTTTAGGATCCTCAAATGAAATTATCTTTGATTATCTGTGTGGGCCATAAATTCTTACAAAAGTATCCTTATAAAAGAAGCATAGGAAGCTTAGATATGCAGAGGAGAAAGCTATGTGAAGGTGGAGCAGAGAGAAATATAGCCATAACCCAGGAAAAGGCCAGTAGTCACTATATCTTGGAAGAGGCAATGGAAGGTTTTTCTCTAGAGACTTTGGAGGGAGCATGGCCCTTCATTTTGGACATCTTGCCATGAGGACCTGGAGAGAATACATTTATGATGTTATAAGCCACCAATTTTGTGGTAAGTTGTTACCTTGCAGACAAAGGAAACTAATGCAACTAATAAACGTTTTAAGGATTTTGCAGTTTTAAAAATCATTCTGAAGAAAATCTACATAAATTGGTGCTTCTCGCTGTGGCAATAATAAACCTAAAAAAGATTTTAGTGTAATTTGGTTCTATACTAAAAATGTCACTATGTACTTTTGTTGGTGATAATTTTCAATCTAGAATAAAATTGCAAACGGCTAACGCAGGACCATTATAAGCCTGGGAAGCAAATCCTTCAACTAAATTATTGGAATTTCACCAAAGACCCTAAGGGGTTCCATGCTGTTTGTGAAAACCATGTGAAATCTCTCTAAATACAAATATATATATCAATAATAGTATTTCATTTATTTTTTTCCACAAACTAAAAAATAAGGCAAGTTCACATCTGGAAAAGGTAATACACATCAGTATTTCTACCTTGACCATCTTGATAATATGGCATGGCAAATGCCATTACATTTTAGTCACAGTTAATATTTCAAAATATCATTTTCCTACAGCCTGAAAAGCTATCAAAAGAATCAGGCCATAACATGAAGATGTCAGAAAAGACTTTGTGATGTCAAAAATACACACATTAATTATTTGCATAAATTTGTAAATATGTGTGGTTGTTAAGAAACAGCATACAAAATTGATATTTCCCTTAAACTTATTTGTGTATGCATATGTGTGCCCTAAAGATAGATACAATTGTAAAATCTCAGATACTGTTCTTCCTTTTGTTCTTTCTGCTGTAGCATCTTCAGAGAATTTTAAAATGTTATATCCAGGTACGAATGCACTAGAGTAAAAGGTACCAGTTTGAATCATTATACATCCATATATAAAGGAAACTGTGAATTCTTGGTCACTTGTTTACATTATTTCAAATGGTGACTTGCCAAGCCAATCACTTATTATTTCTGAATGTCTACAATGTGCTTTGGAGAAGTAGAAATAGAATTTTCTTTATAAGAAATATGTATATATATATATATATATAAGATTTTTTATAGTAATCACAATCATCTGCATGGATTAGTCTTAAAATTACACTCCAAAGAAATTATACCATATTATATCAATGCATATTTTAAAGTAACAGACAAGTTAGGTATAACTTCTATTCCTTCATCTAGTTAAGAAAAATATAGAGCCTGTTTTTGGCCCCTAGAGTTGTTTTGGCAGCATCATTTTAATTTGTTAATATAAGGTAAGCAAGTATGATGATAATTAAAAAGTTCACTTAGTCACTGGGATGTGGAATTATTGTAGAAGGAGATATAAATATATACACATATATACACATACATACATACATATAATTTTTTTACTTCTTCATACCACCAAGGCAGAATTGGAAAGAGGAGTAAGTAGAAAGGCAGATAAAGCAGTTGACCTTTCAGACAGTTTTTCTGTTGTCTGCAGAGAGAAATCATTTTCCTCTCAGGTCTTTTAGAACTTTATTCCCTGCTTTCAAGGGAGTCATGGGAGAAAGAAGCAATAGAGAGAAGAAATAAACCACAGAAAATAGGAATCAATCTTTACCTTTAGAAAATCTAAATAAAGGTGATAGAATGTTGAGGTTCATCTCAGAATAAACTTTAAAATGTAAGTTTTTTCTCAAAAATAGTCATATAAAGTATTTCTATAAAGTAGACATATGTGCTTAATTAGAAAATACCTCTTTAAATAAAGTTTAAATCACTTTCTCTAACTGCTTCTGTTAAACTCTGGTTTATTTTTAGTAATAAGCATCTGCAACATCATGCTGAAGCTCTAGATTAATGATAAGCTTAATTTCAGGCAAAGCAGATGAATCCATCAGCTTTCACTTGAGATAAGATTCAAAATAAATTCATGGAGTTGAAGCAGTACTTTTTTTGAGTTTCCAAAATGGCTTCTCTAGCACAGTGTGCAATACCAGCTAGTGTCTCTCTAAATTGTTAACACACATATTTTCATTGTTCTTTTCTTTTTCCATGTAACAGGAATCAGAAGCAGACACTGAATAATTCTTTCCATTCCTTTCTTTTCCTTTTTTTTTTTTTTTTTTGGAGGGGTGGCCTGTAAATTTGAACAACATTGTAATTTTTTGACAGACTGACTCTGAATTTTTATCCTTTTCATCATTACCATCAGGTCACATGAAATAACAAATAATACACATCTTTACATTAAAATGGAATGCATATTTTGTAATCTTTGTAATTGTGTTTGTATTAGTATAATTGTGAGAGGAGTATTGCAATAGCTTTTCAAATACATTCTATTTCACCCAGCTAAGCTTGATCTCTGCAGAAGTGCACACATTTCCTCTCTATCCCTTGAGTGAATGTTTTGTTCTTTTCAAAATTTATGATTTTGTTTTCATATTCTTTGGCATGAAGAATCACTTAGATGAGATAGCTCCATTGTGGCGAGAGCGTGACCTTTCCAAAGGTACTCGTCTATTATCTGTAAGACAAACAGAAAGAAAAGCAAAAGCAGATGAGTATTAGATCTTGGCTATTACACAATGTTGGGTCAAGAGAGCTTTTCAAATAGTCCTGAATCGCTTCAAATGAATATGTAAATAAGTAACAAGGAGCCCAGATCTGAGGTGTTCATGCTGCAGCTCTCAGGCTGAGTTCAAGAGTCCTGCAATCATCAATAAATAACTTTTCTTGGTAAGTGAAGTCAGAGTAATGAAGGAAATGGAAGCATTCTCTCAAGCACAGTCCCTGTGGAAATTGCAGGTGACAACAAAATTCCTTGGTAAAGATGTCAAATTGAAAGTATTTATGTACAGTGCCTTTTGTTGTAAAACACTTCAATTCCCCATGAGTTTTATTTCTGTATGTTGGCTACCTCTAGAGGATACCAGGGTAGGCAGAGCAGAAAAGAGTTTTCATTTTTTAACAATGATTGCAGTGTGCGGCAATCAAACCAGCTACTGAGTCTTTGCATGATTGTAGGATGTAAACATATTCAGTACATTATATAGTCACTATGAGAATGAATAATAAATAGGTCTATTCTCTGCACCCATCACAGGAAGAATAATCACTGCGGCACAAAGCTTGGGAAGCAAAAATTAAAAGCATTGATAGTTGCTCAAAATAGTTTTAGCTTTAATATATAAAAGATTTACAGCTTTGCATTGTGATAATCACGACTACATTATTATCACCTCTGTTTTATGCTCAGCTTAAATGCAAATGATGTGGATGAAAATCTTTTTTCTCACAAAAGCATAATATACTTAGATTCTCTAGTTAAAATGAGACTAGGTCCCTAGAAATAATGACAACCACTAGCACTTACATAAATGCTAACACTTTACACTTGTTAATTTGCTAATTCACACAACATCCCTGGGAAGTAAGCCTATTTCATTCTATCCTATTATTTCTGCTTTAGTGATGAAGGTTACACACCAAATCAAAGGTATGATGGGGGATTATAATGTACAGTTAATGCCTAAATGTCAGGAATGCTTTATTCAGATGTAGATGTTGGGGCCTCCCAAGCTATTATTATGAAATGATGATGCCCAAGGAACACACCCTGCCTGTCCCATAGAGAGGATGGACTTTAAGAAGTGCTGAGATTTTGTATGGTACCATTCTCCTCTGTGCCTTTCTCTTGTCTGATTCCTGGTAGTCTGTGGTCAGTACACAAAACAAAGCTAACTGGCCTCCATTACCTTGGCCTTGTTAACACCACATGACTGCACTGAGCCAACAGGCTATAATCTAAAAATGCCGTATAATGCAATAATATCACTGAGATGTGAGAAAGAATGGCATTTTTTCTATTTAGAGATATATTTGAGTGAAGGATTATTTGGGTATCCTTTTAAAGATACCATTTTAAAAGGCCATTATTTAGTTTGTGATATAGATCACAGTTCAGCAAAAAATGTGAAAATAACATTCCTAGATAAAGGGCTTATTACTTAGATGTCACTGGTTTGCATACAGATTGGTTTGGAACTTTTTGAAAACATTTAAAAATGAGATGATAATATAACAGTTACAATACTTTGCTAGCATTTAAACATTCAGTGTTAAAAGCTATTAGATAAAAGAATGATTGTACCATTCATAGGATTGTCTCAGCTCAAAAAAGGGCTTGTGTCTTGGTGGTCCTACACACTAAGGTCAATTGGCATCTGTACTCACTACAGGAATGCCACTGGCATCCCATACCACCACTCACAGCCCACTGGATTTAAGACAAGTACCACATTCAAAACCGGATTCACAGCATTAGGTAATGTGATATCAGGATTCACTTATAGGGAGCATTTGGCATTAGAAAATAATTAGAAAATAATATGTTAATGAAATAACTATAAGAGGAAGCAATTTTTGAAATGTCAATGTACAACCTTGTTTGTGGGAGAAATGCCATTAGAAACAATGGCAGCAATGACTAATCTGGATTTTGTGATCTAATTATAATTTTCTGCATTTATATTAAAATATTTTAGGTGCAAAATATATATACTCTAGATTTTATGGGTGAGGCAGAAATGTAATTGATAACATATTTATAAATAAATATGACATGAATATATATGAAAATATATATTCATAATTTTCACATTCTAAGCTTCTAATCTAATGATAAAAACTTTTCATGCTCAAATTCATGCCTTTTTTGAAGCAGATATTGAGAATCAATGAATTTTTTGAAATAAAACGTTAATATTATAGTATTAAATACTAATAGGTAAGAATCTGGCATGTCCCTCATAAGATCAGGGTACAGAGTTAATATCAAATTTATGAGAAAGAAACCATTACATATTATTGCTGTCAGAGGTGATGAGGAAATTTTGGTGATTGTGAGAGTGATTGATTGTATTTCCTGTTTGTAGACATAGAAGGAGGAAGTAGATGCCCATTTGATGATTTGAGAATTCATAGGATTGAACCAAATTCATTTTTCTAACTAGTCTTATTCTCCCAACACTACTGAGATAAGAATAGTTTAGATGGAAAAATAGGGGCCTCTCCTACAAAAAAAATCACTAATTTAAAACATATGTATTCACCTGAGATGATGTGAAGAAAAAAAGTTGCTTCCCTTTCCAATTTGCATACTGTCTTTTTAGAAACCAAAGAAAGGAAGGAAGGGGGGAAGTATCTGTCTATGTTTGTATACTTGGGAATATTGTACAAGGAGATACAGGAAAACACATTATATTCAAGAACATTATTTGTCATAATATTTCTCTGCTTTTATTTTCATAATGGATGGGATGAGATATAGTAATGAATAAAAAAGTCTACACCATCTAATATATCCTCATGATTTTTTATAGTTTATTGTCAACATGGTTTCCATATAACACCCAGTATTCTTCCAGACAAATACCCTCTTCCATGTCAATACCCCCTTCTCACTTCCACTCCCCCTTCAGCCCTCAGTTTGTTTTCAGTATTCAAGAGACTCTTATGATTGCCTCCCTCCCTCTCCCTAAATCTTTTTCCCTCCTACCCCTTCCCATGGATCTCTGTTAAGTTTCCCCTGTTAGACTTATGGGTGAAAACATATGATATCTGTCCTACTCTACCTGACTTATTGCACTTAGCATGACAACCTCAAATTCCATCCACGTTGCCACAAATGGCCAGATTTCAGTCTTTCTCATTGCCATGCAGTATTCCATTGCATATATAAACCACATCTTCTTGATCCATTCATCAGTGATGGACATTTAGGCTCTTTCCATGATTTAGCTATTGTTGAATGTGCTGCTATGAACATTGGGGTACATGTGCCCCTATGCATAAGCACTTCTGTATCCCTTGAGTTAAATCTTTAGCCATGCTATTACTGGGATATACCAGAGTTCTGTTGCTATTTTTTTGAGGAACCTCCACACTGTATTCCAGAGCAGTTGCACCAGTTTACATTCCCACCAACAGTGTAGGATGGTGCCTGTTTCTCCACATCCTCACCAGCATCTATAGTCTCTTGATTTGTCTATTTTAGCCACTCTGACCAGTGTGAGGTGGTATCACAGTGTGGATTTGATTTGTATTTCCCTGATGATAAGTGATGCTGAGCACCGTTTCATGTGTCTGTTGGCCATCTGGATGTCCTCTTTACAGATGTATCTATTCATCTCTTCCACCCATTTCTTCACTGGGTTATTCGTTTTTTGGGTGTGGTGTTTGGTGAGTTCCTTGTAGATTTTGGATACTAGCCCTTTATCTGATATGCCATTTGCCACCATCTTTTCCCATTCTGTTGGTTGCCTATTAGTTTTCGTGATTGTTTCCTTTGCAGTGCAGAAGATTCTTATTATAATGAGGTCCCAACAATTCATTTTTGCTCTTGATTCCCTTGCCTTTGGGGATGTGTCAAGTAGGAAATCACTGTAGTTGAGGTCAAGGAGGCTGTTTTCTGCTTTCTCCTCTAGGGTTTTTATGGTTTCCTGTCTCATATTCAGGTCCTTCATCCATTTTGAGTTTATTTTTGTGTATGGTAAAAAAGAGTGGTCTAGTTTCATTTTTGTGCATGTTGCTGTCCAATTCTCCCAGCACCACCTGTTAAAGAGGCTGTCTTTTTTTCCATTGGATACTCTTTCCTGCTATCTCAAAGATTAATTGGCCATACATTTGTGGTTCCAGTTCAGGCTCTCTATTCTATTCCATTGTTCTATGTGTCTGTTTTTGTGCCAATACCATACTGTCTTGATGATGACAGCTCTGTAGTAGAGACTAATGTCTGGGATTGTGATGCCTCCCTTTTTGGTCTTCTTATTCAAAATAACTTTGGCTATTCGGGGTCTTTTGTGGTTCCATATGAATTTTAGGATAGTTTGTTTGTTCTAGCTTTGAGAAGAATGCTGGTGCAATTTTAATTAAGATTGCATTGAATGTGTAGATTGCTTTGGGTAATAATGACATTATAACAATGTTTATTCTTCTAATCCATGAGCATGGAATGTTTTTACATGTCTTTGTATCTTCTTCAATTTCCTTCATAATTCTTCTATAGTTTCAATCATAAAGGTCTTTTACATCTTTGGTTAGGTTTATTCCTAGGTATCTTATGGTTTTTCTTGAGATTGTGAATGTGATAAATTTCCTGATTTCTCTTTCTGTTGCTTCATTGTTGGTGTATAAAATAGCAACCGATTTCTGTACATTGATTTTGTACCCTGTGACTTTGCTGAATTCATGGACCAGTTCTAGTAGGCTTCTGATGGGGTCTGTGGGGTTTTCCATGTAGAGTATAATGTCATCTGAAAAAAGTAAAAATTTGACTTAATCTTGGCCAATTCTGATGCCTTTTATTTCCTTTTGTTGTCTGATTGCTCATTCTAGGACTTCTAGCACTATGTTAAACAACAGTGGTGAGAGTGGACATCTTGGTCATGTTCCTGATCTAAGGGGAAAGCTCTCAATATGTCCCCAATGAGAATGATACTAGCTGCGGGCTGTTCATAGGTGGATTTTATGATGTTTAAGTAAGTTCCTTCTATCCCATCCTTAAGAAAGGATGCTGTGTCTTGTCAAATGCTTTGTCTGCATCTGTGGACAGGATCGTATGGTTTTTATCTTTTCTTTTCTTAATGTAATGTATCACATTGATGGATTTGTGAATAATGAACCAGCCCTGTAACCCTGGAATGAATTCCACTACATCTTGGTTGATAATTATTTTTATATGCTGTTGAATTTGACTTGCTAGTAACTTGTTGAGTATCTTTGCATCTGTTTTCATGAAGGATATTGGCCTGTAGTTCTTTTTTGTTGGGTCTTTGTCTGGTTTGGGAATCAAAGTGACGCTGGCTTCATAGAATGAGTCCGGAAGTTTGTCTTCTATTTCAATTTTTTGGAATAGCTTGAGAAGAATGGGTATTAACTCTTCTTTAAATATCTGGTAGAATTTCCCAGGGAAGTCATCTAGACCCAGCTCTTATTTGTTGGGAGATTTTTGATAACTGACTCGATTTTTTCACTGGTTATGGGTCTGTTCAGATTTTCTATCTCTTCCAGATTGAATTTTGGTTATGGATGAGTGTTTAAGAATTTGTCCATTTCTTTTAGGTTCTCCAGTTTGTTGGCTTATAATTTTTCATAATAACCCCTGATGATTGTTTGTGTTTCTCAGAGATTGCTCGCAATAGATCCATTTGCATTTGTGATTTTGTCTATTAGGGTGTTCTCTTTTCTTTTTCATCAGCCTGGTAGAAGTTTATCAATGTATTTATTTTTTCAAAAAACCAACTCTTTGATTCATTGATCTGTTCAACTGGGTTTTTTTGTTTGTTTGTTTCTCTACGGTTTATTTCTGCACTGATATTTATTATTTTTCTTCTCCTGCTGGGTTTGTGGTGCTCCTGCTGCTTCTCTTCTCATTCTTTAGGTGTTCCGTTAGGTTTTGAATTAGTGCTTTTTCTAATTTGTTGAAATATGCCTGGATTGCAATATACTTTCCTCCCTTTCCTGGGTCCCAGAGAGTTTGGATTCTTATAATTTCATTTTCATTTGTTTCCATATATTTTTTGATTAGGTCTTTATTTAATTTAATTAATTAATTTATTTATTTATTTTAATTGTGTATTTTCAAATAGGTTTCCATATAATAACCTGTGCTCTTCCCCACAAGTGCCCTCCTCCATTACCACCTCCCTCCCCTCTCCCCCTTCAGCCCTTGGTTCATTTTCAATATTTAATAGTCTCTCATGATTTGCATCCCTCCCTTTCCCCAACTCTCTTTCTCCCTTCCCTCCCTATAGTTCTCTGTTAGATTTCTCTTGTTAGACCTATGAGTGCAAACTTATGGTATCTGTCCTTCTCTGCCTGATTTATTTCACTTAGCATGAAACCCTCGTGATCCATCCACTTTGCCAGAACTGGGCCCACAAATGTATGGTCAATTAATTTTTGACAAAGCAGGAAAGAGTATCCAATGGAAAAAAGATAGCCTCTTTAGCAGATGGTGTTTCCATATATTTTTTAATTTCTTCTCTAATTGCCTGATTTGTCTAATCGTTCATTTGTAGGGTCGTTTTTAACCTCCAATTTGGAAGTTTTCCAGACTTTTTCCTTTGATTAATTTCAAGTTTCATAGCATTGTTTTCTGTAAGTGTGCATGGTATAAACTCAATTTGTTTATATTCATGGAGGGCAGCTTTATGACCCAGTATGTGATCGATCTTTGAGAATGTGCCATATGCACTCAGGAAGAAAGTGAATTCCCTAGCCTCAGGATGTAGAGTTCTAAATATATCTGTCAAATCCATTTGTTCCAATATGGCGTTGACGTCCATTGTTTCTTTAGTTATTTTCTGTCTACTTGATCTATCCATTTCAGTAAGTAGAGTATTAAAATCCCTTGCAATTAGCACATTCTTATCAATAAGATTGTTTCTGTTTGTGATTGTTTTATGTATTTGAGTGCTCCTGAATTTGGCGCATAGATGTTTATAATTGTTAGGTTTTCCTGATGGAGAGACCCTGTAATTATTATATAATGTCCATCTACATCTCTTGTTACTGCCTTTACTTTAAGATCCAGTTTGTCCGATAGAAATATGGCTACTCAGGCTTTCTTTTGACTTCCAGTAGCATGATAGATATTTCTCCATTCCCTATCTTTCAATATGATGGTGTCTTCAGGTCGAAATGGAGTTCCTTATAGACAGCAAATAGATTGATTTTGGATTTTTTATATACATTCTGCTACCCTGTGTCATTTGACTGGAGCAGTCAATCCATTTACATTCAGTGTTATTATTGAAAAATATGGGTTTAGAGTCATTTTGTTCTCTGTAGGGTTAATGCTTGTAGTGGTGTCTCTGGTACCTTGTATTCCTTGGAATATTTCCCTCATAGAGTCCCTCATAGGATTTCTGGTAGGGCTGGTTTTGTGATAATGAATCCTCTCAATTTTTGTTTATTTGGGAAAACCTTTATCTCTCTTTCTATTTTGAATGACAGGCTTTCTGGATAAAGGATTCTTGTATGCATATTTCTTCTGCTCATCACATTGAAGATTTCCTGCCATTCCTTTCTGGTCTGCCAAGTTTCAGTAGATATGTCTGTAACCATTCTGATAGGTTTTTCTTTGTATATTAGGGCCCTTTTATCCCTAGCTGCTTTCCAAATTCTCTCTTTATCTTTATATTTTACCAGGTTCACTATGATATGTCTTGCCAAAAGTCAATTCAATTTACTTCTGAGGGGAGTTCTCTGTGCCTCCTGGATTTCAATGTCTATTTCCTTCCCCAGTTTGGGAATGTCTTGGCTCTAATTTGATCAGGCACCTCTTCAGGACCTTTTTCTCTTTCTTCTTCTTCAGGAATTCCTATGATACAGATGGGTCCCGGCCCATTTTTATCTTCCCCAGTTTGCACTCAGTCACACACCTACGAGGCTGTCTTCTTTGTGAACTCTCTGTCTTTTTCTCTCAGACTCTTGCATATCAGAGTATTGTGGCTTCAGTCCTTCTTAGTTTGATAGATGCTGGCAGGTGAAAATTACAGAGCTCTCTACTTCTTCACCATCTTGCCTCTCCTCCATTCCTTTTTTTATGTTTGTTTTTGAGAAAGAGAGCATGAGTGGGAGAGAGGCAGATAGAGAAGGAGACAAAGAGGATCTAAAGCAGGCTCTGAGCTGACAGCAGAGAGCCTGATGCAGGAATCAAACTCACAAACCATGAGATTAGGACCTGAGTCCAAGTCAGATTCTTAACCAACTAAGCTACCCAAAAGCCTTGGGATAGTTGGACTTCTTAGTGCGCAATTGCCTTCCCCCATAGTGAGTGTCCTAGAGGACCAAGTGGGACCATATGGTAATTTTTGTCCTAGCCTTAGAAGTCCCACAACAGTCTGTTAGTCATTAGCAAGCTTTTTAGGCCGACCAACTGCATGGGGAGCTATATCCTTATGATTTAAGAATTCATTAAGAAATTATATTGTTTCTCAAAAGTAACGATTAAGAGAGAAGTAAAGCCTGAGATGTCAGTCCAAAGTGTACCTTCCAAATCTGTCACAGTTGGGTATTCTCTTTGATCATCACAAGCTTGTTTTTGAAATATGCCCCATGTAAAGATGAAAAGATTCTTGTATTATAGAGAGTGACCTGATCATGGTGTGAATTTGGAGACAGCCATAGTTATATAAAAATGTGAATTCTATGCAGGAAGGGTGATCAAAACTAAAATACTATTCCAATCTCTCACCAAAAGAGAATATGAATACATGACCCAGCTTAACATACTTCTGCACATTCTGAGTACCAGGTTAAGCAGTTTAAACAAATGTCAAGGTTTTTCCACTGTCATAAGTGCAGTATTTGTTATTCTTAGTGTAAATTCATTTGGCATTCATCTCAAAACCTTTCCGACTGAGTCTTACAGTGAATGGATTAAGGCAATTACTGTATTTCTAAAGTCCAAACCATTTGTGATTCACCAAAGGCAGTCCTAAGAGGAAAGTACATCGCAATTTAGGCATATCTCAAGAAGGCCTGAATACAAATAGGAAACCTAACTTACACCTAAGGGAGCTAAGGAGAAGCAGTAAATAAAGCCCAGAGTTAGCAGAAGAAGAGAAATAATAAGGTTTAGAGCAGAAATTAATGACATAGAATCAAAAACTGCAGTAGAATAGATCAATAAAACCAAAACTGATCTTTTGAAACAATAAACAAAATTGATAACCCCCTAGCCACACCTATCAAAAAGAAAAGAGAGAGGACCAAAATAGATAAAATCATGAATGAAAGAGGAACGGTCACAATTAACAACACAGAAATCGATTATAAGAGAAAACTATGAAAAATTATATGCCAACAAACTGGACAATCTGGAAAAGAGACAAATTCCTAGACATTCACACACTATCTATCAAAACTCAAACAGGAAGAATAGAAAAATGTAAACAGGTACATAACCATCAAAGAAATTGACTCAGTTATCAAAAATGTCCTAACAAATAAGAGTCCAAGGCAATATGGCTTCCAAGGGAAATTCTACAAGACATTTGAAAGAGTTAAGACCTATTCTTCTTAAATTGTTCCAAAAATAGAAATGGAAGGAAAGCTTCCAAAATCATTCTATGAAGCCAACATTACCTTGATTCCAAAACCAAAGACCCCACTAAAAAGGAGAATTATAGACCATTATCCCTGATGAACATGGATGTAAAAACTCTTAACAAGATATTAGCAAATCAAATTTAACAGTATATTAGAAGAATTACTCACCATGATCAAGTATGATTGATCCTTGGGCTATAGAGTTAGTTCAGTATTCACAAATCAATATGATATACCACATCAATAAAGGAAAGGATAAGAACCATATGATCCTTTAAATAGATGCAGAAAAAGCATATGACAAAATACAGCATCCATTCTTGATAAAAACCATAAAGAAAGTAGGGGTAGAAGGAACACACCTCAACACCATAACAGCCATATACAAAAGACCCACAACTAATACCACCCACAATGGGGAAAAATTGAGAGCTTTCCTACTAATGTTAGAAATATGACAGTAATGTTCACTCTCCACCGTTGTTCACATAGTACTGGAAGTCCTAGCCTCAGCAATCAGACAACAACAACAACAACAAAAAGAATAAAAAGCATAAGAAGAAGAAGAAGTCAAACTTTCACTCTTCACAGGTAACATGATATTCTACATTGAAAACCCAAAAGTCTCCACCATAAAACTGATAGAACTGATATTTGAATTCAGTAAAGGTGCAGGATATAAAATCAAAGTACAGAAATCAGTTGCATTTCTATACACCAATAATGAAGCAGCAGAAAAAGAACTCAAAGAATCAGTCCCATTTACAATTGCACCAAAAACCATAAGATACCTAGGAAAAAACCTAACCAAAGAGGTAAGAGACTTGTATGCTGCACTTCAAGCAGTATTACAAAGCTGTATTCATCAGGACAATGTGGTACTGGCAGAAAAACAGACACATGGATCAACGGAACTGAACAGAGAACACAGAGATGGACCCACAAATGCATGGCCAACTAATCTTTGATAAAGCAGGATAGAGTATCCAATGGAAAGAAAAAAGATAGTCTCTTCAGAAAATTGGGCTTGGAAAACCAGACAGTGACCACATAAGAATGAAATTCGACCACTTTTTTACACCATCTAGAAAAATAAACACAAAAATAGATGAAAGACCTAAACGTGAGAAAGGAAACCATCAAAATCCAAGAGGAGAAAACAGGTAGTGACCTCTTCGACCTTGGCTGCAGCAACTTTTTACTAGATGTGTCTCTGGAGACAAGGGAAATAAAAACAAAAATGAACTTTTGGGACCTCATCAAGATACTACATTTGATCTTATACAAAAGGCTGAGAAGTGATGGGACCTCATCAAGAGAAAAAGTTTCTGAGCAGTGAAGGAAACAGTCAACAAAACAAAAAGTCAACCAACAGAATGGGAAAAGATATTAGCAAATGAAAAACCTGATAAGGGATTAGTATTCAAAATCTATAAAGAATTTATCAAATTCAACACACAAAAAGCAAATACTTCGGTGAATAAATGGGTAGAAAACAAGAATAGACACTTTTGCCAAAGAAGGCATCCACATGGCTAACAGATATAGGAAAAAATACTCAACATCACTTATCATCAGGGGAAAATATAAATCAAAACCACAATGAGATACTACCTCACATCTGTCAGGATGCTAAAATTAACTCAGGAAACAATGGATGTTGGTGAGGATGTGGAGAAAGGGGAACACTTTTGTATTGTTGGTGGGAATGCAAATTAGTGCAGCCACTGGAGAACAATATGGAGATTCCTCAAAAAATTAAAAACAGAACTACCTATAACTCAGCAATTGCACTACTAGGTGTTTATCCAAAAGATACAAGAAATGCAGATTCGAAGAGGCATATGCACCCCAGTGGTTTTAGCAGTACTATGAATAATAGCTAAATTATGGAAAGAATCCAAATGTCTATGACTGATGAATGGATAAAGAAGATGAGGTATATATACACAATGGAATACCACTCAGTCATCAAAAGGAATTAAATCTTACCATTTGCCACATGGATGGAACACGGTGTATAATGCTAAGTGAAATAAGTCAGCCAGAGAAAGACAAATACCATACTATTTCTTTCATATGTGGAGCTTAAGAAACACAACAGATGAACATGGGGTGCAGGAAGGAAAAATAAGATAAAAACAGAGAGGGAGGCAAACCACAAGAGACTCTTAAATACACAGAACAAACTGAGGGTTGTTGGAGTGAGGTGGGTGGGGTGATGGGCTCAATGGATGATGGACATTAAAGTGGACACTTGTTGGGATGAGCACTGGGTGTTAAATGTAAGTGATGCATCACTGGGCTTTATTTCTGAAACCAATACTACTCTATATGTTAAGTAATGAATTTAAGTAAATCAATTAAAAATATAATAAAATAAAAGCCATCTATGCAACCATTTATTCAGCAACTATGTACAAAACACATCATCCATGAAGTACCTGAATATCCAAAGGCTCAGACAAGTAGTTATACTTGCATCACTAATTTCCTTTTTATAGAAAACTTTGTCAAGTGAAATAACTGAGGAACAAGCCAATCAGAGATAAAAGTTAACCAAACACAATGTGAGATGGACCTAAGTACTCAAGCCTATGGTATTTAACCTCAGAATGTACAATTAATCCTCCAACTAAGTGAGTGTATGCCAAAGATCAAGCATATACCTTGTGTATTTCATGATTAGGACAAATTGAGATTGGAAAACTATGATAAAAAGGTCACCTCTATTAATTATTTATCCTCAGATTATGAGTCCAGGTATTATCTATGGAAAACCAGTTTCCATCCTGGTATTCATAGGCATGTAGATGTATTAATGTTAACCTAACATAAACCACTTTACCCTCCCCCCAGGGTAACATAAAATAAATGTGTTTGGTATATGCTGTATTAAAAAATATCCAGTTTTAATGCAAGAAAACAAAGTAAAAGTAAACCTCTGTGATTTACTGTGGACTTTGTTTTCTCCAAAGCTCTTCAAAAGTAATGGTGTAGCAGACTGGCCCTCAGTGGGTAGGCATTGATTCCAACAAATAGAGTAGAGGACTGAGTTTATGCAATGTAGGCTAAGAAAAGCAGCAAAATAAAAGAGGCTTCAGGAATTGCCTATTTAGTAGTTGTTTGGTGTCCAAACACTGATGAGATCATTTTAGACTGTTATAGTGAAATTATTTCATATAACTTATATTTCCTCCTTTTATTCATTGATTCCAAAGCTATTTGGTTTATGTTTTTCTCTATGATTTGGGGGGTCGTATATTGATGAATTTTCTCACTTGCTGGAAATGATTGGAAGGTAGCAGCTGAATTAGGCATGGGCATAATTCTTGGTGGAGGACAGCCAAGTAGTTGACCAGGTTTGTTTTCTTCACTCTTACCAGAATAGTTTTTTTTTTTTTAATTCATACATGTTGCACTGGGCAAGATGGTGAAGTAGGGAGTTCCGTACTTCCTGCCTGCATGTCTCAAACAAAGAAGGGCTGAAACCAAAGGACTCTGAACAGCAAGACTGGGAGGAATAGAGATGGAGTCCACTAAGAAGACAGTCTCAAAGGTATGTGGTTGCAAACTGGGGAAAATAAAAATGGGCCAGGATACGGGGACACCGAGGGGAGGGAGCCCCTTTTGTGAAGAGACAAGGGGAAGAGAAAGAGTGGCTCAGCAAATCTAGAACTGTACCTGGAGAAGAGAAAAACCTCGGCCTGGAACAGAGAAGGATCCTATCATCCCACATCTAACCACAGGGCTTTCGGAGAGAGATCCCATCTATAACTGAGGAGCTTTCTTTGGGATGGATGCCCCAGTCCAAGAAATTCTCTCTGGAATAGATGGTAGGTAAGGGATACAGGCGGCATCAGGAGGAACTGATCCCCTGCTCAGTCTCCTGCTCAGAAGTGCCTTGGGTCCCAGAATTCCTTCCAGGAGAGATGGTTGGCAAGGGATGCAGTTGGCAAGAGGAGGAACCGGTCTCCTGCTCGGTCCCATGTTCGGACCCCTGCTAGGAAGTGCCCCAGCTTATGGGATTACATTTCAGGCAATATCATTAATGGACACAGAGTAAGAGCTTGAAACATGGCTGGGTGTGGGACACAGAACATGGCCCAGCTTGGCTGTGCCTGCAGCACAGTGATATTGGACCCAAAGAAGTGATTTGGAACACCCTATTTGAGAAGGGGATGGGGGGGTTGCCATTTTTGTTCTCACAACTACAAACGCAAGCTGCAGGGAATGCCCGGAGGACCCACAGTAGAGACCTGCCTATAGGAAACCATGCCCATCTGCGCTGGGTAGCTGCTTTTTACCAGAGCCACATAGATGCTGCAGAAATAGACAGACCCTTCTTCAAGACAAGGACTGATGTACTGCTGTGATTAACTCTAAATCAATTTTTGCTATTCAGATATAGTCTCCCTTATCTCATTATTATCTTTCCCCTCCTCTGGACTGGTTATTCTGGTTATACGTTTGGATAAACAGGCATATTTAATCCATTATCTTGATGCATGTTCTACATCTACTTCCTTACCTTCCTTTCTCTCTCTCTGAAATAATCAGACTAGATAGTTTCTCTGGGTAACATTATCTTTGTGTTTTTTGTTGTTGTTGTTCTTGTTTGTTTGCTTTCTCCTCAGTTCCTGCCATATTCACCTTTTTCTCTCTCTGTATTAAGCCTTTTAGTCTCTCTGCTTGGTCAACGTTCAATTTCTCTTTCTCTACACCCTTGTCATTTCTCTCTTTGTATATGCTCTTCCATCAGCACTTCGTCCACCCTGCTCATTATCTGTAGCTGGGATTTCTGACTTTATGCTTTTAGACTCCCCTTTGTCTTTTGTTGTTTTTGTTTTGTTTTGTTTTCAGTTTGCTTTTTATTTGATTTGTTTGTGCATTTGCATGCTTTTGTTCCCTGTTTATTTGTCTGTCTGTTTTCCTTTCTGGGGATACCTCAAGAAACAAATGAAAGTACACATGGAGGAGAGTCCCAAATATCACTATGAGTAGGGAAATAAAATAACAAAGTCACAATGAGAGTGACCAAGGGAAACCATTAAAAGAACACTTCTTGAACAGGCAGGCCCTGGATAGACCTTGTGCCTCCCTTAATATAGTCGTACTCACAGGTGCAGAGCTCATAACAAGCTTTTAAAACTTACAAGAGACAGATAGCTATCCAAAATGATGAAATGGAAAACCTCTCCTCTAAGGAAATTCCAGGAAGAAGTGACAGCTAAAGATTTGGTCAAAATGGATAGAAGCAACATAACTGATAAAGAATTTAGAACAATAGGCATAAAATTAATCACTGTGCATGAAAAGACATAGAAGACAGCAGAGACAACATTGCTACAAAAATCATGGATGTTAAAAATAGTTATGATGCACTAAAAATGCTATAAATGAGGTGCATAAAAATGGAGGTGGCCACTATATGGATTGAAGAGGCAGAGAGAAGTCTACGGCCATACCACCCTGAAGGCGCCCAATCTCGTCTGATCTTGGAAGAGGAAGAGAGGAGAATAGGTGAATACAACTATAGAAAAAGAGGAAGTGGAGAAAAAGAGAGATAAACTGATCCAGGAACAGAAAAGGAGATTTCAAGAACTGGTGATGCAATCGAATGGAACAATATCCCTATCATAGGAATTCCTGAAGAAGAAGAAAGAGAAAAAGTTGCTGAAGGGGTACTTGAACAAATTATAGACAAGAGCTTCCCAATCTGGGGAAGGAAACAGACACTGAAATCTGAGAGGCACAGAGAACGCCCTTCAGACATAAAGTGAATCGATCTTCTACATGACATATCACAGTGAAACTGGCAAAATACAGGGATAAAGAAAGAATTCTGAAAGCAGCTAAGGATAAAAGAGCCATAACATACAAAGGGACAACTATCAGATTGTTGCAGACCTATCTACTGAAACTTGGCAGGCCAGAAAGGAACAGCAAGAAACCTTTAATGTGATGAACAGAAAAAAATATGCAGCCAAGAAACTTTTATCCAGCAAGTCTGTGACTCAGAATAGAAGGAGAGATAAAGGTTTTCCCAAGCAAACAAAAATTGAAGGAATTCATTACCGCTAAACTAGTCCTATAAGAAATCCTAAAGGGGACTCTATAAGGGAAATGTTGAAAGGAACACAAGGTACCAGAGACAACACTACAAGTATGAACCCTCTAGAGAACACAAAGACTCTAAACCCATATTTTTCAATAATAACACTGAATGTAAATGGACTAAATGTTCCAATTAAAAGACATAGGGTATCAAAATGGGTAAAAAATCAAGATCCGTCTATTTGCTGTCTACAGGAGACTCATATTAGACACGAGGACACCTTCAGATTGAAAGTGAGGGAATGGAGAAATATCTACCATGCTACTGGAAATCAAAAGAAAGTCTGAGTAGCCATACTTATATCGAACAAACTGGACTTTAAAGTAAAGGTAGTAACAAAAGATGAAGAAGGACATTATATAATAAATACAGGGTCTCTCCATCAGGAAGAGCTAACAATTATCAACATCTATGCACCAAATTTGATAGCACCCAAACACATAAAACAATGAATCACAAACAGAAACAATCTTATTGATAAGAATGTGCTAATTGCAGGGGACTTTATTACTCGACTTACAGCAATGGATAGATCAAGTGGAAAAAAAATCACTAAGGAAACAATGGACCCGAATGACACATTGGACAAGATGGACTTGACATATATTTATAACTCTACATCCTGAGGCTAGGGAATTAACTTTCTTCTCAATTGCACATGGTACATTCTCCAAAATATATCACATATTGGGTCACCAAGCAGCCATCATAAATATAATTTCCTTGCACACTTTCTGATCACAATGCTATGAAACTTGAAATCTATCAAAAGAAAATGGAAAACCTCGAAAAACATGGGGCTTAAAGAACATCCTACTAAAGAATGAATGTGCCAGGGAAGGGGGGCTAGATGGTGGAGAAGTAGGGAGCTCTGTAATTTTCACCCACCCACATCTATCAAACTTAAAAGGACTGAAGCCACAATACTCTGATCTGTAAGAGTGGAAAGAAAATATATAGAATGCACAAAGAAGACAACCTCAAAGGTGCCTGAGTGATTGCAAGCTGGAGAAATAAAAACAGGCTGGCCCCCGAAGGTGTGGAGAGGAGGGAGCCCCTCCCCAGAGCAGAGCCAGGCAGAGTGCAGAGCCCCGGAGAGACTAGGGGAAGAGAAAGGAGACTGAAAATGCTCATAGAACTGTATCTAGAGAAGAGAAAAAACTCGGCCCAGGACAGAGAGGGATATTATCATCCCATATATAACTGATGGGTGTGAGGAGAGAAATCCATCTTATTTAGCTGGCTCATTATTCCTTGGGCTTGGTGGGAATGTGACGATTCCAGGCAGATCCAGAACACTGCTCCCTGATTCCTCCTGCTGAATCTCAGCTAGGAAGCCCCCTCCTGTGGGAGTACATCTCATCTCAGGCAGTAGCATTAAAGGGCATGAAATAGAATTTGGAAATAAAGTGGGGCTTGGAAAATACATCTGGGCCTGCCCGCAGAACAGGGAGATCAGATTCAAAGAGTGGCTTACAATGCTTGGTTCAAGAAAGGGCTGGGGCACCACCATTCTGCTCCCCATAACCACCAAGGTGAGGCCTCCAAGAGCAGTGCCTGAGACCTACCTACAACAAACCATGCCCATCTGCTCAGGAGAATTGCCTTTTTTTTCTTACCATCCAGATATATTTCCCTTATCTCATTCTTATTTCTCCCTTTGGCTGGATTTAGGCTTTTATTTATTTATTTATTTATTTATTTATTTATTTTATTTATTTTTAAATAGTTTATTGTCAAATTGGTTTCCATACAACACACAGTGCTCTGCCCCATAAGTGCCCTCCTCCATCACCACCACCCCCTTTCCCCCTCCCCCTTTCCCTTCAACCCTCAGTTCATTTTCAGCATTCAACAGTCTCTCAAGTTTTGCATCCCTCTCTCTCCCCAACTCTCTTTCCCCCTTCCCCTCCCCCTGGGTCTCCATCAGGTTTCTCCTGCTTTCCTGCCAGACCTATGAGTGCAAACATATGGTTTCTGTCCTTCTCTGCCTGACTTATTTAGACTATCCTTTGTCTTTTGTTGTTGCTCTCCCCACCTTTTTATTCTTTCCTTTCCTGTCCTGTCCATTACTTTACATTTCTTTTTTTTCATTCTCATTTTGGATTGCTCCTTTGTTTGATTTGCCTGTGCATTTACATGCTTTTTGTTCCCTGTATGTTCGTCTGTCTGTGTTCCTTTTCAGGGCTACGTCAAGAAAAGCCAAATTACACATGATGGAGAGTCCCAAATATCACTGAATAGGGAAATAAAATAACCAAAGTCACAACAAGAGAAACCGAGAGACACCATTAAAAGAACACTTCATGAATGGACAGACCCTGGACAACCAATGAGCCTCCTTGAATAGAGCAATACTAACAGTTGCACAGTGCACAACAAGCTTTTAAACCTGACAAGAGACAGAAAATAGCCAACGTGAAGAAAGGAAAGATCTCTCCTCTAAAGCAATTCCAGGAAGAAGTCACAGCTAAGAACTGCTCAAAACAGATATAAGCAACATAACTGAAGAATTTAGAACAATTGTTATAATGTTAGTCACTGGGCTTGAAAAGAGCAGAGTAGTCATCAGAGAAGCTATTGATACAAAGACTAGGGACCTTCAAAATAGCTGTGACTAGTTTAAAAAGGCTATAAATGAGGTGCATAATGAAATGGAGGTGGCCAAGGCACGCATTGAAGAGAGAGAGGGGAGAATAGGTGGGTTAGAAGACACATTTCTAGAAATGGAGGAAGCTGAGAAAAAGAGAAATTGATCTAGGAGCACAAAAGGAGAATTCGAGACCTGAATGATACAATCAAATGGAACAATATCTGTATCATAGGAATTCCTGAAATAGAAGAAAGAGAAAAAAGTCCTGAAGGGATTCTTGATCAAATTATAGCTGAGAACTTCCTCAATTTGGGGAAGGAAATAGACACTGAAATCCAAGAAACACAGAGAACTCCCCTTAGACATAACTTGAGTTGACCTTTGGCACAACATATCAAAGTGCAATTGGCAAAATTCAAAGATAAAGAGATAATTCTGAAAACAGCTATGAATAAAAGGGCCTTAACATACAAAGGAACCCCTATCAGAGTGGTTACAAACCTATCTACTAAAACTTGACAGGCCAGAAAGGAATGGCAGGAAATCTTCAATGTGATAAATAAAAAAAATATATGCAGCCAAGGATCCTACATCCAGCAAACCTATCATTGAAAATAGAAGGAGTGATAAAAGTTTTCCCAAATAAACAAAATTTGAGAGAATTCATCACCACCAAACCATCCCTACAAGAAATCCTAGGAGGGACTCTATGAGGGAAATGTTGCAAGGAATACAAGGTACCAGAGACACCACTACAAGCATGAACCCTACAGAGGATTAAATAATACTAAACTCATATTTTTCAATAAAATGAATGTAAATGGACTGAATGCTCCAATCAAATGACACAGAGCAGCAGAATGGATAAAAAAAACCCAAAATCCTTCTATTTGCTGTCTATAATATACTCATTTCAGACCTGAAGACACCATCATATTGAGACTGGAAGTCAAAAGAAAGCCAGAGTAGCCATACTTCTATTGGACAAACTGGACTTTAAAGTAAAGGCTGTAACAAGAAATGAAGAAGGACATTATATAATAAGGGGAAATGGGTGATGATCATGGAGGAGGGCACTTGTGGGGAGAGCACTGGATGTTACATGGGAACCAACATGACAATAAACTATAAATTTAAAAAAATGAATAGGCCAGTCAGGCAATTAGAGAAGAAATAAAACATATGGAGACAAATGAAAATGAAAATACAACAATCCAAACTCTTTGGGATGCAGCAAAGGCAGTCCTAAGAGGAATGTACATTGCAATTCAGACCTATTTCATGAAACTAGAAAAAGTACAAATAGAAAATCTAATAGCACACCTAAAGGAACTAGAAGCAGAGCCACAAAACACCCTAAATCCAGAAGAAGAAGAGAAAGAATAAAGATCAGGGCAGAAATTAACAATATAGAATAATAAAAACCAGTTGAACAGATGTATGAAACCAAGAGTTGATGTTTTGAAAAAAGATGCAAAATTAATAAACCTCTAGTCATGGTGCTCAAAAAAAAAAAGAGACCCAAATAGAAAACATCACAAAAGAAAATGGATTTATTACAACCAATCCGTCAGAAAGACAGACAATTATCAGGGAATATGATGAAAAATTATATGCCAACAAACTGGATCACCTAGAAGAAATGGACAAATTACTAAATACACATGCACATGCATGATGTTCAGCATCACTCATCCATCATAAGGGAAATACAAACCAAAACCACACTGAGCTACCACCTCATTCCAGTCAGAGTGGCTAAAATGAACAAATATATATAGATGCTGGAAATAATGTGGAGAAACAGGAACACTCCTACACTGTTGGTGGGAGTGTAAACTGGTACAGCTGCTCTGGAAAACAGTGTGGAGGTTCCTCAAAAAAATTAGCAAAAGAATTCCCCTATGTCCCAGCAATAGCACTGCTGGGGATCTACCCAAGGGATACAGAAGTACTGATGCATAGGGGCACATGTACCCCAATGCTCAGAGCAGCACTTTCAACAATAGCCAAATCATGGAAAGAGCCTAAATGTCCATCACCCTATGAATGGATCAAGAAGAAGTGGTATATATATACAATGGAGTATTACATGGCAATGAGAAAGAATGAAATCTAGCCATTTGTAGCAATGTGGATGGACCTCAAGGGTGTTAATATACGTGAAATAAGTCAGGCAGAGAAGGACAGATACCATGTGTTTTCACTCATATGTGGAACAAAAGAAATTTATCAGAGGTCCATGAGGGAGAAAATGGGGGAAAATAGTTAAGGAAATGAAGGGAGGGAAACCATAGAGACTCTTCAATACTGAGAACAAA
>NC_043717.1:64774385-64782407 GCF_006229205.1 Suricata suricatta | reverse complement strand
GGCAAGGAAAAAAAGAGTTCTCTTCAGGTTCCTCATTTTCTTAATGGCTTAACAAGCCTGTATACTTGTCCACTGATCACTTTTTCTTCCCAAATGACCACTGTTCTTCTGGATATACAGTACAGATTCGCACTAAGGATATATAGTATAGATCAGCACTAAGGAAGAGACAAACCAATTCTTTAAGAGATTTTCTAATATGCTTATTCTTATTATTTTGTCTTGTCAAAATTTGAATTGGAATTAAATGTATCATTTTGTTGGCTGTTGATAAAGTCTAGTACTTCAAGTTTCTAAACCGTATTTTCTCATGTATTTTATGGGAAATATATGTTTTACAAAGTTGGCTTCCACTAGATACCACAGGCATTACACTATAGCAACTTATTTTATTCCAACAAAATTGTATGCATCTGTCACTGTGCTAAAATGGATGTCTAGAAGCCACTCAATTACCTCTACCTAAAAATTAAATAATTCTAGCCTTATTCTAATCTCAATGACATCATAATATTCTTAAAACTAGAATCAGACTGTGTTGTGTGATCTGTATCTTTCATTGCATGCAAATAAATCCATTCAAAGAAAACAGAAACCCAGATTACATTGATAGTTCATGTTGGGAGAAGAGATGAAAAGCTGTTTTAATGAGAATGGTAATGGAAAGCAATAATGTCAAAGTAGTTCAGAGGATACTGTGACTATAGACACAAAACTCCCATTAAATGTAATTGGAGTTAAGCACATATAATGATAACAAAATAGATCCTGATTATCTTTCCAATTGGAAAATAAACAAATGTGTTCCAGGAAATGTGTTTTTTTTTTGTGGAAAATACAGTATTCTAATTGAGATGCACAAATTATTTTCGCATTGATATTGCTCATAGTATTGTGTTGGTATTTTTCCTATGTTTAGGGATTTAGATCTTCAAGAGGTAACATCTGTACAAATACTATGTTTCCTTTTCTGTTCTTAATGCTCAGTATTCATTATATTATTAAAGGAAAAGTCTTGATAGTTGCAATGGATTTATTAATTCAGTAGCTTGTTGGGGCACCTGGATGGCTCAGTCGGTTAAGCGTCAGACTTCAGCTCAGGCCATGACCTCGTGGTTCGTGAGTTCAAGCCCCGTGTCAGGCTCTGTGCTGACCACTAGCTCAAAGCCAGGAGCCTGCTTCGGATTCTGTGTCTCCCTCTCTCTCTGCCCGCCCTTGTTCATGCTCTGTCTCTCAAAAATAAATAAATGTTAAAAAATTTTAAAAATTCAGTAGCTTGTTATCAGCATGAAACTCTGCTATGCTAGGGGAAAAGCAAATTATATTTTACAAAACTGCAATTGTGAGATTAAGTCACTTTTCTATATTGTACATTCTTCTTAGCCACCCTGCCAAGTAGTAACTCTATTCTCTACCTCTATTATGAAGTTCATATTTTGCAAAGTATCAAGTCTCATAATAATATTAAAGGTACATTATCAAACAAACTCAATATAGCAAGTTTAGAAAGATTGAAATATGTGATAAAAATAAAACCAAAGTACAATAATATTATCTTAAAGCATTACAATTTAATCCATATTAAGCTATAAACGTAGAAAATATGCAATACTTACTTTTATCTATCATAAATATGACATTTTCATAACATGTAAAGCCAACCTCTTGGGATTTAAATGAATAGCATTTACATAATTGATAACTTGAGTATTTCAAAGGATTTTACAAAAATGTAGCTCAGAAGAAAAAGCACTATATTGCTCAGTATTTCAACTGTCATAGACATTGCTATTGATTATCTTTGGACTCACTGTCAAACCTAGTAAATAGATTATTTTTAAATGTCCTTGTTTTTGTACATTAGCCATGCATTATATTTGTTTATTAGCAAATGCAGTTTGGCTTTAAGAAAAATTTTTTCTCTGTGAGGATGAAAGTCTGATAATGATGCCTGTGTATCTGGAAAATATGAGAAAAATATGAAGTATTATAGAAAGAGCTGGAAAAATTCCCAAATAAGTCATATATGTGAAACTTACATTGAATAACATACCAATACAAACCACACAAACTATAACAGAGCAGCTCAGGTATCTTTGACAGCGGATTACACGTAGCAATTTTTCAAAAGCGATCTGTTGATTAAGTAATCATCCAATCTTTAGCAATGAATCAGAAACCAACTCTTTGGTTTACCTTTTATAGTGCTCAACACAAAGGGAATATAATTTGCCATTAATAGAAAAAAAAGGAAAGGAAACACTTTCTTCCTGCCTCCCTCCTTCCCTTCCTTCTTTCTTCCATCCACCCACAAATTTTTACTGCATAAACTATCTGGACAATACATAATATATACCTGTATAAGTTATTAGGAAGAAAGGATAAATATACAAACAACTATAGCATAAAAATATGAGTCTCTTATAACATCTATTACAGTTTTATGTATGATAGCAGTTCAGAGCAGAGAAAAATCATAATCCTTTGAGTGTAGGAGTTGGGAGCCAGAGAAAACTTCAACCCAATTGGCCTTAAAACATAGGTGGAATCTTAACAAAAAAATAGAAACATAGCTGTTAATTTTTTATTAGAAAAAAATGAGTTCTATTTCCTTATGTTGCTGACTATTTACTAAATTTTTCCTGTTTGGGGGGCAGGAGAAGCAATGGATAGATAAAGGGAGAATCAGAATGTCTATGCATATTGAATATTTTTTCTAGAAAAAGGAGGAAAATAATAAAAGGGAATACACTAAATTAACCATATATTTGTGTTAAATTTATTTCTATAAACATGTGTTTTAATTTTAATATTAAAAATAATCCTTTGATTTACAAAAACAGCAGTTCTGTTTAAAAAAACAAACAAAGGAAAACAACAATAACAAAAAGTAAAACCAGGAAAAAAAATCACACAGCAGAAATGGGGCTCTCTGGAGTCATCTGGTTAGGTTCTGTTGTTGAAGCATAGATAGCACTATCAAGAGTGGCAGAAGAGTTGATTAAGGCATATACAGATTGCAGTGACCTCAGCCAAGAGTGTTTGGCAAGGATGAGAGCTTGAGCAACAATTAGGGTTGGTGCAAATAAACTAGCTTTTAAATGACAATGCAGATACAGGGTCAATTCAATCCTACTATCTGTAGTCTCTGTGCCTTTCTACTCCATGTGTGACATAGATCTCTATGACTAAGATTATTAGGCATCAGTCACTTATCTAACTTTGATTATATGATGGACAATATTCTGTCATTTTCTGTGGCAGCCGTTTGTGATCTGCCTGAGCTCTGTTGCTGATATGCTGACGTAGAATATAGTTATCTGCCATCTGCTTTTGTTTCCTGAATGACTTTGGGAAGAGAAGATATTAATCTTCAATTTGTGGGTCAATAAACAGGTGCTTCCCATTAGTTGTGTTTCCCATTTAGCATATGCTTAATTACTTAACCAGTTGTATGGAGAAAGGCAAACTTTATGGTTAACATCACAGACACTTTAGCAGCTGCCAGTGCCATTGTTTCAAAATACAAACTGTCCCTTAATGTAGAAGCCAGTCAGCAGTTGTTTTAAATATGAGCAATTAAGATACAATTAAAACACAATTTATTAATGTCATATATGTAACTGACAGAAGCTCCTTTGCAATTTGAGTTTCTAAGACAATCTATACACAAGCTGAGTCAAGGTAGAACATATAGATAATAAAAATGGCTACTAATTAGCAACTTACTTCTCATATAAGAATTCTCAAAGAATCTTTCCTGATTTTTTAGTCTACTGGAATAAAGCCGGTCCTCACATTATCAGACAAATGTATAAATAGAGATAGCTATATATCTGTGTTCTTTGCAACATGGTTTAAACTAGTGAACATCATAAATAGCCCAATTGTTCATCATGAAATTAGATAAAGGATGGAACCCACATACATACGGATACACTGCATACAAATACACTTCAGCCATCCTAAATTATCACATAGATCTATATATATACTTGACAGAAGAGGTTCACATAATAAAGTGGAAAATGTGGGGTGCCTGTGTGGCTCTGATGGTTAAGTATTCAACTTCAGCTAAGGTCGTGATCTCGTGGTTTGTGGGTTCAAGCCCCATATCAGGCCATTGGGCTCTGTGCTGACAGCTCTGAGCCTGGAGCCTGCTTCAGATTCTGTGCCTCCCTCTCTCTCAGCCCCTACCCTGCTAGCGCTCTCTCTGTCTCGCTCTCTCAAAAATAAATAAATATTTTAAAAAATAAGGGGCTCCTGAATGGCTGTCAGTTAAAGTGTCTGATTTCAGCTCATATCATGATCTCAGAGTTTGTGAGTTTGAGCCCAGCATTGGGTTGTGTGTTGCCAGTGCAGAGCCTGGAGCCTGCTTCAGATTCTGTGTGTATGTCTCTCTCTCTCTGCCCCTCCTCTGCTCATTATCTCTCTCTCTCTCTCTCTCTCTCTCTCTCTCTCTCTCTCTCTCTCTCTCTCCATCTCTCTCTCTCAAAAAAAAACATCTTTTTTTAAAAAGTGGAAAGGCAAGTTACAAAAGAGTATATCACATTCTTATTTTTTAAAAGAAATTACAACTTTTATAAGTTTAGAACATTGGTTACCTTTAAATGTTCGGATCATGATTTTTGTTCTTTTTTATATTTTTCCATGTCTGAATTTTTGGCACTGAGCATGATTAAATTGGCAAATTAGGGAAACAACCTATGTAGGTTAAAATTTTTCAGGCTTCAGATCAAAAGCACATGCTGTTTTCAACTTAAAAAGCAATCTACATTTGTTCATTTTAGCCACTCTGACTGGCGTGAGGTGGTATCTCAGTGTGGTTTTGATTTGTGTTTCCCTGATGATGAGTGATGTTGAGCATCGTTTCATGTGCCTGTAGGCCATCTGGATGTCCTCTTTGGAGAAGTGTCTGTTCATGTCTTCTGCCCATTTCTTCACTGGATTATTTGTTTTGTGGGTGTGAAGTTTGGTGAGTTCCTTGTAGATTTTAGATACTAGCCCTTTATCTGATATGTCATTTGCAACTATCTTTTCCCATTCTGTCGGTTGCCTAATAGTTTTCTTGATTGTTTCCTTTGCCCGGCAGAAGCTTTTTATCTTGATGAAGTCCAAAGAGTTCAGTTTTGCTTTCATTTCCCTTGCCTTTGGGGATGTGTCGAGTAGGAGATTGCTGTGGTGGAGGTCTAGTAGGTTTTTTCCTACTTTCTCCTTGAGGGTTTTAATGGTTTCCTGTCTCACATTCAGGTCCTTCAGCCATTTTGAGTTAATTTTTGTGTATGGTGTAATACATTCCGTCAAGGACAGAAATTACATGATGACTTTGTTGTTGTTGTTGTTGTTGTTGTTGTTTTTTTCCCCCTAGGAAGTGTGTCTTGGGTTTTTCCCTTATTATTTTCCTTACTTATTTTTTTCCTCTTCTTTTTTTGGTGGTGGGGGTGGTTATGTTTAAATGAAGTTGCTTTTACAACACCAAAGACTTAATCATCCATTTCCTATATAAAAGGTAGCTACTTTTTTGCATGGACCTCAAGCATATTGTAGTATAGAGGTGGAATTTAAGGAAAGATATTAAGCAGGCTGTGTTGTAGCTTATGGGCAAGTAATAAATTGTATCATTTATCTTGAATGTATCATAGATAAACTGCTATATAATGATTGCCACTTCAGATAGCTGTGAAATTAGGTGATTAACTAGTTGTTACTTAACCTTCTAATTTCTGTATAAGTCTAATTACATGAAATAGAAGTTGGGGTTTTGATTTTTTACTTTGCTTATCCATTTGGAGTGTCATTGTAACTACTGTATTGTAAATGATGGAAAATAATTGCATATGTTAAAAATAGTGCTATATTCTAAAATAAAAATAAATAAATAAAATAAAAAATAAAAAATAAAAATAAAAATAAAATAAAAACCTACAAAAAAAAGCAATCTAGGATTCAATAGTCTGAATTAATTTAATTGTTGATTTGCCATCACTAATTACATTATAATGAAACAAAAGAGACAGAAATCAGGTACCATTTTCCTGCTTAAATAAGGACCATAGAATGCACCCTCATCAGAAAGTAATGGCTCACAAGTCTGCTGGCTTTAGAGCACAAATACATCTGTCATTATACACTGTTGTTATTTATAAAAGTATTTTATGAATTTTAGATTCAAAATTCTAAAATTCTAGCCTTTTTATGTTTATGTATTTTTGAGAGAGAGAGAAAGAAAAGAGACAGAGTGTGAGTAGGGGGAGGGCAGAGAGAGAAGAAGACAGAGAATCTGAAGCAGGCTCCAGGCTGAGCTGTCAGCACAGAGTTGACACGGGGATCGAACCCATGAACCGTGAGATCATGACCTGAGCTGAAGTCGGATGCCTAACTAACTGAGCCACCCAGGAGCCCCTAAAGGTTCTAGTCTTAAGAAGTAAACCTAAACATTGTCTTTTCCCAAAAAGATGAGTAAAAATTCATAAAGATAAGGTGGTATGTTATGATAGCATCTATAGAGTTTTACTTCAAGGCAAAATCAAATGGACTTAAAAATTGTTTTGTAGCAACAAGTGACCTACAAATAAGAAATTAAAATAAGTCTGTCCCTTGATGGTAAGCAATATTGACCCATTTTCAATAAGACATGCATGCTAGGTTATTCTTCCTGGTTAATGTGTGGGAATAGAGGGGAAGTCTTGGCACATGGCATACTCATTTGTACTGATGCAATATATAATGATGGAATAAAGTTAACCTAACTGATATATGTAGTCTTTGAACTTATTAATGTATATTACTAGACACAGTTTTTCTAATAAAAATGGGTCATCATCACATTTATGTATTTGCAAAATGAATTTTTCTAAACATCAGTTCCCTCAACTGCAAAGATGATAATAATAATACCTATATTATAGAGTATTAACAGAATTAAAAGGGAAAAATCTAGTATTTGGACCATATTAATCTTTTAATACATATGAAACATGCATACACACACACACAAGGATCAGTCAGGTGTCCTGAAATGGAAAGTGGTTTCTATCTCTCTTCCATTTCAGACAGAGAGGAATTCAATCCTTGTTCTTTCACTTAATAGCTGTATTTTCCTAAACTTATTTCCCCTTTGTGAACATGAAAATAATATTTAAAGACTAGCTAAAAGAATAGTTACTGACTGATGAATGGATAAAGAAGACTTGGGGTGTGTGTGTGTGTGTGTGTGTGTGTGTGTGTGTGTGTGATGGAATATTACTCAGCTATCAAAAAGAATGAAATCTTGCCATTTGCAATGATGTGGATGGAGCTAGAATGTATTATGCTAAGTGAAATATGTCAATCAGAGAAAGACAAATACCATATAATTTCACTTATGTGTGGAATTTAAGAAACAAAACAGATGAACATATTGGAAGAGTGATAAGAGTAGAGTAGGAAACAAACCACAAGAGACTCTTAATAATAGGGAACCAACTTTGGTTTGACAGAGAGAGGTGGGTGGGAGACAGGCTAGATAAGCTATGGGTGCTAAGTAGGGCACTTGGGATGAGAACTGGGTGTTACATGTAAGTGTTAAATCACTCAATTTTACTCGTGTAACTAATATTGCACTGTATGTTAACTAAAATTTATAGAAAATGATAAAGAACTAGAAAAAAATAGTTACAAGGACTAAATCAGGCAATAATGTAAAAGGACCAGAATGGAACCTGATACAGACTAAATTTACATTTGATATTTTAAGAGTCATATTAGGAAGATTTCAGCATCAAGATCTTATACATTTCTAAAGTCTAGACAGCATCATTATGTAGATGATGACATGTTTTAGTCACTTTGGGTACAATGGGATAAGAACCAAACAGATGTTTATGAAAGTATTTTTCAGATAAGCCTATAATAACAAAGGCTTAATAAGGATCAGTTAGGAGATCAGAATTTATCAAGGTTTATAATTTTATTTATTTTATTAGACATCAGGCTGTGATATTTTTATGCCCTTGGGAAGCAATGAAAATGTTTTATAACAAG
>NC_043717.1:64772447-64774285 GCF_006229205.1 Suricata suricatta | reverse complement strand
GAGAAAAGAAAATGTGTGTGACTACAAGCAAATCAGTGTTGATTAAAAGCAGAAGACTATGGGCTCTGAAGTTAGAAAAGTAATATTCAGATAATGGATGGTCTCCTGTGCCATCTTAAGGCTCTTGGACTTTACTTGTACAATAGGGGGTGAAACCGTTAAGATAATTCACTTTGATGACATGTAGTAGAGGGGCTTAAAGGTGACAAGATCAGAATTAGGGATTAGCTGAATATGGAGGAAACAAGAGTTCAGGATATTTCTAAAATTTCTCCTTTATACATTTGGGAAATGGTGGTCCCAGCAACTAAGATATGGTATATAGGAGGAGTTGCATGCAAGAGAAGATGATGAGTTCAGCTCATGAGTGTTAAAGTTGGACATGTAGGCAGTTAAATATTATAAAACTAAAGTTAATGGGAGAGGTCTGGAAAGAGCATAAGAGACTTGGGAGACTTATCATACAGAAGGTAATTTAAGCTGTCACTCAGGAAAGTGTGTAGAGTGAGAAGAGCAGTGGGCTAATGATCACTTCCTGAAAAATACTAGCATTTAAGAGATGAGAATAGAAAGAAAAGTCCATGAAGAAAACAGACAGCAAGTATTCAGAGAGGTACAGAATGAAATATAGAGCATATTGTAGAATCTAAAAGAATAAATATTTTGAATAATGCAATAAGCAATATCCAATGCTGCAGAAAAATGCAATAAAATAAAACTTGAAAACTATCAGCTTTATATTAGAAATATGAAGACCTTACCGAGAACAGTTTCAGTAAAATAGGGGAAGCAGAGGCCATATTGCAGAAGCTTGCAGAGTAAGGGGAGGCAATGAATATAACTTCTACTTCCATTTCCCATGACTGTGAATGAGGTGATATTTTCATAAAGCAAAAACAGTTTTCTCTGCTCATTGTATTTGATATACCCAATACCATTTGTGGAGCTATCCTGCTCATAGTTTTTCACTTAGGTAAGGAGTACTAAATAGGTTTTTTTTTCTTTGTTTGTTTGTTTTGTGTTTTTGTTTTTGTTTTGTGAAAGAGGCCACTGAGTGGACAAAGATGGGCATCTGCCTCCCTCAATGGTAGCTGATTCATAGGCTGGCTAGTACCACTTGACATACCTTGTGATGAAAGGTACTACTCAACAGGAAAATAAACAGGTTGAAAGAGAAATAGAAAAGAATGAACAGAAACACAGAAAGCAGTGAAACCCACTGTTTCTTAAGGTGTCCTGAGTACGTTTCTGTTCTAAAAATAGAGTTCAATAAAACAAAGACATGAATTAATTACATTATGTAATTCCTATTGTTGGGTCAATTTCATTTAAAAAATAGTAAAGCTCAGTAGGCCATTATTTTTTAAAGCATGGTATATTTAAAGTTTTGCATATTCCTTTTTAAAATTATTATTATTTTTATTTTAAATGTTTTATTTGTTTTTGAGAGAGAGAAAGAGACAGCATGAGTAGGGGAGAGTCAGAGAGAGGGGAAGATACATTATTTTTTTAACATTTTATTAATTTTTGAGAGACAGAGAGCCAGTGTGATCAGGGAAGGGAGAGAGAGAGAGAGAGAGAGAGAGAGAGAGAGAGAGAGAGAGAGAATCTGAAGCAGGACCCACGCTCTGAGCTGTTAGCACAGAGCTCGATGTGGGGCTTGAACCTGAACCCTGAGATCATGATCTGAGCTGAAGTCGGACGCTTAACCGACTGACCCACCCAGGTGCCCCTATATATTCCTTTCTATGTAAAGAAATGCTGACATAAGCATGTTCTGTATTATCACCTTATAAGTAGTGTATAGCTCATGGATATATACATTTGTTTGTTTGTTT
>NC_043717.1:64768212-64772347 GCF_006229205.1 Suricata suricatta | reverse complement strand
GAGTAGGTAATGAAAGAAAATGCAAAATGCTTATTGATTTATGATGTGGTTTCATCTTAGCTTGGGCAAACCATGCAGTATTTAATACATAGTAGCAGAATATTTACTTTTGAAGCTTGAAAAGATGTGAGTTCTTTGTGTGCAACCTTTCATTTATGCATGTGAGAGGGTTATCATTTTTTTAAATATTTTTACATTGTAGTACTTGTTTTGCTTGTTGGTGGTGTTTGCTTATTTAATACATTCTGTCAAGGACAGAAATTACATGCTGTTTTTTCCCCCCCAAGGGAGTGTGTCTTGGGTTTTTCCCTTATTATTTTCTTTCCTTTTTTTTTCTCTTCTTTTTATGGTGGTGGGGGTGGTTATGTTTAATTGAAGTTGCTTTTACAACACCAACGACTTAATCATCCATTTTCTATATAAAAAGTAGCTACTTTTTTGCATGGACCTCAAGTATACTGTAGTATAGAGGTGGAATTTAAGGAAAGGTATTAAGCAGGCTGTGTTGTAGCTTATGGGCAAGTAATAAAGCATATCATGTATCTTGAAAGTATCATAGATACGCTGCTATATTACAATTGCCACTTCAGATAGCTCTGAAATTAGGTGATTAACTAGTTGGTACCTAACCTTCTAATTTCTGTATAAGACTAATTACATGAAATAGAAGTGGGGGTTTTGCTTTTTTACTTTGCTTTTCTGTTTGGAGTATCATTGAAACTACTGTATTATAAATGATAGAAAATAATTGCATATGTTAAAAAAATAAATTGTATAACAAAAAAATAAAAATAAAAAATAAAAATAAAATAAAATCAGTGAAAGGGACAGCATTTATAGCATTTTGAAACAGATACCCAAATGTAAGTGGCATACAGAATGCACGCAAAAAAGATACTGCTTTCTAGTCAAGTTCTAAATACCTCTATTGACAATGTACAGCTCACCTAGATTACAAAGAATAATTAGGAGCAGAGACTTTATGGAACAAAGCTCTCATTTAATTTGTTCACCTAGCAGTTGCCTTTCAATTATATTTTATCACCAATCCACCCAAAATAAAATACCCAGCTCACAGCAAAACTGTGCAAACAGTATCTCAAATACTAAAACACATACTATATGTAAGAAACGTTAAGATTAGACTAAAGATTGATAAAAGCAATGACAGTGAACATCAATGTGATACAAACAGCTGTTAGCTTCTTCCGTCAACAATGTGGAACATGATGAAATTACCAGAGAGGCAGTGCAATGACTTTTCTGACTTACATTTGTAAATAGAGGAGTTTTTAACTGTTCAATCTAAACTATATAGAAATCTTGGGGCACCTGGGTGGCTCAGTAGGTTAAGCGTCTTGCTTCGGCTCAGGTCATGATCTCACAGTTTGTGGCTTCGAGCCCCGCATTGGGTTCTGTGCTGACGGCTAGCTCAGAGCCTGGAGCCTGCTTCAGATTCTGTGTCTCCCTCTCTCTCTGACCCTCCCCTGCTCGTGCTATCTCTCTCTGTCTCTCAAGAATAAATAAAATACAAAATAATTAAACTATATAGAAATATAATTCCTTTGATATGATTCCAAACATTAAATATATGCATATATAGATATATTTACATGTTTGTTTGTATGTATCCATTGCCATCTGTCCATCCCAAGTGTATCCCACCAAAACACTAGCCCAAACAACTGCATTCACTTCTTCTCAGGTCTTCATGTAAATGTGTACTTTAAGGACTTTGTGGGAAATACATGATATAAATATGTTTTAGGGCCATCAAAATGCAGATTATAGGATATATAGGGTATATATATGTCATTGTTATCAAATTTACATATAAGATCCAATGCGTTTTTTCCTTACCAAAAAACTGAAATTCTAAATGTTGTGTTATAAAATTATTGGAGTTATAAACTTATTGTTACTTCCTACTTATTTTAGAATGTTTATCATACACGATCATCAGAAGATCATGGTCTGTCATATTATCTTTCTTCATAGCCAGATATTTTATAAATGGCATGATTAAACAGTATCTAAAAAGCAAATGATAGAACAATTATGGTTATATGGCTCATTATCATATATCCTATTTTCCCTACTTTAAGCTTCTCAGTTTCATATCTTCATAGTGCAGAGTATTCATGATAAGTTAATTCTCTTCTCTGTAAGTTAGTATCATCATCTATAAAATGAGAGGCTAATCTTCACTTTAATAATCCATAAATTCCCTCCCAACTCTAAAAATCCATGTTCCATTGATTATCCCAAAACAATCATATAAGTTCATGAGGTTCATTTAAAAAATAGTTATCTTTTAAGAAATAGTGACCTACATGAATTATGAACTGATGTGGTATCAAAAACTCCAACTCCTTTTTGCTTGAATCTATGATGATGGATGTGTTTGAAAATGTGTAGCCCAAGAAAAGCAAAGTCAAAGGGATAACCAGTCTTAAGGTTCACTATGAAATAGTGACTAGTTTAAACTCTCTCCTGCTAAAGGGCAGACTAAGAAGGATCAAACTATGCCAAATCCTGGAGCAGTGAATGTAATGGTGCATCAAAAAATGCTATAGAAGCTGGAGATGCTTAGGGAAGGTAACTATGTGATGCAAAATATTAACTTCCTTCCGCTTTAGAGGGTTTAAAGCCAGGGAGTAGGGAGCCCATGTGGCTCAGAAGGTTAAGCATCTGACTCAGTTTCAGCTCAGGTCATGATCTCACCATCATGAGATTGAGCCCTGGGCATTGAGCCCTGGCATTGGGCTCTGCTCTGAGCATGGAGCGTCCTTTAAGATTCTCTCACCCTCTACCTTCCTCTTGCTCGCAGTTTTTCTGTCTCTCTCAACATAAATAAATAAACATTTAAAAAAATAATACAAAGCCAGAGAGTAAAAAAAAGATGAGGTGGTGGTGGAGAAGTGCAAAGCAATACTAGAGCTGTTTCTCATAATTCAATAGGAAGGCATTTTATGTATTTATTTGTAAATTTATTAATCATTTACTTTTCTCAGGGCACCTGGGTGTTTCAGTGGGTTAAATGTATGACTCTTGATTTTGGCTCAGTTCATGCTCTCGCCAATCATGAAATTGAGCCCCACTCAGGCTCTTCACTGACAGCAAAGAGCTTGCCTGGGATTTTCTCCGACACCCACCAGACGTTCCTCCCCATGAGTGCACACACTCTCTCTGTCTCCTAAAATAAATAAATAAAACTTAAAAAAAAAACCTATTTTTTTCTGAGCTATATCTCCTAAGAGAAAACTCTCAGATCTAACCTATAAAATATTGGAATTTCAAAACACAGACATCATTGGGGTACTGGGCAGCTCAAGTCAATTAAGCCTCTGACTCTTGGGTTTTGATTCAGGTCAGGATCTCATGGTTAGTAAGATCAAGCCCCTCATTGGACTCTGCACATACAGGGCGGAGCCTGCTTGAGATTCTCTCTCTCCCTCTTTCTGCCCCTCCCCTGATCGTTCGCTTGCTCTCTTTCTCTCTCTCTCTCTCTCTCTCTCTCTCTCTCTCAAATAAACTTAAAAAACTAATATACAGATATCACCAATGCTCTCTTAGTTTAATGCACAAATGTAATATGTGTAATATGATTTATATGTATTAAAATGCAATGACAGAATTTGATCCCTCCCCTTCCTCCACGCTAACCAAATTTATAGTATGAATGCATTAGAAGCTTGTCAATTATATTGTGTCTATTATAACTTGTAATTTTATTACGGTGTATAAAAGTAGACACTCTTTCTAAACAATAATTAAGTACAAATTCAAAATTGAGTTAAGTCTACTAATAGGTGCACAGAGCCCAACAAGCTTTCTAAAGGTGACAAGAGACAGAAACCTAGCAAAAATGACAAAACGAAGAAACTCTCCCCTGAAGAACTTCCAGGGGGAAGTCACAGCCACAGAACTGCTCACGGCAGATCTAGACAACATATCAGATCAAGAATTTAAAAAGCTGGTCATAAGATTAATCGCTGGGGTCGAGAAAAGCATCAAAGAATCAACTGATGAGTTAAAAAAGGCTATAGGTGAGGTGAATAACAAACTGGAGGCAGCCACCTCAAGGATTGACGAGGCAGAGAGAAGAATAGGTGAATTAGAAGATATAGTTCTA
>NC_043717.1:64766212-64768112 GCF_006229205.1 Suricata suricatta | reverse complement strand
CTGAATGTGAGACAGGAAACCATCAAAACCCTTGAAGAGAAATTAGGAAAAAACCTCCTAGACCTCCACTGCAGCAATCTCCTACTCGACACATCCCCAAAGGCAAGGGAATTGAAAGCAAAACTGAACTCTTGGGACTTCATCAAGATAAAAAGCTTCTGCAAGGCAAAGGAAACAATCAAGAAAACTCATAGGCAACTGACAGAATGGGAAAAGATAGTTGCAAATGACATATCAGATAAAGGGCTAGTATCTAAAATCTACAAGGAACTCACCAAACTTCACACCCACAAAACAAATAACCCAGTGAAGAAATGGGCAGAAGACATGAACAGACAACTTCTCCAAAGAGGATATCCAGATGGCCTACAGGCACATGAAACGATGCTCAACATCACTGATTTTAACTCAAATTTTTCTGTAAAACTCCCTTCTCATCAAGGTTTCTTGCTCCTGTGAGCCACAAACATAGTGTGACTAAAGCAAAAGGAGATGGAAGTCTGTGTATACATGGTTTACATATATGAATCTCATTATATTATAGTCACATTTCCTAATTCTACAATATTTACCTTTCCTCCCAGAGTCTTCCTATTCTTTTGTCATACAAGACAGTTTTTCAATTCATTTTTCTACATGATTCATATATGTAGCCCTTCCTTCCTCCACCTTAAAATATCAGTTATCATCTTGTGTACATTCCCAATCTCAGTAACTTTCCAGCAGTCACATAGAAGATAGCATTGTAATCTTCCCAATGCAGCCTTAATAATATATGATGAATCAGAAAACATTCTTGTAGTTAATATACTTTTTGTACTAATCACTCTTTGATGCTTCCATTTAGTCCTTATAACTTGTTATTTATGATTTCCCACATCTTACTTCAAAAGTTTTTTGTTTGCCTTATGTCTTGCATTGAAAGACTATGTTAATTTCCTGTTGTAATTAGTCACCATGTCAATATCATGCACCAACTTAAATAAAACTTCAACACTATTATCAACTCATAAGTTTTATTTAATTGAAATCATGAAAGTAGATAATTTTGCTCCAAACATTGCTTAAATGTTTGGATTCCATTTAAATTACTTATATAAATTTGCATTGTTTAATTAACTCTTCCATATGCCATTATAATAATTTTATATTAACAGTATATATTAAATGATGAAAAACAGCATACTTTTCTTTTGAAAAGAAGATCTCTCTTTGGAATATGCAGATTTCTATGGGGGCCTAGGTGGCTCAGTCAGTTAAGTGTCTGACTTTGGCTCAGGTCAAGATCTGACTGTTTGTGAGTTCAGGACCTGCATCAGGCTCTGTGCTGACAGCTCAGAGCTAGAGCCTGCTTCAGATTCTGTGTCTTCATCTCTCTCTGTCCCTCCCCTGCTCATGTTCTATCTCTCTCTGAAAAATAAATAAACATTAAAAAATTTTAAAAATGCTTTCTAAAAATGTATTGTATATATTAAAAACTACATTATGAGCCATAACACACAGTGTGCCTTCTTTTGGTTGGGAACTAGCCACTTAAAAAGCACCATGGGAGCTTCAAGAATAAGGATAATATTTCAGACATCACATGCTTACTTGCAAGAAGCCATCTCTAAAGTAAGGTGGGTTTGCAAAGTGGTGGGCCTCCCTGGTATCAGATGGCTACCAATGTCTACACCCTACTCCCTACCCCCAACTTGTATCAAGAGTGACTTGCTTTCTTATGCTAAAAATATGTGAATTGTACCTTATGAAAAAACTTATTGGCATGACTTTGAGTAGATAATGAAAGAAAATGCAAAATGCTTATTTATTCATGATGTGGTTTCATCTTAGCTTAGGCAAACCATGCAGTATTTAATACATAGTAGCAGAATATTTACTATTGAAGCTTGAAAAGATG
>NC_043717.1:64740982-64766112 GCF_006229205.1 Suricata suricatta | reverse complement strand
ATTATTTTCTTTACTTTTTTTTTCCTCTTCTTTTTATGGTGGTGGGGGTGGTTATGTTTAAATGAAGTTGCTTTTACAACACCAACGACTTAATCATCCATTTCCTATATAAAAGGTAGCTACTTTTTTGCATGGACCTCAAGCATATTGTAGTATAGAGGTGGAATTTAAGGAAAGATATTAAGCAGGCTGTGTTGTAGCTTATGGGCAAGTAATAAATTGTATCATTTATCTTGAATGTATCATAGATAAACAGCTATATAATGATTGCCACTTTAGATAGCTGTGAAATTAGGTGATTAACTAGTTGTTACTTAACCTTCTAATTTCTGTATAAGTCTAATTACATGAAATAGAAGTTGGGGTTTTGATTTTTACTTTGCTTTTCTGTTTGGAGTGTCATTGTAACTACTGTATTGTAAATGATGGAAAATAATTGCATATGTTAAAAAATGAATTGTGTTATATTCAAAAATAAAATAAACTAAAATGAAACTTCAATGAAAATCAATAAAGTATCCCCTTTTTGAATCAGAAAAAGAAAAAGAAAAAAACTTATTGTAGGAGTTTCTTCTTTTGTGATTATGGAAGCAAATATTACATTTTCTAAGAAACCGGTTTTTCTTCCCCTCGAGAAAACAGGCTATTGACTCCTGCTCACAAAAGAACTAACTTTTGCCTTTACTATGCTAAAAACATTGCCTTATATTTGAATGCTAAAGATAACTTCCTTCCCCATATGATAAGTATCTAGTCACCCACTTCAATTACTATTGATAATGATTATGCATGAGTCTTCTACCAATCTAGGTTCTGGGAAATTTTTATATACCAATTAATTTGTCATCAGGAATCATTGTCTAAGGCAATTGCCACTCTTGTTTTGTATCTTATACATTTTTTCAATAAAAAAGGCTGACTCTCTAGTCAGAGCATAGATGCCAGACTGAACAGCAGAGATGCCTGCTTACAGTGCAGAGATGCCTGCCAGATGAGCAGAGATGCCTGTCTGGTGATCAGAAGGAAGCCGAGGCTCTCTCTCTTTCAGTGACACAGTCCATCCTTCAGGGAGCCCTGGACCTGCTGGAGGTAGACTCCAGTACTTACTATCAAGATCACATAAAATCTCTGTAGAGTACCAGGGGAACAATGGATGACATACAGTAGGCATTCAATTCATTCCATGTTAGCTGCATATAAATCTGAATTTTAGCTGTGTGTGCCAATCTGGTGGAGGAGAGAACAATTATGAACTAACAGGTAAAGTTTAAGAATGAGCTACTGAGTATTGAGAGGAAGTTAGAGAAATTAAGCAATAACAAGCTTTACACTTTGTGTATTTATTTAGTAGGAGCAAAGAATTTATACTGAGGAAAGATTTAAAATACAGACTGTCAGAATTTATGAGGAAAAGATTTCCTCTTTTTCTCATTACTATAATAAACAGTGATCAAGAAATACCTCATCAGACTTACAGAAGATAATGAAGGGAACTACAACTTGAATTATGTCCCTGATTTATAGATAATGTTGCAACATCTCAAATACTGAACATCATATTTTACCACAATTTATTTGCAAAGATGTGTGTATATGTATGTGTTTTAGGGGTATGATGAGGAATCATTTTTCATTTCATTCTTTTCAAATTAGAATGCACTTAAATAACTGTTCCAGAAAGAAAATGCAAATGAACTTTAAACTACTTATATTCCTTCAAATTTCCTTCCAATATGCGTCAACATACATGCATTATAAACAGTGTTTATATACTCTCTTGTGATCTAATTCTTTCACTTAACATTGTTTCGTGTTTTGTGAATTGTCATGCAATATAACCACCATCAAACTGTTACCTGTTTCTCTACAGCTCTCCCAGCACCTCACTTTGTGCTTAGACGTTCTAATATTTGTATGCTTCTACTTTACTGTGAATTAATTAATTAAAAGATTTATTTTAGCATTCATTTATGTTTTGAGAGACAGAGTGTCAGTGGTAAGGGGCAAAGAGAGAGGGAGTCAGATTCAGAAGCAAGTTCCAGGCTCTGAGCTGTTAGCACAGTGCCTGACATGAGGCTCGAACTCATGAACCATGAGATCATGACCTGAGTCAAAGTCGGATACTTAACCAACTGAGCTACCCAGGTACTCCTAATTAATTAATTTATTTTTAAAGATTTTTAGAATTTATTTACTTTGAAAGAGAGAGACTCTGACCCTCCCCCACTCATGCTCTGTCTTTCTCTCTCTCAAAGATAAATAAATATTTAAAACATTTTTTATAAAAGAGAGAGCATGAGTGAGAGAGTGAGAGAGAGGAAGGCGTACAGAGAGGGAGAGAGAATTCCAAGCAGGATCCACACTGCCAGCACAGACCCTGATGCAGGGTTTGAACTCATTAACTGTGAGATCATGAGCTGAGCCAAAAATCAAGAGCCAAGATGCTTAAAGAACTAAGCCACCCAGGTGCTCCCTGTTATTTTAATTTGTATTTCTTTACTTGTAGGTGAAAAGGGTGTTTTTCCATGTGATGATTTGTTGTGTATGTTTCAGTCCATGTAGACTTCCTCTCTTCACCTCTTTTTTTTCTTTTTTGAATAGCCTTGTGAACCATGTCTGCAAGCCCCTTACATATTATGTTCAATATCAACATGACCTAATTTGTTGATTATTGCACCAAAACTGTATAACTAACTGGTACTGCTACATACCTAATCACTGTCAATTCTTCAATGTTTTGAAACTCAATATCAAAATGGTCTTCAATTCCTCTGATAAATCTCTAAAAGTTGTCTTATGCTATTCTTTTCTCTTCCAGTTGACTCAGACGATCTTGGTCTCCTCACAGTTAATTTATTTTTAAATTGTTTTTGTAAATTTACTTGTAGCAAGAGTTACTATAAAACTGGACTCATTGGGCCAGAGACTTGTCCCTTATGTAGCAAACTACCTATACTTGTGGGTTCCTTAGCCAGACAGTGGCCTTAACTTTAAGCTCTAACAATGTGCAGGCACAGTTTTAAAAATCGACCTAGAGAGATAACTAAAATACAAACCTGACCATATAATTCAGTCACTAGTTAGCAAATCTCTATTGCTTACAGGATAAAAATAAACTTTTTGAGAATGGCCTACAAAGCTTTTCTAATCTAGGTTAATCTTATTCACAGCCCAGCTGTATTCTGTCATTGTTTCCATAAATTCTGCATTACATCTAAATGGACTGCACATTGTTCTTGAATATCTCTTCTTGCTTTTCTTCTACCCGGCCTTTTGCTCATGTCACTTCACCCTCATTTATAGGCTCTGGTCCCCTTTCTCATTACCCTACTTTGGAGTGCCTATCTTACACATCTTTTACACTTTGTCTTAAATATGACTGACTTCCTAAAGCTTTTTTTCTCCTATTTCTCAACTGAACGTGGATTCTCCTATCTTTGAACCCCAAAGAAGCTTGTAGCTTCTTTATTGTCTCAGGTAAGAGTTGTTTGTTTGTTTTCTTTTATCCCCTTTGAATAGCTGTCAGCTCCGAGCCTGATGTGGGGCTCTGTCTCAGGAACCATGAGATTGTGACCTGGGCTGAAGTTGGACCCTTAATGGACTGAGCCACCCAGGCGTCCCAACCTGAATTACTTTACTATTTAAAATGTGCTATTTCTTTACAAGTTCTGCAGTAACTTATTCCAAAAGTCATATATAATACTTCCCCTTCCCCACTGTTTACCTTTGTAATGTTTCAAGGATACTCAGTTCCAATATTTTTGGGTTTCCATATATCCTATCCAAACCTTTTATGATGTCACTATTTTACAGACTCTGAGCATAGCCTCACTCAATCATCACCCTTCCTAACAGAAGAGTGCTAATTTTTTAGCCTTTCATAAACAGGAAGGGTTCACTACTTGATGGTTCATTACAAATGTTTTCTCTTGTCCTAAATAGCAGCAGCAGCAGCAGCTTTTGAAAAAGAAGGAGCAACCAGAATGACATTTCATTAAGTCTGGAAGACCCTAATCTTGTACTAAGGAAATATCATGTCTTCTGTTTGGATGCCAATCTCTTTCCAGATGCTGACCAGCAGAATGTTGACCTTTGTGGGTACAGTAACTTCCTGAACTAATTTTTTTAGAGAACAGTTACCAAGATTGGAACTGAAAAGTATGAAGCTGCCAGCCTATGAATGCAGCCTGCCTTATTTAACCTTCATTTTTTCCCTAACTGCATTACCTTACCCCCACATAAGCTCATCTGCCACTTCTCCGCCCACTCAGAAGCCTCAAGAGGGCTTCCTGCAGTTTACTACTAGCAGTGAGACACTTCACCTTCAGTGAACTCAGAACAGTTGGGTGTCAACTGAAAATTCCTACTTTGGTTTCCTTAACTTTTTGATAGAATAAACTACTTCTGTGAAGTAATTAAATAATGATATTTGAAATTGAAAGAGAAATATTAAATATAACATTATCCTTCAATTAAAGAAGTACTCCAGATAGTGACAGGTTTTTTCTTAATTTTAACCTTTTCAACAGTGTTGATGCAAAGTAGATGGTTAATATAAGCCTAGATTTAGACACGCTACTGGCCTCCTAGCTCTGAAGGCATGAAACTGAAGGATTGATCTGCCAAATATCCTCAAATGCATTTACTATCATTGTCATCGATCCTTCCAATTGGTCTCCCCTCAGGTTGCTTTCTAATTCTATATCCCTCTTACATATTTAAAGAGCTTAATGTTTAACATTACTTCATTTTTTAAAAACTTTTATTTCCTACTCTAGGAAGCCTATTAATAAAATAAATAAAATAAATAAATAAAAAATAAATAAAATACATTTCCAGTCTTTTCAGGTATGCTTCAATTGTATGAGGGCTTATTATGAAAAAATCAATTAGCAGAATGGTAATTTTCCCACAGACATTTTGACATAAAATAATGAAGACATGATTCTGAAATTCTGTTGTAGCTAATTTAGTATGTGAAGGAAACAGAATTCTGAAGTTTGGGGTATTTTTTGGAGCATTACAAAATTAATTGGCACAATACAACTATACTTAATTTGAGGTGTTTCTGTGTGAATGCATGTCACAAAGTGGTTATGTTGGAGTCGGTAATTTTAACCCAAGTATCCCATTTTTCTACAGCCTTCACAAACATGAACTGAACAATTACAGAGTTGCCTTAATGTCTATTCTAGTTTTTTTAATTTAATTTAATTTTTTTTAATTTATTTTTGAGACACAGAGAGAGACAGCACGAGCAGGGGAGGGTCAGAGAGAGAGGGAGACACAGAATCTGAAGCAGGCTCCAGGCTCTGAGCTAACTGTCAGCACAGAACCTGGCGCAGGGCTCAAACCCACGAACTGTGAGATCATGACCTGAGCTGAAGCCAGACGCTCAACCGACTGAGCCACCCAGGTGCCCCATATCTATCCTAGTTTTAAGTTCTAACCTGAATACAGGTTGCTTTGGCAATTAAAGATCCTAAATGATCAGCCTCAAATATCACGTTTTAAGTAGATGCAGAATGATATAGTGGAAAGAGCACAGAATTTGCATGTGGACATCCTAGGCTCAAGGTTTGCTCAGCATCATGCCAGAAATGCCTCAGCATCATACTAGAAATGACTCATTTAACCTCTTGAATCCTCAGTCTCCTCACCTGCAAAATGAGGATAGTAGCCTTATCTTACTATGTTCACAGATTTCTTCTGATGATTAAGATATTGTAAAATTAGTTGATAAAAAATAGCTTATCAGGTAAGCATAAGGTTTTATTATAATTAGCATTGTTAACTGCAAGCCATATCTAAAGATAAGCCCTCCTTCAAATGATCCACTTTGTATCTTTTCTACTGTTGCCTATTTCATACTGTGATCACTTGAAAAATATTTATGATTTTATGGCTGTATTCATAATAAGAAAAGTATTTTCCCATGCTATCTTAAGCACAGAGGAAAAAGCCTTGTTTTTATTTGCCACTTTATTTTAGTTCAGGTTCTTCAGCACAAGCTGCTCTGATGATGTTTAAAACCAAGATATCAAATGACACTGTCAGGATCTAGAAATGCCTGCAAAGTCCAATGGGAAGTCTTAGCAAATGTCAGAGTACCTCTAAGGCAAGGCAGACCTTCAGGATGGATAATGATTCAAGAGTTTAGTACTAAAGATACAACAGGGTGCTGGGGAAAGGCCTGCTTAAGGCTCAAAGGTCAAGCAGCACAAGCTTAATGCCAAGTAAAGTAAAAGGTCACTGAGCATTGTGATTAGTGATGCTGAATGGGTGCAGGGTGATGTAACAGATATAGTCAACTAATACTTCCATTTCAAGAGATGTCAAAATAGATATTTTCATCCACTCCCTTTCCTTTATAGCAAGTAATTACTTAGAAAAGGCAACTGAAAACACATCCTAAGTAGCAGTCAATTGTTCAGTGGTCAGTAGTCTGCTGTTGTTGAGTAGCATTTAAAAGGCACTGTAGTGGAGGATAACTCATAGATTTTAAGGGGAGAAAAATTATCTCTCCATATCTCTTAAGAATGGTACTACTGATGAATCTATCACTATAAATTCAATTGTTGATTTTTCTTTTAAAACAAAACGAAGAAATACATACAGAAACCTGGAACATAAATTGATCCAGGTAGAGGTCACTATATCAAATAATACACATAATAACATATGTCAGTAGAATAATAGTAAACACTAATGATAGCAAGAAATCCCTAATAGCACTATCCTGATACCACTACCACCAATATCAAAATATTCCCCCAAGTAGAAAATTAAAGGTCCCCCCATCTGCCTCAAATAATTATAAAGAATGCTGAGATATATGGCAATGTGTGAAAGTTAACCTTACATATTCATAATATAAGGGATTTGTTGCAATGGTTATCATAATAAAATCCTTGTCATTGTTAAAGTCCATTTAAAGTATAATTGGAATTGGACCAAAGGGTTCTTCATGTGGCATCATCAAAAGCTGATGAATGTGAAATAGAAAATGACACATTTGAAAAAGAGTATATATTTTAATTTTATTTTTATCTACTTAGAGCCTTAAAGGATTTACTCTCAAAGCCAACTGATTATTCACATACATTGTAGTAGTCCACTGGGGTTTATATAAATTAGACTGCAAGCTATTTGATAACATTTTTCTATCCTTATCACCTAACATGGGGCCTGCCACAAAATCTGTGTCCAATAAAACTATCTTGAATTAAACTTAGAGAAATTTTGCTTTCATAGGACTTAGAGTATTGTATATAGATAGAAAAAAATGATTAGATAGCAAGTGAGTGAAAATAGATGCCAGGAATCTAGATTAGAGACTCTTTTTCATGTTTGCATCTTTGGCATCTATCTAGTGCTCTTCCTGGCATGTGGGGGACACTCAGGAAATGTGGAGATATCAGTGTCTCACACAGAGAAGGTGAAATTAGATCAGTGTCTTAAGAGGTGGGTAGAATTTGAAGAGGTTTGTTCCCAATACTTCTTAGCAGAAGTTTCTAATAGAAGCAGAGAGGAATGTCTCTCCTCTAACCCCATACAGACTTATATGAGTTTCTTCTTTCTCAAAGCATTACTGCTTTTACCATGATGTGATACCTATTCCAATTTTTTAGTAGGTCAGATTTGTATAAATCAGAGTTGGGCACTGGACTAGAGGATAAATGTCAGTGTATATGTTTCTTGCTGTATAATAGAGCTACTTTTGACTTTAAATCCTTATGGTTTCATATCATTTAAATATGTATTTTGTTGCTTAAATTTTTACTTTGTTCTTGATTATTTTTATTCAGCAGATATTTGCCATGTCTACTCCATACATGGAAATTTAAAAAAGTGATCATATAAAATAAAGATGTAAGATAATACAATACTATGGATGATTTTATTGTTTTTAAAGAAAGCTTTGAATGCCTCTATTTTTGGTAGAGTATGTGAGCTGTTGTCCTTGTCAAAGATTTTTTTTTCTCCCAGTATCTGTCCTTTTTCAAATTTCTAGATCATTTTACCAGTCCCTTGACATGGCAAGAGTTCTTAACACTTCTTATTTACAACAACTTATTATTGCAAATCAGAATTGTCTCAATATGATGCACTAATAAATCAGAGGTAACTTTGATGCTAAATCTGATGTTACACAGCAGCTGTCATCTATAACCCCCAATCTCACACATTTTAGTTAGAAACAGTGTGTTTTCATGGTAAACAGTGACCTCATAGTAAATAAATGTTCTAATTTGAATACATACATTTATTCTAATAAAATACCATTCTTATATTTTCTCTATCTTAGTTAGATATAACTAAGATATTAATTTGGAAAAGTTTTCTCTGCTTAAAAGAAAAAGTGTTTGAAAACCACTGCTCTAGTGTCTTCTTCCAAATTGCTTCCAGAGATCTCTTTCTAAAACCTGAATTTGATCATGACCCTCTTCTGCTTAAAACCTGTCAGTGGATCCTATGCCATATAAAAGTTCAAACCCCTCAGTATAAGAACATTTCTTGGTTGCCATCCAATTCTCTAGCCCCATCTCTCCCCTTGCTCTTTCACATCTGTACTAGAAGCCATATACTTTTAATTTCTTGCAGTCCTCAGATCTGTGCAATACCTAGGATACTGATCATACAGTCTCTACTAGGCATCTTTACTAGGAAAACCACTTTTTATCCTTCAAAGTTCAACCTAGATATAAAGCCTTTGCTGATAGCCTGCTTCCATCCTGTCATAAAAGGTTAGTTTCTTTCTTCCACTGCATTTACCCAGGAACCTGTATCCATTACCATTATCCAACTCAACGAATTTTATGTGACTATTATTTCCACCTTAGTTTCCCTAACTAAACTGTCAGTTATATAAGGATAGTGTTGTATCCTATCTTTGAATTCCTGTTACTTAGGACAGAACTTAGTTCATAGATATGAAGTAATATATACGTGCTGAATAAGTACAGTGATTAACGCAGACTTCATCAGTTGCCCAGGGACTAGGGTTGATGTTTACCTTTGTTTAGGAAACTCCGTCCATGGAGATAATTTAAAATTAATAGTATAGATGAGATCTGTGGGAAGCAGCAGCACAGGAGGAGTGATCGGTCGAACTATAGCTCCTTAGAGGGAAGTTCCCCTTCTTGTCAAGGGGAAGCACCCTCCCACAAGCAGAGCAACAGCTCTCGGGACTCTTCCATGCGCCCTGCACACGTGCCCCTGATGTGGTTAAATGCTAAGGTCCGGTCAGCCCCTGACCTTTAAAAATAAGGGTCTACCACAATTCCTCCTCCTTATCCCTTGAGAGTTCTCATCCTTCCATGAGGTCATAGAGAAGTATGCTTTAGCAAGCAGGGACAGTCTGGAAAATAAGGAACTTGGCCTATTTTTATGCTTTGCTTATTTGGCAATAAGCTCCTGTGGTTATTGTATAAAAGCTACAAACTGCTAATAAAGAATGACACTTTTGGTGCAATGGCTCTGAGTGTCCCTCCCGTCCCCTGACTTTCTGTCTCCTCTTTCTTCCTCATTCCCTTGCCGCGGGTCTCTTTTCAGATTGTCGCGGCGGGCCGCGACAGAGATCATAAGGAGAATATTTTAAATGCTTAAGGAAACAAACTTTTCAAATTCTCTCCAGTACTTATAAGCATCAATTTACATACAATTACTATGATAATTACAATTTAGCCATATTTGTTAATATTGGGGCCTTAAATTTGAATAACTGAACTTGTTAACTTAGAGTTCCTAAACATACTAGAGATAAATAAAAATGGATTTCCTTAAAATTATTCTATAATTAAAATAATCTTCTCTAAATCAAAATGGCCTCTCCAATTCTGCAAGATGCTCACTTCCTTCTATACTACTTAAATCCATTCACTGTTACTTTGAAGTAAAAAATATTCACAAGGGTATTGATAGAGGCTTTCTATTACATATCACAAAACTCAAATTCTTTGGCATGAAATAGAAGGCCATCTGACACTGATCACCTGTTCAATCTCTCATATGTATTCTACCTGTGTATTCCACCACTCCCTACAGCTAGCCCTATAGTCCAGTTACACGAACTTCTTGGCTTTCTTGAAGGATGCTAGGTCTTTCTATGACATCATATTTTATACATATTCTTGCTTTTCTCACCAAAGACCTCCAATATCCTTTATCTCATACCTCAAAAGACAGTTCCATAATAAAGCTTTCCTGGTCACTTAAGACCATGTTAGTCACTCTTTTCTCTGTGTTCCCAAAACATTTTGTTGAGACACATACTATTCAGGACACTATATTATATATTTATGTCTACCTACATTTGAATGAAGTCTTTCAGTGCAGAGACTGCATGTTATTTTTCTTTCTATCCCCAAAATCTGGCATTGTATTTGGTACAAGGCAGGCATCTATTGTTGGTTGAATTGTGTCCTCCAACAAAAAAATGTTATAGTCCTAACTTATGATACCTGTGATTGTGACCTTATTTGGAAATAAGCTCCTTTCAGATGTAATCAAACTAAGATAAAGTCAAACTGGATTAAAGTGGGTCTTAGATGTAATGTCTGGTGTCCTCATTAGGAGAGAATGAATTGGCAACACAGAGACACAGAGGACATGCTGAGGGAAGAAGAACATGTAACAACAGAGGCAGAAATTTGAGTGATACAGCTGCAAGCCAAGGATGGATGTCAACTACCAGAAGCTAGTGGCAAGACAAGGAACGAATAGCTTTTCCCTCAGAGTCCCCAGGAGAAACCAACCACGCCAACACCTTGATTTTGAACTTCTAGCCTCTAGAACTGTGAGAGAATACATTTCTGTAATATTAAGCCACCAAGTTTGTGATAATGTATTGCAGAAGTCCTAGGAAACTAAAAAAGCATCTAATACATTTTTATTGAATGAGTAAATAAATGGATGATAAATAACTTAACAGAGAAGATCATTTTATGTGGTAGAGGATCTATGTCCAATAAAATGCCAAAAGTGTCTATTTTTCTCTACCAGTTGAGAGTCTCAGTAAGCATATGAAGAGTCTCTTTATAACTACCATACATATTTAAGTACAAGATGATTCTGGATGAATGTAAGGACACAAACCAAAGACCCATGAAAAATGGACTGCTACTCTCTACCGTCATTCCCGCTTTGGACATAGCAGAGATCTCAAAGCCACAGCTGAAAGAATTTGCATCATGAATGATACAATGAAAGTGCTTCTCTATTTTGGGATAGTCCCTTTGAAGTTTTTGCTGACATTTTTTTGCTCTAAAATGGACCATTCAATACTGGAATTCTCATATGAATGTTCCTGAGTCTGTGGTAGAATGGCCAAGTAGCAGAGGTTGTTCCTATTACTGCTGTTGCTTACAAAAACTATTTTAGGATAAGGATAAAGCAAAAATATATAATAATTAACACAGTGGATCCATATATAAAACTAGGTAAGATGTGATCTGTCTAGCCATTTCATTACATGGCTTTTGCTATACAAATGCAAATATCCCTTACAGCCATATAAAACATTATTATCTATAAAACACTTTGATATAGTCCTAAAGTCAAAATAAAATCACCTTTTATTCATTTTTACTCACTAAAATATTCCTTTTTTACCTTAACCTCTTTATCTTATGCTGACTTTAGTTTCCTAGTTTTTCATCTTAAGTCTTTTTCTTTATCTCTGTTTCTAATTTTCGTAATGAGGCTTTCTCCCACTCACCCCATTTACAACTAAAGTTCATCACATTTAGTATAATGATGCCTCCATAAAAAACATTTCAACTGTTACCTTTGTAGCTAGCTCTCTTTTCTTATCTCCCTCACTTAAAAACTAGACAGTGAAATAAAACAAAACCAAAGTGAAGGAAGATGGAATTTCTTAAACATAGCCCTATAACCACTTTCTTGAAGAATGTGGATCTGGTTTTCAGCCAGTGTTCACATAGCTACTTCTTTTTTGGCAGTAGAATTATCACCATAAAGAAGCATTATAATTCAATGAGACCCATATTCTTCCTCTTTTCCATTAACCAGTTTAAGTCAAAATAGACACAGATGAGTAATGACACAGTGTAACCCAGGAAACAGACATAAATTAATAATTCAGACACTAGAAACAGATTGAAAGGCATCAACTAAACATACCAAATATCTCAGCAGTCTGTTTTCTTAAACCTTTTTAGGAAGGGCTTGGTTAAAACCAATTTATAATATGCTGTCTACTCATGAATCCCGCCAAAAATGCTGAGAAATCTATAGCTGCATTTTCTGGACATCTACTGGGTTTATAGTGGCTTTTGGTCTGGAAGACCTATGTGGAACAGACTACTTTTTGGATTGCTGTTTTCAGGGTTAGGAGATGCCAGGCATTATTTAATTTTGTTTATGTTGCACACAATTAGATTGATATAACTTATTCTGTACTAGGAACTAATTTAAGCATGTTACAAATATAAGTTTATTTCATAACTCTATGAAGAAGATAATCTGATTATCTCCATTTTATACATGAGGAAAATATGGCACAGAGAAGCCTAAAAATTTGGCTAAGTCATACAACTACTAAGTTGTAGAATGAGAAGTGATATCCAGGTAGCTTGTCCTCTGTAATCCAGGCACGAATTATTAGTCCATCCTGCCTTCCAGTGATTTTTTTTCAACCTTCTAGGCTAATTTGGGTCCAGAGTAGGGAATGTCTTTAGTATTTCTCAATTTCTTGGATTATGGGTTAGTCAGGATCCCACAAGACTTCATGATTTATTCAATGTTTAAAGTGTGAGAAGGCTTATAGCAGGCACTGTTGAAGTTGTATGAGGGAAGTATGTAGTCTTTGAATGAGCTAAGCATAAAGGCCATATGTACACCAAAGAAAATATTAAGGTAATTTAAAAAGCTTTATGTGCATCAAGAGGTTTCTCAGAATCTGATTTTTCTCAGATCCTCTGTCTGCTTATGGAAAGATGAACCATCTGAGATGGTTTTTTTCCAGCTGAGTAAAAATCTTGGCTAGTTGATTGAACATGAGAAGATGAGTAGCCTTAACTTGAAGTACATATACTCTAGGAGTTGCAATTTTGTGTTTCAGCACTGGGCCATACTGGACTTGAATATTTTCCCTCTTGGGATTTCTATTTCAGGTTTAAGCAACTGCTACATATATAATATTCCTAGTAAAGTCCATTGCATTTGTAATTAAGGGAGTCTTAGAAGTTAAAGGCAATAAAGTCTACCCTTGCCATTCCAAAAACCAAAACAAAACAGAACAAAATCCTTAACACAGAGAATGATAAAAACTTCTGCCTTACTGGCTAATGTATGATATGTGAACAACATCCAATTCTCTGTTATGTTTAACAAGAAAAAAAAAATCAAATGCTATAAAAATGTTGTGAATATTTGTCATAATTAAGATGCATTTTGAAGCAATTAATTTCATACCTTTGGCACAATGTGATAAGCTGATACACATACACGGCAATTATATAATTAAAATTAAAATATGCTTAGTGCACAACAGTAGTAAGAATAACAAAAATTATGTTTAATATTATAGAAACAAACATAGTGTTATGAGCTAAATTGTGTCCTTCCAAATTCCTATCTTGAAATCCTTACACTCAGTACCCTAGAATGTGATTATATGTGGAAATGGGGCCTTTAAAGAGGCAATTAATTGTTTTTTCTTTTAAAAACTTTTTGTATTTTTTTTCTTTTGTAGCTTATTGTCAAGTTGGTTTCCATATAACACCCAGTACAAAGAAGCAATTAATTTAAAGTGAGGTTGTTAGGGAGGCCTCAGTCCAATATGACTAGTGCCCTAATAAGAAGAGAAAATTAGGGCTCAGACAACACAGAGAAAGGAATGACCATGTCAAAACAGTTAGATGGCAGCCATCTGCAAGCCAAGGAAAGAGGTCACAGAAGAAACTGAACCTGCCAACACCTTGATCTTGGACTTTTAGCCTCCAGAGATAAAACTTCTGTTTTATAAACCACCCCATCTACAGAAAACTGATACACATAATAATAATAAATCAACATCTACTCCTAGCCCTACAAATTTGTTTTAAAGGTTCTTTTTCTTTCAGGATGTTCAGATAGAAGTGTATATATTATTTTTTAAGTTTATTTATTTATTTTTAATAGTTTATTTTCAAATTGGTTTCCACGTAACACCCAGTGCTTCTCCCCACAAGTGCCCCCCACCATTACCATCACCTCCTTCCCTTCCCCCTCCCCCTTCAGTCCATGGTTCGTTTTCAGTATTCAATAGTCTCTCATGATTTGTGTCCCTCTCTCCCCAGCTCTCTTTCCCCCTTCCCCTCCCTATGGTCCTCTGATAGGTTTCTCCTGTTCTCCTGTTAGACCTATGAGTGCAAACATATGGTATCTGTCCTTCTCTGCCTGACTTATTTCACTTAGCATGACACCCTCGAGGTCCATCCACTTTGCCACAAATGGCCAGATTTCACTCTTTCTCATTGCCATGTAATACTCCATTGTATATATGTACCACATCCTCTTGATCCATTCATCAGGTGATGGACACTTAGGCTCTTTCCATGATTTGGCTACTCTAGAAAGTGCCGCTATATATTATTTTTCCATTCAGAATTGTATTATCACTAAAAGAAGCTCTAGCCATCTTGAAATTTTCTTCTTATTTCATAGGAAAGAAATTTGTAATGTCTAAAAGAAAATCTAATAAGTGAAGAATGAAATGGAATAGATGCCGTATTTTGAAGTGATGATTCCAGAGCATAAAAACTTATGTCTCAAAGTAGGTATTCTCAAATATAATTTTGTCCTGAAAGTTATTATTCCATCCATTTGGAAGTCCATTATTTAATTGAGGTTGTATTAAAAGCTGGTTCAATGTATTAAGTATCTCTTTCTAAAATTGACTTCCTGATTTGTCATGTAAAATTTTCACATTCATTTCTCTAAATATGTACAACCAAATAACCCACATGGATTAAGCTATTTACCTTTTTTCATTTCTAAGAAATATGGTATATAGTAGTTCAATAAATATTTCATAAATGAATGGAATTTTTCCCTTAGGTGGCTTTGCAGATTTCTATGCTCATAATCACTGAAGTTATAGCTTGAAAGAAAATATCAAACATCATCTAATCATACAACCACATTTTGTGCAAGAAGAGATTGCTGAGGCCTAGAAGACCTTAGTAATCAGAACAAGGCCACACAGTTGTAGACTAAAAATTAATATTTTGACTCAAAGTCTATACTCTCCTATGATCACTAGGGTGAGTCAATGCTACTTTACCAAATCACTAAGCCAAAAATGTTTCATACACAACTATGGAACACTTAACTCATTTTTCTAGACTTCATGCTATAATTTATTGGCTTTTGCCTTCATATTCCCATTTCTGTGGAATGGGGAGAAGGAAAACAGTATGTTTTAAAAAACATCGTAGGGTGAAAGTTCTATGAAGAATTGCCAATATGAGAAACTTTATTCTTTGGAAATTTCTTTCCAGAGTCAGAAATCTACCTAGGGCCTTCTAAAAATAGTCATTGGATTAAGCACATTATGAAGAAAAAAATTTAAAAGAGAATGAACAACAATGACATGGCTGTTTTATTGAATCAAAACAACAAAAATATTAGTTTCAAAATTCACAGAATCATACAATAGCCAGGTGTATCACCTGAAACCATGACAAACTCAAAACCAGGCGTGGACTAAGTAGGCTGGTGTTATCAGGCAAAATTACAAAGTAGGTGGCTTTCCACGTATTTTATAGCACTCTTTCACTGCCTCTTAGTGGAGGCATAGAGCTCTCCTGCTACGTATAATTCCATAGTATAAGTGCCCAAAGCTTTCCTCTCACCAAATACTCCTTTTTCTACGTTACTTCTTCTATTATCCCTATTCTTTAGTAGAATATTTCATTTAACAAAAATCCATAAAAAAGAATGGAGTAATTAATATGAATATATAAAACATTGATAGTATTAAATGCTCTTATTTGAAGTTTACAGGAAAACTTATTTAATAAAATGCAGCCTGAATTGATAGATGATCTGTGGAAGATCTTTTTAGGGAGATCAAGCTTTGTAATTCTGCTTAGTTATCCCTCTTTATTATGCTTATTTATCCATCTTTAGAAGAAACATCCTAAGACATTCGCATGCCATTCAGATCTCTCTTCCAGATTTTGGGGCTCAGATGTGGCTAGGACTTCCATACTAGGTTGAATAAAAGTGATGAGAGTGGACATCCCTGTCTTGTTCTTGATTTTAGAAGAAGAGCTCCATTTTTACCATGAGTATGATGTTAGTTGGGGATTTTTCACATGTGGAATTTATTATTTGGAGGTATATTGCCTCTAAAACCACTTTATTGAGTTTTTATCATGAATGGATTTTGCACTTTATCAAATGCCTTTTCTACATCTATTGAGGTGTAAAAATTATTCTTTCTCTTGTTAATATGACACATAAATTGATTTGCAAATATTGAACCACCTTCACATACCTGGAATAAATTTTACTTAATTGTGGTGAGTGAATTTTTAATATATTGTTAGATTTGGATTGATAATATTTTCTGAGGATTTCTGCATCTACATTTATCAAAGATATATGCCTCTTTTTATGGTCTTTATCTGGTTTCGGTATCGTGGTAATGCTGGCTTCATAGAATGAATTTTGAAGCTTTCTTTACTATTTTTTGGAATAGTCAGATTAATAGGTATTAACTCTTCATTAAATATTTGGTAGAATTCAGCTGTGAAGTTATCTGCTCTTGAACATTTTGGGGGGATGTTTCTTTTTTTTATAGTTTATTTTCAAGTTGTTTTCCATATAACACCCAGTGCTCTTCCCCACAAGTGCCCTCCTCCATGACCATTACTCCCTTTCCCTTAACCCCTCCCCCTTCAGCACTCAGTTTGTTTTCAGTATTCAAGAGTCTCATGATTTGCCTTCCTCCCTCTCCCTAAATCTTTCCTCCACTTCCCTTCCCCATGATCCTCAATTAAGTTTCTCTTGTTAGAACTATGAGTGAAAACATATGGTATCTGTCTTTGTCTGCCTGACTTACATCACTTAGCACGAGACTCTCGAGGTCCATCCACGTTGCTACAAATGAACAGATTTCATTCTTTCTCATTGCCATGTAGTATTCCATTGTATATATAAACCATATCTTCTTGATCCATTCATCAGTGATGGACATTTAGGCTCTTTCCATGATTTAGCTATTGTTGAATGTGCTGCTATGAACATTGGGGTACATGTGTCCCTATGCATCAGCACTACTGTATCCCTTAGGTAAATCCCTAGCAGTGCTATTGCTGGGTCATAGGGTAGTTCTATTGTTAATTTTTGAGGAAATTCCACACTCTTTTCCAGAGTGGATGTACCAGTTTACATTCCCACCAACAGTGTATGAGGGTGCCCGTTTCTCCACACCCTCGCCAGCATCTATAGTCTCTTGATTTGTTCATTTTAACCACTCTGACCAGTGTGAGGTGGTATCTCAGTGTGGTTTTGATTTGTATATCCCTGATGATGAATGATGCTGAGCATCGTTTCATGTGCCTGTTGGCCATCTGGATGTCCTCTTTGGAGAAGTGTCTGTTGATTTAATATTCTACTAGCTTTAATTTCTTGGGAAGAGCATATGTTTTATATGCTTGGAATGCAATTTAAATAAAGTGTACTAGTTTTCACTTTCCCTTCCATCACAATTTCATAGGATACTGTTTGAATCTCTGGGATAGTAGAGGGTGAAAACTGAAGAAGTATGATTGGGAAGGGTACTTCTTCTGGTTTCCGTGAATAAACATGATATAAATTAATCTTTTTTTTCTATCACGAGTCAGAATGTACCTACAAAGAAAGTTCAACAATCATTATAATAAAGCAGCAAAGAATCAATTTACATCTCTGGTTGCTAATAGACCTGAGAGTGATAGGTAAGCCATAGTGCCTGACAGAAACAGGTACTCAAAGTTTATTGAATGAATAAAATATACATATTTCTGATTACTAATAACTTTCAAGAGATTCAAGAATAAAATGTATAGATACTTAGAAAAGCAAAGCTGGAGTCATAATGATTCTAGACTTCTGGTTGTATTTTTAAAAATTTTGTTACATGTTTATTTGTTTTGAGAGAGACAAAGTGCAGAGTGCAAGCAGGGGAGGGACAGAGTTATGAAGACATGAAACCTGAAGCAGGCTCCAGGCTCTGAACTGTCAGCACAGAGCCTGACATGGGGCTTGAACTCATGAGCCATGAGATCATATACTGAGGCAAAGTCAGATGCTCTACCAACTGAGCTACCCAGTTGTCCCAGACCTCTGGTTGTATTACAAAGCTAAAGTCATCAAGACAGTATGGTCTTGGCACAAAAACAGACACATAGATCAATGGAACAAAATGGAAAACACAGAAATGGACCCATAACTATATGGTCAACTAATCATCAACAAAGCAGGAAAGAATATCCAATGGAAAAAAAGAGTTTCTTCAACAAATGGTGTTAGAAAAACTGGACAACAACTTGCAGAAGAATGAAACTGGACTACTTTTTATACAAAAATAAATGCAAAATTAATGAAAGAATGCAAAATAAATGAAAGACCTAAATGTAAGATAGGAAACCATCAAAATCCTAGAGGAGAACACAGGAAGCAACCTCTTTGACCTTGGCCAGAGAAATTCCCTATTAGACATGTCTCCAGAGGCAAGGGAAACAAAAGCAAATATGAAGTATTGTGACCTCATCAAGACAAAAGAAAAAAAACCTTCTGCACAGTGAAGGAAATAAGCAACAAAACTAAAAGGCAACCTTTGAAATGGGAGCATATTTTTGCTAATGACATATCTGATAGAGTTAGTATCCAAAATCTATAAAGAGCTTATCAAACCCAATATCCTCCAAACAATAATACTGTTAAGAAATAGGCAGAAGACCTAAATAGACATTTTTTCCAAAGAAGACATCCAGATGGGTAATAGAGACGTGAAAATGCTCAACATCTGTCATCCTCAGGGAAATACAAATCAAAACCATGATGAGATACCACCTCACACCTGTCAGAATGGCTAAAATTAACAACTCAGGAAATAACAGATGTTGGCGAGGAATGTGGAATAAGAGTAGCCGTTTTGCACTGTTGGTGGGAATACAAACTGGTGCAGCCACTCTGGAAAACAGTATGGAGGTTCCTCAAAAATTGAAAAATAGAACTACCCTATGATCCAGCAATTGCAGTACTAGGTATTTACTCAAAGGATACAGAAAATCTGATTCAAAGGGGTACATATACCCTGATGTTTATAGCAGAACTGTCAATAATAGCTAAACAATGGAAAGAGCCCAAATGTCCAGCAACTGATGAATAAAGAATATATATATATATATATATATATATATATATATTACTCAGACATCAAAGGGAATTAAATTTCACTATTTTGCAATGGCATGGATGGAGCTGGAAGGTATTATGCTAAGCAAACTAAGTCAGGTAAAGAAAGACAAATACCATATGATTTCACTCATGTGGAATTTAAGAAACAAAACAGATAAACATATGTGAAGGGGGAAAAAAGAGGAAAACAAGCCATATGAGACTCTTTATGATAGAGAACAAACAGTGTTGATGGGAGGGATGGAGGTGGTTTATAGCTAAATGAGCGATGGATATTAAGGAGTCATCTGTCTCACTTTTCATTGCTTAGGATATATAGGCAATGTTGACTGGAAAGATAATTTGAGATAATGAAAACTTCTTCTGTAATATGAATTTGCCTTCCTTTCTCCCAGCTTCAGTTACAATATTACAGTACATTTTTATGACCTCATAATGATTTATTTTGTATCTGTAAAACTCATTTCATCCTCATTTTAAGACTGTTAAATATGTTGAGTACCCTGATAAGTATCTGCAAAAGTGTTGTGTACCCTGGTAAGTATCTAGGTGAATTGGGACTCCTGCTAAATGTAATTAACTCCCTGCTCCTGATCTTCTTGACTTAAATGTTTCTGATCCTTTTCTTCAGAAACAGAATTCTAGTTTGGTATTTAACTTTGGGAGGAAATATCATGGTCAATTGGGGAACCAAGTTACTCATAAGAGATGGGCAATTTTTCCTATGCCCATAAGTAGTAGGTAGTTGATATTTTTTAATTTCCCTTCTTATGCTCTTTCACTTTTTCACTCTTTCTTGGGCACTTGTGCTCTCTCTACCTCTCTCTCCTGACAACTCAAGAGAGACACATTGATATATGGACATAGTCCCTTTAGAAAGTTCAATGTAGTTGTATGAATAATTACTGGAAAAGTTACTGACTTATAACAAATAAAAAAATTAAATATCTGTAACTGATGATTAGCAAAGGCATTTACGGTCTTATAGAGGAAGTTTCTAATAAGGCTGATAAACCACTCTTTTGTTTCTAGAATATCCTTATAGCTAATTATTATTTAAGTGCTTGCCTTCATTGTCTTAATATTCTACAGTACCTTTCATTTTATATATTATAGATTTGTATATTTATATCTTCAAATCAGTTGCAATGATGATCAACTATCTATCAATAACTTATTGATATTAAATTATTTAAGATTTTGCTTGTATTCTCAATTTACAACCTAGTTTTTATTTTTTTAAAATTTTTCTGTTTTTTATTTATTTTTGAGAGACAAAGAGAGACAGCACAGCAGGGGAGGGTCAGAGAGAGAGGGAGACACAGAATTTGAAACAGGCTCCAGGCTCTGAGCTAGCTGTCAGCACAGAGCCCAACGCGGGGCTCGAACCCATGAGCTGTGAGATCATGACCTGATCTGAAGCCGGACGCTTAACTGTTTGAGCCACACAGGTGCCCCAACAACCCAGTTTTTAAAAACATGTAAAATAATTACATACGAGCTAAGTCTATTAAACCATGCTAAAGTATTACTTCACTTAATCTCAGCAAGATGCTAATTACTAGAAAATTCTACTATACATTTTGAAAATCAATTTAAAGCATTCAAAATCTGTGGCGAATTTGTGCATAAGAATAAAGGATATAACTCCTATGAAAGTATTCCTTTCCAACTGATATTTCCAACTTATAGAATTTCTCTTTGTTTAATTAAACACACACACTCATGCTCATCCACACACACACACACACACACACACACACACACACACACCTTTGCTTAGAGTGGGAAAGAGGCCAAAGATAAATAAAATAAAAGAAATTTGTGTCCATTCATCTAAGCCTTAAAAATTAAAGATTTTTCACTCAAATCTGGATTTGTAAATCCAGCATAATCATAAATAATGCATAATGGAGTAAACATGAAATATAATTGTTAATGAATAGGTATTGTGTTCTTATAATGTGGTGGGGCATATGAAGTATAAATCTGTGTATGTTTTCCTCTCTTTTCTCATTCTCCATGGTACCACCCAGTAGCACAGGGTCTAATGATATAATTAAGTTCAGTTTAAAAAATAAAGAAAATTACATTTCTTATGTATCTGAGTTTGTGAATTTCAGACTCATACCTATTATATATATATATCAAAAGTGTAATATTGCTGAGTTCCTTTACAACTGAGTGCCAAAATTAAAGGAATAAACAAAATAATATTTTGAAAGAAGTTGTCATACACATCTTTCCATACCAAGCAGGTCAATAGTATTGCCATGTCACCTGTATCCTCTCCCTGGGCTATTAATTTAAATCTAAATTATTTTGCCTTCATAAAATGACACAGGCTATGGTCTGGTTCAAATCTAATGAAACTCAAGCAAATTCTAATATTGAACCTGTAATTTCTTCTAGGATTTGGCTTTAAAAATTTTTTTTTAACATTTATTTATTTTTGAGAGACAGAGCATGAGCGGCAGAGGGGCAAAGAGGAGACACAGAATCTGAAGCAAGCTCCAGACTCTGAGCTGTCAGTACAGAGCCCAACTTGGGGCTAGAACTCATGGACCACGAGATGATGACCTGAGCGGAAGTCAGATGCTTAACTGAATGAGCCACCCAGGGGCCTCAGATTTGGCTTCTTAAAAGCCTAATACATTTGAAAGTCAGCATCAAGAAAAGAAAGAAAGGATTGTATTGTTTTAAGTCATAATTTAGTCACCCCTTTTACCCTTTAGAGAACCCTGGATTTTTTGCAGGGGTCTCTATGAAAGATCTGCTCTAATTATAATTGAAAGTCTGACTACCTTTTTTAGGATACAATGCCTCATTGCTATGATTTTAGCTAAGGCACCATATGGAGTGGGAAGGACTGGAGTCCTTCTGACTGCTGACAAATATTTTTTTCACTGATATATATTTTTTTTGATGACCGATGTATGAAGCTATTTAATTCTTTTGGTTGGTTTAAAAAACAGTTGTCTTAATGCAGTGAGCAAGGTGTTCTTAGTTTTTGTTTCTTCCAGTATATGTACCATGCAGAAAATGAAATTGGTCAGTGGGTTACAAATGAAAACAAAGCAGTTATAATTTGGTCTAATATCCCTTGGGGATGTGCCCCAATGTTCATAGCAGCACTGTCAACAATAGCCAAATCATGGGATGAGCCTAAATGTCCATCACCCAATGAATGGATCAAGAAGATGTGGTATATATACACACAATGGAGCACTATATGGCAATGAGAAAGAATGAAATATGGCCATTTGTAGGAAAGTGGATGGACCTCGAGGGTGTCATGCTAAGTGTAATAAGCCAGGCAGAGAAGGACAGATACCATATGTTTGCACTCATAGGTCTAACAGGAGAACAGGAGAAACCTAATGGAGGACCAGGAGGAGAGGAAGAGGGAAGGAGAGTTGGGGAGAGAGAGGGACGCTGAACCTGAGAGACCATCAAATACTGAAAAGGAACCGAGGGTAGAAGGGGGAAGGGGAGGGTGAAAAGAGGTAGTAGTAATGGAGGAGGGCACTTATGGGGAAGAACATTGGGTGTTATATGGAAACAAATTTGACAATAAACTATATAAAAAACAAATGAAAACAAAGCAAAAACTAAAATCAGACTGGTTAAATATGCTTTAAAGTAATCTTGTAGTATCAAGGAATTGTAAGTGTAGAATCTTAGTTGAGGCTTAAATCTATGTATAATACAACTTTCTCTGTTCAGTGTTTTGGAGATAGATCTACTTAGATAGAAATCAACCACAAAGGAAAAGTCAATTTAGTTTATCTTTACTTTTGACTTTGAGAAGGAGTTCCTGGCTAGCACAGCATCCTTTTCAATTTGTTTCAGTATACTGTGCAGCAGATATACTTGATTAATGAACTGATTAGTAACTTCTTTAATATTTTCCAGTATTTTTTTTCATTACTAAAGCTGCCATGAATCATTAAAGTTACTATTCTTTAACTATGGTACTCTAAAAACTTTAAAAAGACAGAAAATATAAATGTCTAATTTCAAAGTAGGTTCCTAAGTTCTTACATATGAATCTTATATCTTTCATTTCTCTACAATTGTAAATGTTGAGGGATTGCAAAAGTTTTTATGAATGAGCACTATACACACAGCTCAAGCAACTAGCATTACTTCCAGGGGGAAGAATCTTTACAAAAAACATAACAGTTAAGATTATATACAGGAATATGGAAAATATTCTGGATTTTATTAATAATCTGGTAATCTTTAAGCCATGTTATAAGAAACAGTGCTTTACTTATAAGTCAACAGTAAGTAAATAAATGCATTTAACTTTATTCACTTGTGTATAATTTTGTATAATTTTTTTGGATACAGGTCTCTTTTGGATCCCACTCAACCTGATGACATATTCTTTAGCAACAGTGTTTTATAAGATTGCAGGATATATGGTTTTATTTTTTATGATTTTTTTATGAGAGAGAGAGAGAAAGAAAGAGAGAGAGTGAGCGAGCATAAGCAGGGGGAGTAGTAGAAAGACAGGGAGACACAGAATCAGAAGCAGGCTCCAGGCTCTGAGCTGTCAGCAAAGAGCCTGACATGGGGCTCGAACTCACAAGCATTGACATCATGACCTGAGCCGATCAGACACTTAACCAACTTAGGCACGCAGGTGCCCCTCCACTGATACATTATGAAACTTATTCTCTTTATAATTCACTTAGCTGTATTTTCCTCTAATTCCTCATTTAGTAACCTCCTTGAACTTCTTACAATTCTTTGGTATTACAAGTGTTTTATTTGTATGGCATCTTCATGAAGTGTGAAACAATTATATCTCATTTAGATAGTACTTTCCTTAGAGATGCAAAATAAATTAGAATAAATAATATATTTCTGTTGTTTGCATAAATTATGTTTATCTATATTATAATGTATAGAGATCATAGTCTTTTAGCCATTTACTATTTTCATTTTTTCTGTAACATAAAGTACTTGAAATACTGATTAGTAGTGATCTATATGGCAGTAAATATCAAATTATATTTATGCACTTTGTTACTTTAAAAATATAAAGCTAGGAAAGTGTGCTTGCCTGGCTCAGTCAGAAGAGCATGTGACTCTTGATCTCAGGGTTGTGAATTCAAGCCCCACATTGGGTGTATAGATTACTTAAATAAATAAAATTTAATATATTATATATATGTAATATTTTAATATTTTAATATATATATGGATAGATGATAATGTCCTTGGGCATTATCCATTCTTTATCAAGTATAAAAAACATTTTTATAGTATTTTATGCTTTCAGGAATTGATTTTAGAATTTATAATTTCACATCTCATATGAAATATAATATTCCCAATGCACCTAATTTTTAAATAAATTGTTATTTTAGAATAACTTTAGATTGATTTGTAGAAAAACTGCCAAGATAGTACAGAGTTCATACATACCGGTGCCCATTTTCACTAATTGTTATTATCCTACATTAGTGTGATGCATTTGTTCCAAGTAATGAAACAAAACTGATTATCATTAATAAAAGTCCATATTTTATTCAGATTGTCTTTTCACATAATGTTCTTTTCTCTTCCATGATCTCATTTAGGATATCACACATCACATTTAGTCATTGTATCTCTTTGGATTCCTCTAGACGGACAATTTCTTAGCCTTTCATTTTTCATGACATTAACAGCTTCAGGAACAAAGGTAAACTACTTTGCAC
>NC_043717.1:64725145-64740882 GCF_006229205.1 Suricata suricatta | reverse complement strand
ATAATATTGATATAATACAACTTTAATCTCTTTCACTGTGATGCCTATAAAGTCTCATCTCCAATTCTAAAAGAAGGCCAAGATACTTTAAAAATAAATGATACACATAAATTATAAGTATAAATGAAAAGCAGGTTGAAAAATTTAAGCCCTCTCAATTACAACAGATTTAGGTAATGTGGAAGGGCAGAAAGAAGGAATAATAGAAATACACAAATTAGATGGAACATGAGTAAATGGATGAGGTGATAATTTGTTAAAGACGTGAAAAAACAGAGACTGAAAAGTTAAAAAAGACATAAATTCTATGAAAATAACAGAGCTGGAAACTACAGAATTCTGTCATGTAATGAATTAAAATACTTTAATTTTTCCAAAAAGCACTTAAATTGTGTTTACACATACCTAGAGTATTATTTTAGGAGTTTATTCTGTAAATTGTTGGGGGACATTTAATATGTTTATATTGATTTTAGAGCAAAAATCATTTTGATTTTAATTTCTGCTCATTTTGAGTTAGATTGAATAGACTACTCTGTGTGAATCCATAGAGAAAAATTTCCCATATTAGAACGCTGTCGAAGGAAATCAATTAAATTTTTCTGAAACTTACCAGAATAAATTACTTTTTTTCTTGCTCCAAAAGAAATTAACACAAGATGACTTCCAACCATTGTGGTAAAGATTGGTTCATGTAAGAATAATCAATAATTGTTGAGGCTAGGAAGGGAGTTTGATCTAGATCCATATATTTACATATCTTAAAGTATCTCCTCACAGATTGCTTATTAGTTAGAACAGGAAAAATAATACCTATTGAATGGATCACAAATGAGGGACGGAGAGACACTGTGTACTTCCAGATGTGAAATCCTAAGGAGAACATATTTCGCTTCTGGAATATTCCATACAGGACTGTGTAATCTGAATGTAACTATGAGACATATCCAAACCAAGGAATGTTCCCTAAAATAACTGACCAGTATTCTTTATGTTTAACAAAAGTCATGAGGAACTAATCCATAGTAAAGCAGACAAAAAGACAAGACAACTAAATGCAATATATGATCCTGGACTAGATTCTGTATTGGAGGGGAAAATAATTTAAAAGGTATCAGTGGGAAAACTGACACAACTGAAATATAGACTATGAACTATCAATTAGATGAAAGTATTAGATTAATGATAAATTTCCTGAATTTGATAATTTTGCTACATAAGCATGTTCTTAGAGAACAGTCACTGAAGTACTAACAAGTGAAGGGGCCTAACAAAACAAACGTGGCCAAAGGTTTAAAACAGTGAATCTGCAGTATTATTCTCGCAAATTTTCTTTGTATTTGAAATTATTATAAATAAAAAATTAGAAAAGAAATTGAGTTTTGGGAGCCCAATCCCTATGACTTGCCCACTAAGATAAAAATTTACTAATTACCTAGTAAATATAGCAGGTAAATCAAACATTTCCATGTCTCGCTCCAATCGCTGGGCTTGCTTACTCTGCTGTAACTGTCATGTCCTCAAGACAATCACACAGTCTATGAAAAGGCTCCTCTTCCTGACCATTAGGAACAATCTTAAGATAGATTTTATTTTATGCTAAGTGAGGGAAAGGAATAATGACTAGTTCACTTCTAGTAAGCTAGTGAGTTTTACTTTATTCATAATAATTTTATACATTTCGTTTTTTTTAATGTTTTATTTATTTTCGATCCAGAGAGAGACAGAGCATGAGAGGGGGAGGGGCAGAGAGAGAAGGAGACACAGAACCGGAAGCAGGCTCCAGGCTCTGAGCTAGCTGTCAGCACAGAGCCTGACGCGGGGCTAGAACCCACGAACGTGAGATCTGACCTGAGCTGAAGTCGGAGGCTTAACCGACTGAGCCACCCAGGCACCCCAATACATTTCTTCAAACAGTACCACAAGATAAAAAATAGTACACTTAAAGTTGCCTGTACTTCTAACAGGAGACACGTAACAAGGGACCATGGGGAGGGGAAGAGGAGGGATATGAGTTGGGAAGAGGGAGGCAAATCATGAGAGACTCTTGAATACAGAAAACAAACTGAGAGCTGAAGGGGGAGGGGGAAAGGGGAAGGGGGTGATGGTCATGGAAGGGGGCACCTGTGAGGAAGATCACTGGGTGTTATATAGAAACCAACTTGACAATAAACTATAAAGGTAAAAAAATTGCTGCTAAAAAAAAAGAGGTTGCCTGTACCTTAGGGTTTTGGATTTACTTTTTTCATTTTGTTAACCTATTTATTTCTAAGTCTTTCACATTCTTCATATTTGCCTGCTAGCAGAGCCACCTCATTTGCTTCAAATTGCCAACTGGCTCAGTGTGGGGAGAAAGCCTCTTTCTGGGGATGACAGGAGGCCACAATTCAAGATGGAATCAGATTTAGTGACACTTACGATTTGGCCTAGACTAGAATGTAAAATTAAACGTAGAAGTTTTGCAACTTAACAAACTGCCTCTGCATATACCCAGAAAAAAAAAATGTTTCAAAGTGTTCAAGCTGGCTTTTCATAAACATTAGAATTGTAAAATCTGTAGCACTAGTAATAGATGTGGCAAGCATCAGTTTTATTTTAGTAAGCTGTTTACCTATACCATGTTTAAGTGTACTTCTATGCAAAAAGATGTGGATAATAGTTCTCTTTATAGAAAAATCAATGGATCCAAATAGTCATAAAATAAAATGATGTGTACATGTAATGCATTATGCAAGTACAAATAGATCTACATTGGGCCAAATGTGATCTAATCATTTTGGAAGTTCTGTTTAGGTATATGATATTAAAAAATGCCAAACAAATTTTTCCCTCAGAGTGAAGCCATGCATTTCATATTACTACTAGCAAATTGTATTTGACAGGTAATTTTAAAATGAAGTTACTCCAATCTAAAGTAATAATACAACAACAGGGATAAGTACTGAAGCCTTTCATAAGACAAATGATTTTTAAAATTCTAGAATTTTAGTTAAAGTAATGAGAAACACAATTTAGAACACTTAAAATGTATTTCTTTCAATGGTTAATTATATTAGAACAGCTATTGTTCCAAATGGTGATGGACTAATAAATTATAATAATCACTGCTGTAAAAACTGGATTGCAATGTTATAACAAGCAGTCTATATGACTAGAGAAGTCTATTTTTTGAACCCTGGAGGTTTACTTCAGTAAAGTACTGTGTTGGCATGTACAGGGATACATAAAGATACATTCATATAGATAGACATTACGTGTATATATGTATACACACATTTAATTGTAGTTTTTAAAATAGAATGGAACTCTAAAATGCATTAAAATTTTTTTAAATGTTTTGTTTATTTCTGAGGAGAACAGGAGACAGAGATACAGAGTGTGAGTAGGGGAGGAGCAGAGGGAGAGGGAGACAGAATCTGAAGCAGGATCCAGGCTCTGAGCTGTCAGCAGAGAGCCCGATGTGGGGCTCAAACCCACAAAAACTGAGATCATGACCCGAGCCGATGTTAGACACTTAAACACCTGAGCCACCCAGACACCCTTAAAATGCACCTTAATTGTAACGCATTCTAACTTTTTGGAAATTCAGGCAGTAGAGTAGACTTTACTAGAATACACATCACTTCTAAAAATCATCTCAGAATTATGATGGCATGATTTGTGTCTAAGTTTGTATCTATATATAGGCTCCCTGCTCTCCATCTACAAAACAAACTTATTACTTTGTTAACTTATTACTGTTAAAAATAAAGAAAGGGAGAACAAAGGAAAGGAAAGGAAAGGGATGCAGAATGTAAGTAGAAAAGTAAGCATATAAGGAACATAAAGGGGGTGAAAGAGGGAAGGGGACATAGGGAAATCCCCCATAACCTTGAAGGCTGTGAAAACTCATTTATAGTAGTACACCAACCACAACAATAAGAATACTAATCATTACGAAAATGAACAACCTAAGATTTTGCCACCCTGAAAATAATGTGAATTATTTTAATTTTTAAATCAAGGTCAAAAGTAAATGGTAGTTCTATGTTAAAAATTAATAGACCATAATGAGAACATGATCATGAATTTGTTGTGATTTTTAATGAAATCGTAATGAGCATTTATTTTCTATTTGTGGAGATTATTTTGTACTCATATGGTCAGTACACTACATGAGTTTCATAGACACTTCTTATTCCTCCATCCTGCCCCCCCACATGTATTTCAATCATTGACTCTAGGCAACTCATTCAAGAGTGTAATTAAAAGAAATTTAAGTAGCCCCAACTTCAGAAATGATAAATAACAACTTTATGCATCCTTTTCTATGACCACAACCCTTTGTGCTTCCAATTCTTTCACATAGTGCCTCCTACTATACCTGTTCTTCAGTTTAAAAGGCATTTATTGCTGGACACCCACCTGCTGCCAACTTTGTTTTTAGCCAAAAGCCCCTTTGTGTCTTAACTTCTTTCCCTGTTCAGTCTAGAGTTCATAGTATATCTATTCTTTTGTTGCAGATACTAATGGTTGTGCAATCCAACAACCATTGTCAAATTATGTTCTCCCTCATCTTAAGGGGTGAGTAAACTAAATGCCCACTTTACTAGCATCCTTTGCAACAAGATATATTATATATTTCTTGCCAATGAGATGCTATGAAAGTTTTCCTGATAGGAGCAGCAGATAAGGCTGCCATTTCCCCCTTCCCCCATTATTCCTGTTTTGAATGCGGATAGAGTGCCTGAAGTCATGGGAGCTATTTAGTGATCAGCAAGGATTAGATTCCAGCCCTAACACACTTAAGTCACTGACAAAGAGGAAGCGTCATCTACTTCCACACTTGTTTTGTGAGAATAATAAATGCTTATTTGTCTAAGTCACTTTAAGATGAGAAAGCTGTTGCTTCCAAACTAAAGCATTCTTACCTCCTCTCCCATGAATTCCTTAATCCCCTTGCCCTACTTTACTTCTCTCAAACTTTGCTGACAAAATTCCAACTGAGTCAACCCTATAGTTCAACTGATTGTGTATTTCTATGCAAGTTTAGTTTATTAGTGTTACTAGATTAAGTTATGGAGCCATTTATATTGATGTCACTATAAGTTCATGAACCACAACTTTAAGCCCATAATGTCTCCTGTTTTGCAGTTATCCTCATTACTGCAAATCTGTATCCTCTCCATCATCCTGGCTTCTATGTCCACCACTCCAATGAAACTGTTTACATTCAGGGTCACCAACAAACTACTTATAAAAGCTATTGCCTTCCCAATATTTACCTTCCTTGTTACTACATCCAAAGGACCTCTCTGCAGCATCATTCAGTATCAACCAATTATTTCCTTATTGAAACAATCTTCACTAATTTTTAGGATATGCTCTACCTTTCTGACTATTTTATTATTAGTTTAAATGAATTGCAGTTCCCTGGTGAAATTCTCCCTACCTATTGTCATCTATTTTCTTAAACATATTAATCACAGTAATTTTTTTAATCAGAGTAATTTTAAAGTCTATGTGAATGCCAATATCTAGACCATTTATAAGTCTACTTCTGTTTTCTGATTTTCCCTTGGTCCAGGTTCCTCAAATATTCATATTAATGTTTGATTGAATACAGGCATTTTGTGTGAATAAATGTAGAGACTCTGCATGGTATTTTTCTCCAGAAAGGATTTACCCTATCATTTGTAGGCAGCTAGAGGCAGATCATCTTAATCTAACAAAGGAGTACAGTAACTATCAGTTGAACTGGTCTTTTAAAGTTTTAGTTTACCTCAAGTTTGCCCCATTCCAAGAGTGTAGATTCTTTAGGTGCCCCTAATATCCTGAGGTATTTACATGAGTTTGCTCCATCATGAAAGTTGCAAATATGAACTGTTGTTTCTTAGTAATTATGAGACTGGGGAAAATTCCACTCTGCTGTCAACCACATTCTGCTTGACTAGTTAGGCCTTCTCGTGCCATGCAACATTTAATAAAGGGAAAAACTACTGAGTATCAAGTTCACTTTTCTACTCATCCCTTCTCTTAAACATTTTGGCTCCTGAGGTGCTAACTACATTGACAGCCCTCCACTTTTTTTTTTTTCTCTCCCCAGTCCTATGAGATAGCTGAGATCTCTGATGGATATGTTGTATCACTCACCAAAAACTGGCAAATACCACAAAGGGAAACATGGCTAACTTCTCTATAGTTTTCTTTACTCATAATTTTAATTTAAGCCCTGGCTGTCTTGACAGCTTTCCTATAACTTCAAAAGCAATATTTCTCTTTCTCTGCCTTATATAGATGTTTGTGGCAGAGCATGTTTAAGCTTAAGATACTATGTCACTGCCAGATTTGAAAATCATGTTTTGCATTTTTTTAGTCCTTTCTCCAGGTTCCTCTCTATATAATTGAGTTTTTTAAATTAAGCTTTTGTTGTAATTACAGTATAATTAACATACAATGTTATATTAGTTTTAGACGTACAATATATGATTCAACAATTCCATAGATTACCCAGTGTTCATTACAACAAGTGCTCTCCTTTATCCCCATCACCTATTTCACCCCCACCCCCACACTACCTCTGGTAACCTTAAGTTTGTTCTCTGTAGGTAAGAGTCTGTTACATAGTTAGTTTCTCTCTTACTTTTTTTTTGTACTTTTCTTATTTTGTTTCTTAAATCCCACATGAGTGAAACCATATGCTATTTGTCCTTCTCTGATTGATTTATTTCATTTTGCATTATGCCACTTCTTTATCCATTCATCTATTTAGGACACCCGGGCAGCTTCCAGAATTTGGATATTGTAAATAATGCTGTTATAAACATAGGGGTGCATGTATCACCTTAAATTACTATTTTTGTATATTTTTGGGAAAATACCCACTAGTGCAATCACTGGATCATAGGTAGCTCTATTTTTTACTTTTTGAGGAAACTCCATACTGTTTTCTACAGTGACTATACCACTTTGCATTCCCTCCAAGAGTGCACAAGGTTCATTTTTCTCCACACCCTCACCAACACTTTTTGTTTACTGTGTTTTTGATTTTAGCCATTCTGACAGATGTGAGGTGATAACTCAGTATAGTTTTGATTTGCATTTCCATCATTATAGGAATGGTGAACATCTTTTTAGGTGGCTGTTGGCAATCTGTAGATATTCTTTGGAGAAATGTCTTCTGCCCATTTTAGTTTTTTGTGTGTGTATTGAGTTTTTCAGTTCTTTATATATTTTGGATACTAACCCATTATTGGATATATCATTTGCAAAAAAATTCTCCCATTCAGTAGGATGCCTACTATATTTGTTGATTGTTTCCTTCACTATCCAGAAGCTTTTTATCTTGATGTTATCCCAATTGTTTATTTTTGCTTTTATTTTCCTTGCCTCAGGAGACATATCTAAAAAGAATGTCACTACAGCCAATGTCTTTATTCTTTGTTTATCTCTTACTCATTTTTGATTTGTGGTTACCGTTAGGTTGTATGTAACATCTTATGCATATAGCAGTGTATATTAAGTTGATGGTCACTTAAGTACTTATGACTCCATTTTTAACCTCCCTCTGCTGCAACATTTTTGGTATATGGTATCATATTTTACAACCTTTTATTTTGTAAATCCCTTGACTGACTTTTACAGATATACTTATTTTTCATAGTGTCACTTTTGGTCTTTCCTTTCCACAGAGTTCCCTTTAATATTGCTTGCAGGGGTGGTTTAGTGATCATGAACTCCTTTAGGTTTTCTTTGCCTAAGAAACTCTTTATCTCTCCCTTTATTCTGAATGATAGCCTGCTGCATAGCCTTCTGGGCTGCTGATTTTTCCCTCTCAGCAGATTGAATAGATTATGCCACTACCTTCTGGCCGTCAAGTTTCCACAGAACAATCTGTCAATAGCCTTATGGGGTTTCCCTAGTATGTAACTATCTTATTTCCTCTTGCTGACTTAAAGATTTTATTTATCACTATTTTTCACCATTTTAATTACTGTGTGTCTTGGTGTGGAACTCTTTGGGTTGATTTTTGCAGGGAACCTCTGTGCTTTCTTGGTCTGGATATCAGCTTCTTTCCCCCAGATGGGGGAGTTTTTACCTATTATTTCTTCAAATGATTTTTCTTCCCCCTTTACTCTCTCTTCTTCTGGGATCCCTATAACATGAATGTTATTACACTTGATGGATTTGCTAAGTTCCATAAGACTATCCTAAATTTGCATAATTGATTTTTTTTCCTATTAGTTGCTCAGCTTGGTTATTTTCCATTACTCTGTCTTCAAGGTCATTAATTCATTCATTTGCTTCATCTAGCCTGCTATCTACTTCATAAAGTATATTTTTAATTTCATTTACTGTATGCTTCATCTCTAAATGGTTCTTTTCCTTCCTCTTTGTTAAGGGTCTTACTGATGTTTACCATTCTTCTCAAGTCCAGTCAGTATCTTTATTACCATTACTTTAAATTTCCTATCAGGCATAATGCTTATATCTATTTTACTTAGGTCTCTTCCTGTGGTTTGGGATATATTTCTCTTTCTCCTCATTTTGACTAACTCTCCGTGTCTATTTCTGTGTGTTAAGAAAGTCAGCTGCATCTCCTGTCCTTGAATGTAATGGCGTTATGAAGAACAGGTCCTAAAATGCCCTGCAGTGCAATGTCCCATTTCTCAGAATCTGGCCCTTCAGGGAGTGACTCCCATGTTGTTGCATGTGCCCTGTTGTATTGTTGTCAGTTTCCCTACAGCTGTCTGCAGTGTCTCTCTTTGCCTCTTGTGGGCAGTGTTTGGTCCCTGGCATAGGGTAGGGTGTGTTTTATTAAGGTATATTCTAGTTGGCTTGCTAATGAGACCTGGAGCCCCTGCTCCTAGGACCAACCAGGCCAGCCTAAAAGGATCTGCAGAGCATGTGGTGTGGACATGGACTTTTAAAGTGTGCTTCAGGCTTCTACAACAGCCACCATTGCCACCAGGACAGAGACTCTGGAAAAGGTATCAGTTGGGAGACACAGTAATGGCAAAGTTTGAGTGTATCTTCATGGGCAGGGGCTCTGCAGCACTGGGACAGAGGCAAGTGTGACTAAGAAGAGCAGATCCATTGGCTGGGGGGCAGATTTGGTGCAAGCAAGTTAGGCAGTGAGTGTAGGTGCTGCTCTGGTTCCCTGTGTTTACACTGGTTGGGGATAGGAGGAATGGCACTTGTCTCTTGGGGACAAGCTCTGTGATTAGTAAATCACTCTCCCTCCAATATGAACCAGGCATTTTTCAAATTGCTGGTTCTAAGCTGTATCTGCAGGGGCTCTTTGTCTTGCTGTCTCTTTAAGGGAAGGAACTTCATTAGCTTCCTAATGCCCTCTAGGCTCTCATAGAGCCAGCTGGCTGCTTTTTAGAACCACAAACTTTAGGGACACTTAGGTGGTTCAGTTTAAGGTTAAGCACGAGACTCTTGATTTTGGTTCAAGTCATGATCTCATGGTTTGTGAGATGGAGCCCCACATCAGATTCTGCACTGTCAGTGTGGAGCCTGTTTGGCATCCACTCTCCCTCTCTCTCTGCCCCTCGCCTAGTCATGTTCTCTCTGTCTCTCATTCAAAATAAATAAGTAAACTTAATTTTTTAAATTTAATGTTTATTTATTTTTGAGAGACAGAGACAGAGTGTGAGTTGGGGAGGAGCAGATAGAGGGGGACACACAGAATCCGAACAAGCTCCAGGCTCTGAGCTGTCAGCAGAGAGCCCAACACAGGGCTTGGACTCAGGGACCCGACCACGAAGTCATGACCTGAGCCGAAGTTGGACGCTTAACTGAGTTGCCCAGGTGCCGCGATAAGAAACTTAAAAAATAATAATAATAATTCTAGACTTTAAGTCCCATTGGTTGTAAGAAGTCATGAAACTTTATCTTGAATGTATCATAGATAAGCTGCTATATAACAATCACCACTTCAGATAGCTGTGAAATTAGGTGATTAACTAGTTGTTACTTAACCTTCTAATTTCTGTATAAGTCTAATTACATAAAACAGAAGTTGGTGTTTTGATTTTTTACTTTGCTTTTCTGTTTGGAGTGTCATTGTAACTACTGTATTGTAAATGATGGAAAATAATTGCATATGTTAAAAAATATGAAACTTTATAAAGTAAAAAAAATAAAATAAAATTTCAAAAATAAAATAAGTCATGAAATTTAGTCCCACTAGCTTTCAAAGCCAAATGTTTCGGGTGTTTATCTTCCCCCACATGGGGGTCCCCAGTCTGCTCATCTATTTCTTGCACTTCATCATGCTCCCTGCTCAGCACAGTCTATTTAGGTCTCAATCTGTGTCTCCACCTTTCCTACTTTCTTTGATGTGGCCTCTACCTTTGCCTGTAGACGTCTTTCTGCCAGTCTTTGTGTCATTTTCTGGGTCATTATGCTGATGTGAGTGTTTATCTAGTTGTATCTGAGTTGTATCGGTGGGATGAGGTGAGCTTAGGATCCTCCTACTCAGCCATCTTCCCTTCCAGAAATTCCATACAATTGAGTCTTAAATATTATTTCTTCTACCTCTCTTCTTTTCCTGTTTCATTCATGTCCATCTTTTAGGTGTCAGCTTAGGTGTCAGGAAGTATTTTCTAATTGCTAAAGTCTGAGTTAGATGACATTTCTGTATATGTCCTTAATGCTCAAATAATACTTCCACATTAGCACTTAACACAATTTTCTGTAGTTTCTAATTTACTTATCTGTACCTGCCTCCCAAGGGTAGACAGACACAATATGTTTACCACTGTATTCCCAGAACTTTTCCACTGTATCTCCAAGCACTTAGCACAGTGCTTAGCATACAGTCCAATAAATATTTTTTGAATGACTGAGGGTCCTTCCTCTATCACGTTTCTTTTCTCTCTTCAAAGTAATCATGCTATGAGTAGCTCCTTATCTTCTTTTCCTCATTGACATATCAAGTTATGAGATTTTTGGAAACCTATCACACCTGTGTAACTTGACTAACACTAAGCTACTCCCATTGTTCCCTACTGCATGGAGCTGATGAAAGTAAAACTCAATCTGAATAAAACATGATTGGAAAATGATATAGTGAGTGAATTCTCTCCAAGGACACCAAAGAAGGATTCCATTTATAATGAAACAAAACTGAAATTAAACTTTTCCATTATCTTTCTCTGGCTCAATATTTTACACTCATGGCAGTACATTCCCGATGTTTTCTACCCCCATTCCAATATCTATCCTATACAACAACAACAACAACAACAGAAAGCAAATAGTTCTCTCTCTGCCAAAACTAATGTATGTTTTGTAGTTTATTTTCTTCTCCCTGATACGTCTCTTTATAGTACGACTCAGTTTAGCCTCTCCAACATATTTCTACTTTTGTATTTAGCACTCACACACATATATGTGTATATACATCTATGTATATATGTATATATGTGTATATGTATATAGGACACACACATATATACATATATGTTTATGTATATAGGATAGCCTGGGAACTGAAGAAACAGGCAAGAACTCCCTTTCCTTTGAGAAAGATAATATGTATATACTCTCATATATACATATATGTTTATTTATCTATCTTTCATTTTTGTATATGTCTCCTGCTTTCAAAATTTTTCTCTGGCACCATATCTCCACCCTCCCCTTCTTGTTTTCTTTTGAGCTCTAGTCAGTAACTGACTTTAATCATAGTATAGTACGGTACACTACAGTATAGTAGCTATACTTTAATCATAGTATAGTATAGTATACTATAGTACAGTACTAAATTATATATAGTATATATAGGATACTATATATAAATTATAGTATATATAGTATAGTAGTAAATTATAAAATCCCATTACCAAAAAAAGGGAATCAAAAATTCACAAGTTTTAAAATTCAATTTGGTTTGATGAAAAGCATGTGTCATATAAACTCTTTAAAAATGCTTATAAGTCAAAGAAAATCCTTGCGTCCTAGTCAGAATTAACAATCTTAGTCTACTTCTTTATCCTTATATAATTAAACCTGTTTTTCCTCAAGTATCACCATTGAAGCCAAAAATATAAAATTCTCTTATTCGATGCTATTGCTTTTGTTTAATTATTAGAATAACTAAAGTGTTTGCTACTGTTCATCTGGGAATATATAAGATTTTAGTGGCATTATTCACTATCCTGGGTGAGCTAAAAACCATTTATAATATTGCCTCTGTGGCAAAATGCTTTTTGAATTCCAAACAAGTGACTTCCAAACAAAATTTTCCCACTTGAATATGCAGGATTCAAATGGTAATATGCCCTACATCTGTCTACAATCCATTTGTAAGATGGGAATTGCCTGTATTTGAAAGACACATATTGGTCTTAATCATGGAAAAATATATATTAAGATAATAAGATTCCATACCTAAATTTTTTTCCTAGTTTTCAATTACCTTCTTCCATTTTGTCAGATTAGACTCATGAAAATCCTAAAAAAAATTTTCAGCATGAGATGCTCTATTTTTAATTTTTTAAGAACATTTTTTCTTTTTAAAATTTTTAACTGTTTTTTATTTATATTTGAGAGACAGAGAGTGCAAGCAGGGGATTTTTTTTCTTGCATTAGCAATGGACCTGATCAACATACTACTTTTGCCTGTCATTGCTTGCTAGCACAAATTAGTCTGGAGGCAATAGAGGACACCATGATCAGTGACTATTTTGAGGGCTGGGGATTTTATTTTTATTTTTATTTTTTAAATTCTTTATGTTTATTTATTACTGACACAGAGAGAAACAGAGCATGACTGCGGGATAGGCAGAGAGAGAGGAAGACATAGAATCTGAAGCAGGCTCCAGGCTCTAAGCTATCTGTCAGCACAGAGCCTGATGCGGGGCTCAAACCCACATAACACACATAACGTGAAACATCACAACTTGAGCCAAAGTCAGAGGGTCAACCGATTAAGCCACCCAGGCACTCTGAGGGTTGGGAATTTTAAACAAGAGTACTTGAGGAATCGTGTAATGAGTGAATGAGGAGTACTCTTGAGCACAATGCTAAAATGACTGACAGCAGAGTCATAGTTTGGTAGGGACCGAAATGAAAGCCAGAGGGAAAACCAGTGGGAAAAAGGCTTGTAGCACACCACATGGAAAAGCACAAGTACAGTTGGTTTGAGAGGCTATAAAAGATGGAAGGAGAGGTGGCTGTCTTTAAGCAAAAGAATTTTAGAGTACTTAGAGGTATAGCAGTTTCAAGTGATAAAATCTAAACTGGTGATCACTGAATCTAGTGGATCAATGAAAAGTGTGAGTCAAAGTTGACTTTGAGGGTTTGAAACTAGAAGACTGGGCTCTTTAGTTAGAGACAGAGGAGGCAGAAGGAGTAACATGCATTGGAGAGGTGATTATTCAAACACTGTGCTGGAATGGATACTAAAAATGGTATAAAATTCAATGCTTATTTTCAGCTTTTTGTTAACAAGTGACAAATAGATATGATAACATTCGGTGGGTTTTTTTTTTTTTTGCATTCTTCTTCACAAGTGGCCTGATCATTAAACTTTCCATTCCCATGAATTCAATGAGAAGATATTCTAAGATAGAACCATTTGAATCCCTCATGTTCAATGTCACAGTCATCTGTATAAAGTAACCTCTGCATGACTCCTTCAAAGACATTTGTGGAGGATCTGATCTGCTGAGGGGAAGAAAAGTTTTCTCAGAGAATACTACACTGGAGGTCATTTTTATTAGGAAACAGTTCTGACAAGTCTCCACTGATACTAACTCAACCTGCTATACCAAAGTATAGTTGTATAAAGATGACAATGTATTCTTCTGGACAGTCAAAATTGTGAAGTGATTGCTAGAGGCTTGGTTTGGTGACACTGATCAAGGTGAGATATTTCTGTTTGAAGCAGGAACTGAGAAGTATTTTTCATTTATAAGGGTCATGCAAATTAGTCCTACAGTCAAAGGGCATACATGGAACCAAGCCATGGGCAAAATAATTTCTAACACAATATTCAACATGTATTCCAGAGCACTAGCAGTTTGTCCTTGGGCCAGATAATCTCTGTAACATCACTGTCAAATGGGCCAAGCCAGATGGAACATAAAACTGTATATGAGCTATTACAGCCCTTTTTGTATTTATTTTTCCTATTCAATTTATAAGATTGATATCTAAAGAAGAAAGAATATAATTTTATATTATTTTATCATAATATTGCACCTCAAAGCCACTCTTTGTTTGCCTGTTTGTTCTTTTGTTCATTCACCTATTCATTTATTCAAACATTTCTGAAGGGCTTATTAATTTTCAAGTGACTTACTTAATGCTTGACCCACAAGCATGAATTAAGACATTGTGTCCCTGGAGAGTTCATAGTGTACTAGGAGAGACAGGTAGGTAAAGAAACCAACATAAAACAGTGTCAGAGTTCAGTGAGGGCAATGTGCTGAAAATATCATGGGAAGACTGAGGAGGGCAAAACTCAGTTTTAAAGAATGATCAGGAGTAAATGATGTGAAAAGAATAAGGGAGAGAATTCCAGGAAGGACACAGGAAGTAAAATTATGAAAGGGTGCATGAGTGAAGTAGTAAACAAGATTGGAAGCTGGGAGTGTTATTTAAAAGATTGTTGTAGTAGTTTTGGTAAAGGGTGGAGAAAACTAGAAATAGGCAATGACAGTGAGCATGGCACAGGGGTGACAGGATCAAGAAATATTTAGGAGGCAAAACAGGCAGGATGTGGAGATTGTGAAATGCAGAGACTTAGAGAAATAGAAGAATCAAGATTCATGCCCAGCTTTAAGCCAAAGTGACTGGCTGGAGGTGGTACTGCTATAAAGAATAAAAAAATTAGATGTTATTTTATCATTTATTTTTATATTTTATTTAAAAAATTTTAACATTTATTCATTTTTGAGAGACAGAGCACAAGCAGGGGTGGGGCAGAGAAAGAAGGAGACACAGAATCCAAAGCATTCTCCCGACTCTGAGCTGTCAGCCCAGAGTTCATCGCAAGGCTCAAACTCAGGAATCATGAGACCATTGCCTGAGCCATAGTCAGATACTTAACCCACTGAGCCACCCAGCTGCCCACAAAATGAAGAAATTTTAGAGAAAATAACAGAGTTAAGATCTGGACAAGTTGAATTGAAGGTGCCTGTGAAACATCTAGGTGGAAATGTCTAGCAGGCATTTGGCTATGCAAGTCTGAAGTTCCAGGTAGAACTGTAGGCCACAACTACAGACTTAGGAATAGTTGCATGATACATAGTTAACAACATGAGAATGGGTAGTGCCATACAGATCTCAAGTAGATTCGCACATGCAAAAGGAAAAAGGAAACATCAATAACAGATAAGAAGTAAAAAGTTACCAGGAAAAGGGTGGTGTCACAAAAACAACTCTGAGGTACAATTTTGCAAAGAAATCCAGAAGCAACGATGAAAATGGCAGCTATTCTGAATTATTTTCTAAAATAATGCCCTAATGGATTTATAGCAATGATGTCATATCTTAATTACCTCTATGCCTCTCTTTTTGGGATAGTGTCTAGCTCATTGTAAGTCCTCAAAAAATATACAAGGAACTCACCAAACTTCACACCCACAAAACATGTAACCCAGTGAAGAAATGGGCAGAAGACATGAACAGACACTTCTCCAAAGAGGGCATCCCAATGGCCTAAAGGCACATGAAACGATGCTCAACATCACTCATCATCAGGGAAACACAAATTAAAACCACACTGAGATACCACCTCA
>NC_043717.1:64666739-64725045 GCF_006229205.1 Suricata suricatta | reverse complement strand
GAACTGAGAGTTGAAGGGGAAGGGGGAGGGGGAAAAAGAGGTGGTGGTGATGGTGGAGGGCACTTATGAGGAAGAGCACTGGGTGTTGTATGGAAACCAATTTGACAATAAACTATTTAAAAAAAAGAAAAAATAAATAAAATGTTAAAAAATTCTAATAAATAAAAATAAAAAAAATATTTATTGAATGAATGAATGAATGTCTGTTAATGTGAAGACTGTATTGTTAAGTAAAATCTAAAGGCATGTAGACATGGAAAGCACTTAAGCCTTTTTATTATGATACCTGGGATACTATCATGTTGGCATTCAAATGGCCAATGAAGATAGTGATAACCATCTAATATGGGGAAAATTTTTCAGGTACAGAAAAATATTCATCACAGCACTTGAAACGGCAAGTGGTAAAGTTCATAAATACCAATCATTAATTCAATAAATATTTAACAATTACTATAAATATTTGCCAGACACTATTCCAAGCAGTGGGGCATCTTTGGATGATTAGAAGAGTCAAAACTTTCTTCTCTCATGGAATTTACATTTTAGTGGGGGAGGAAGAGACAATGAACACATTACTAGATAGCAGGTGGTGATAAATGCTATGAAGAAAAATGAAGTAGGGTAAAGGGGGCAAAAAGTGGATGTACTAATTCACACTTTACACCAAAATATCATTATTTTTTATTTCTAATATAAAGATGATTAGAAGTTTTATGAAAAACAATATAGAAAATTAATTTAAGAACCAAGTAATTTTGGGTAAATGATAATATTAGTAATAGTTTAAAATATTTTAAGTAACTTAGAAATGAAATGAGTAAAAAAATTGCAAAAGGATGCAATAGATACATTCTGTCTCAAATATATTTTTAATGAATAAATCTTGTTTTATAACTGCTCCAAATTTATTTGACTGAGTTCTGCCCCCAGATATTTTTCTTTTTTCAAATATTCCCCAAAAGTGGAGAGAAAGTGTTGGGTAAAAAAAATATGTCCTTGGAGCTACTACAAAGTGAGCTGTGGGAGTTGTGGAAGGAGAGGAAATAATTTTCCTTGGCAGGGTGTACTATTATCAGTATTGCCATCCTGTGGCTAATTGGGATTCCTAAGGACAAAGATAACCACTTAAATAAAATAGGATTACAAACGAAAATTGATATGAATGAGATGCTCAGTCCATTCAATCTTGTTCATTATCTTAGGCTTGCATCTGGGGTTACTTAAAATTCTTTCAAATGCCTTTTTATACATATTAGGACAGAAAGGCATTCTAGATAGAAGTCAGGAAAAAAAGAATCCCCCATCAGTCTATTTGCCACTATATGCTCTCAAAAATGTGGTAGAGGGGTGGGGATGGAGGTGCAGAGGGATGGAGAGAGGAGAACATCCAAATTTTATACTTTTTGATTTCAAAGTTTATAGGCAACGTCTTATAAGATTAGACATCCATCCTCTTTGCCTCTAGGCTGAAATAAATTGCTATTGTTTGTGAAATCTCTTTGAGACATAGATTTTACTCAACTAGCTGCCCTTTCCCTGGGATCTCCAAAGGCATGAAAGGAAAATAGAAACACCTTAGATAATAAAGCAGGCACATCCTGCTTGAATCTGCTATGTAAAAGATTTAAAAACCTTCCATTCTTTTCTTGAGAGCACCAGCTTTACTTTCTTGTAAGAAAGACTGCTGCTGAACAGACAGGCCACTATGGAGGCCATTAAGTAGTGAACAATCAAAATCTTCATCTAGTTCCCCAGAGAAAAGAGTGGTCATGGGCAGAAGAGATATATAGTTACTGTTCATGGTAATGCAGTGATAGTGCTCCTTCTAGTAAAAGTAAGAGCATATAAAATATTAAAAATAAAATTAAGGACAAAAGTCAAGGTTCCATTTGACTCTACCTCAATTATCAGTAAAACCTGGTTCCTGATTTTGCCTTTCTGAAATACAGATACAAGCTAATTTAAGTGCTAATGAAAGCAGTCATGATTTTTTTGACCAAATGGGTCTCAAATTATTCACGCTATAGTTCAGAAATATTTGTTGATTGAATGCATCAAAGACTCATTAATATGCCATATCAACAATTTCATTATGGAACTTAAAAACTGAGAGTTTATATAATAATCAGGAATACAAAATCTGTATAGAGAGGGAAAAGACATTATGAGGCTTGGGTTTGTTACATATAGGAATCAACATCAAATTAAATGCATATATAATTCTGTGAATCTATATTATCTCTGGTCTATACTACAGTATAGTATAGTATAGTAAAAATAAAATGTGTGCTAGAGTGGTCATCACAGGATGTAAATTCTAGTGTCAACTTTGCTACTAACAAGGTAAGTGAGCCTGCACAAGTCCTTAACCTTTATGTAAAAGGAAAGAGTTAGTAAATGCACATTAAGATAATTTCTATCTGTAAATTTTTATGAATCTAGGACTGATATGCAAAGAACCTCTGTTGGCAGATATGCAAATAGTTATTAATCATACACCATTTCAATAAAGACTTTCTACTTAAATCACTGTAGGGTTAACATTTCCTGTAGATTTAAAATTATTTATAATTTTGAAAAGAGAGATGCACAAAGTTGGGGCTTGGTATTCTTGAAAGTGGAATTAAGATTTTATAACTTTTTTGAAATAAATGAAATTTTTCCTGTCCCCAAACTATTACCAGCCTCTTAACTTTGGGGTTGGGAAAATGAAAGAAATGTGTATGTGGGGATAGGGGAGTAAAGAGTAGGAAGGAAATTGATTCCAAAATGAATATTGTTTTCTACAACATCATGCACATGTAGTCCACAAAAGTAGTGATGTTTAACTGTGCTTCATTAGTGAACAAACACAAAGGTAATCCGAAAGTGGCTTGCTGATGAAGCAAATGACCATGAAGTACATTTCTGTATCATCTCTATTTTAGAGAAGAATTTGTATCATCTGTCTATAGTTTCTACCTCAAATTGCTATTGAAGACAATGTTGTTCTTTGTCTTCCATTCTAAAACGCCTTCATTTTGTCATAATGGGAGCTTTAAAATATGTTTTTCTTTCTATCTTGGCTTCTAGAAAGTTCATAGCTAAATTTAATGCACAACACCATAGGGAATATAGTCAGTGATATTGTAATAGAATTTTATGATGACAGGTGATAACTACACTTGTAGTGAGCACAGCATAATGTATAGAGAAGTTGAATCACTATGTGGTGTACCTGAAACTAATGTAACATTGCATGTCAACTATACTCAAATAAACAAGTTTTAAAAATGAATGCTCAATGATAATAACCATCCTTAATTTAAGTATCTGGAATAGTTGTCTGAAATTTTCTAATTTTTAATCTTTTTTAATAGCCAAGGTTATAAACTACCTGAAACCTTTCTAGGAAGTAGATGAGGAATAAATACATTAATGCATATGTTAGACAGGAAGCTAGGCGTGAGAGACAGGAGGACCCATCTTAGAATTCCTGGCAGAGAGCCTCAACCTAGGACTGCCCAGGGACCATATCATTCCACCCATCCAGCGGTCCAGGAAGAGGAAGAGTTAAGTTTGTTGTGGTTGTTGTACACGTGCAGAAAACAGCCCTTGTCCTTATTTGACCTATGTCTTTGGAACAGAAACAATGTTGCCATTTCCCCATGCAAGCATTTCAAATGCATCTTGGTATAGGACATGCCCAGTAGACTAATTACTATAGGATCCAGGCCTGTCACTCAAATGTTATAACACTAGGACCCACCCAAAAGAAAAAGTGATATGAACCCACACCTTGGAGTTCCCCAGGGGCCTTGTCTCTTTGACTGACTGGCCTGCTTCTGCCTTGTAGAGTACTTCAATAAATTTTGCTCTGCTTTGTTTTTGTTTCACTGTCCTGTAGCCCTCTACTGCAGTGTTGAAGAGAACTGAGATTTTTTTTCTTTTCCATCTAACTCTGGGTAACACATTCAGAAACAAAAGGGAAAAAAATGAAGGAAAGGAGGGAGTGGGGGCGGGAAGGAGAAAGAGGGGAAAGAAAGCAGGCAGGCAGGCAAGCTAATTTAGATTGGGAGGAAGAAGCATGGGTAACTAGCCATTGTAGAATTTTAATCTGGGACAATAACTTGGCAAAATGGACCAAAAGTAGCCATCTGGTTAGGATGCAGTCAACATGCATCCATGTTTTATCTAGAGGAAGAAAACCTTTATGTATGTGGAAATTAGAGTATACTTTAAAATCATAGTCTGAAAAAATTCATTAGAAACAAACCAGCTTTGGGTAATTACTTTCATAAAAGCACTATTAGCAGAAAAATTAGATCTGCTAACTAGATATGGAACAGAGACCAATACAGAATGTAAAATTCAGTGCCTTCAACCATCACTGGGACTACACAGAGCAACAGGAAGCTTAAAGGAAAACAAGATAAAATATTTTTAGAAATGCTATATTTGGAAATTCTTTGAAGTTGTATGATTTTAACAGTTCCTGTAAAAAAAGTCTCTTCATACATCAAAAATTCTTTTTTTATTTCAATTGGAAAACAGTAAGAAGAAAAGAAGGTCTAAGGATAGCTAAGATTAAAACTAAATAACATTCTTGTTATGCAGATTGAGTAGGTGAATTTTTTTATTTACTTTGGATAGCTAAGATTAAAATTAAATAACATTCTTGTTATGCAGACTGAGTAGGTAAATTTTTTGATTTACTTTTAGAATGCAACATTGGGAAAAGAGGGAGGGCAAATGTATAGAAAGAGTGAAAACAATCTAAGGAGCTGCAGATAAATGAATACCAAATAAACTACTTGACAAAGATTGACAGATATCTGGGTCACCATTTAAACAGTAACCTCTTTTGAAAATTACAGGCATCCTTATCAAACACAGTCACAAGTATATCCATCTTCTTGGGTTCACAGAAGGCTATGTAGGGACTACAGCTCCTTTAAACATTAAAAAGAAAACATTTTAAAGGCAGTAAATATCTTTAGCTCATCCTTGGAGATCCAGGTGACTTACAGTATATTTGTTCCAGTAAGGTTATCCATAAATTTGATTTTTCTCTTTAAAACAGAGATGTCTTAAATATAATCAATGAAATGACTAAATAAAGTAACCCTACAGTGAATTTCTTTTTAAAGTAAGAAATCCCAGGGGCACCTGGGTGGCTGAGTTGGTTAAGCATCCAACGTTGGCTCAGGTCATGCTCTCACAGTCTGGGAGTTTGAGCCCTGCATTGGGCTGTGCTAACAGGTTGGAGCTTGGAGCCTGCTTCAGATTCTGTGTCTCCCTTTTTCTCTGCCCCCTCCCTGCTTGTCCTGTGTCTGTCTCTCTCTCTCAAAAATAAAATAAAAACATTAAAAAAAATTAAAGTAAGAGATCCCTGAAAGGGAATAAAATTATCTTCTTTGCTTATCAATTTTATAAAATAATATTTTCATTTATTGAGTTTGCTTAAATAGGGGTACATATCTATATACCACTGTGATCAAAAATGAAGTACCATGGCCTGGCTATGTGTATCTGAATTTGCAGTCATTAAAATGTACTGTTCAGAATGTTCAATTCTTTTTATACATATCAGGTAATAATATAGCCAAATCTCAATTATCTAGGTAGGCTAACAGAGGGGAACAATGGCATGGGCAATTTAAAATAGCAAATAATCCAGGTATTATTTATGTAGATTTAGAAAGCCATTTTAAATCCAAAATTACCTTTCAAGTATGAGCCACTATTCAGGAAGACTAGGAACTAGGCTGGCACCAGGAATCTTGAGGGCTGAGCAAACTTTCTTTATGGACTCTCAAAGCTTCATTATTCCTGCCTCTAGAGGTGGAGGAGCTAGAAAGTATGGAACTATTATTCTTAGCTATGGAAAAAGCTTTGGAAGGGATAGGAAGGTGTGTGGAGGATGATACCAACAAAAAAGTTTCTGGGAAAATCCCATACTTTCTCATTTGGGAGTTTCCTAGCTAATTTAGAGATTGAAGGTTCATTCACTGGTGCTCTAATACATTGTAATCCATGGTAAAATCCATGATTTAAGAAATCAGCCAGATTAAAGGGACATCCCTAAAAGAAAACTCAATGTAAGGTATTTACACACACACACACACATACAGACACACACAGAAAGAGAGAGAGAGAGAGAGAGAGAGAGAGAGAGAGAGAGAGTTACAAACCAACTGGAAGGACTTGATTTTGTTTTGCAACATGCTTTGCAGCAGGAATTAAATAAACATCAAGCAGATTCTTCCCCATCCCGATTTTCCAACATAATCCTATGCTATTCCTTTATCTCCTCCAGTTTTATATTACATGTAAGTAAGCTACTGACTTCAGATCTATATGTGAAATAAATATAAAAATCAAGAACTCACTGTTTATGTAGGTTATTTCATACTGCCAGTTCTGCTCACCAAAAATAAGACAGAATAAAATAAATTAAAATAAGATTGCCTACTGGGCATTTAGAATCTATCCAAGTTTCCATGGCAGTAAGCAGGTCTTCACATTCATTAAAGTTTAGAAATAGCTTTTTAGCACTCTGACCCCAAGAATTCAACTCATTTGATTTGTCATATAAGATTGCATTCTCAGTGCCAGGGTCAGCAGGATTTTGCCCAACACTATAATGCCATTCATTTTCAGAGGTACCTGATTTTGCAGGTGAGCTGTTCTATCTCCATAGAGTTCCACTTCTGTGACTAACATCTTGATTACCCTGTAAGAGACACCTATTCTGGCTCCTGATGAGCATCAGCATTGGGAGTCTTAACTCAGCATTTGGCTTTCTATAACATTATTTTACAGGCTCTGACAGCAGCCAATTGTCAAATGTTGGAAAAATTACATTTTTGCCTGTAGGGTTTCCCTTAATAAAAACAGCACTAGAGGAATGTAGAGATGCTGTTTATAAATAGATTTTTTTAAATCACAAAATCTATTGGTTTCTGAGAAAATAAGACTATGTCTGACTAAGCTCAAATTTTTATTGGCAATACATTTTTAAAACAAGTTTTAATATTTATTATTAGGACAGAGAGAAACAGAGCATGAGTGGGGGAGGGGCAGAGAGAAAGGGAGACACAGAATCCAAAGCAGGCTCTGTGCTGGCTCAAAGCCTGACGCGGGACTTGAACCCAAGAACCATGACATTATGAACTGAGGCGAAGTCGGACACTCAACCAGCTGAGCCACCAAGGCACCCCATGGCAATACATTTTAATAACAATTTATAAAAATGCTATCCTCCCATCCTTGCATATAAATTTTTTTAAGCTTAGGAAAACTAACAACACTTTATCCAGAAAGAAACCGTTCTCCCTGCCCCATCCCTTTGGTCCTGTCAATGGTTCTCAGCCTTACAGATGAAAGATACTTAAATTATACATTACTGTCTTGCTTTGTGAAAGTTGTGAGAGAGGTGGTTTGAATTGCTCGTTTTTATTATTTTATTTATTAAAAAAAACAAGAATCAAAGTAAACTGTTGAGGTTTTTAAAATATTTTTTTTTCCTTAAACCATGGAACAAGTGTTTATAAAAAGACAACAAACTTAGACTTGTTGCCTGATCACAATGAATCAGTTCAAATGCTGAGTTTACTGAGTTCAAATGGTCTGAAATAATGTATTCCTTATTATTGGACACTAGCGTAATGAAATGTGTTTGAATGGGGACTCTGGTAGAAGCAGTGTTAAAACAATATAAACGTTAATCCAACAGATGTGGAATTGCTGCCAATCCTGGGTTATTATAAATGAATGAAAAGGAAGATAACAGAAAAAAATCAAGTAGTAAGAAATTCAAGGGGAAATAGCAAAAAGTATAATTAGAAAGTTATCTGAAAAGAGATGATATAGTATTTATAAGATAAACAAACTGCCCCTGCTGCCTCTGTGAAGACTTCTCAGACTATTTCAAACTACAATGATCTTGTCCTTCCCTGACATCACTGAGGCTGTTTTTTGGGCTTAAAATGTAAACATTTGATGTGACAATGAGTTAGATGATTTTGGAAAACCTAGGATATACCAGAACCTACAGAACAATATTTTAGTCCATGTTCACTGTTGTATATATCTTTTATTTTTATAAGTTTTGATTTCCCCCAAGGGAACACGCTGTCTACTTTTATACTTTGTCCTGCACTACACTCATAATATTTCCTCAATAAATACTACTGATTGAATACCTTCATGGCCTGATGAGTTATTTCATATGCATGAGTACAATCCTTTAGAAGTACAGTTCAAAGATCTAGAACCTTTCCAGAGTGAGAAGATCTTTGTTTTGCTACATAAGAGAAACTTTGATTCAGGCTACTGTTAGAAAGACAGTTCTGCATAGAGACAAGTCCTTTGCCAACTTTCGATTTAACAAATGTTGCTTTTCCATCATTAACCAGGATTCTAGTTTTCTCCAAAGGGAAGTTTAAGTTAATAAGTAAATTATTAACGTTTATGGGAATAAGCTATCTGCATATAGAGAAAAAACCCATGATTTCCTATCTTTGTTACTTCATAATGTTATGACTTCATATGTATTAACCACAGATAGGAAAGGATGGGGGTGGGCTGGTGATGGGGAGCTGTAGGTGCAATTAAAAAGTACAACCAGGTTTGCTGGCATAAATCTCCATTTATACAGAATTCCTAGTAATACAAATTAGGCAGGTCTATTAAAATTTTTATTCATTTCCTATACTAGATATGCAATCTCATTAGTCTTGACAAAGGTCAAGAAACTGAAAGTAATTTAGCACCTTCAGTACTGATTTCAATTTCCTTCATTTATAACTAAGATTCTCCATTACTATATTTTAAACTCTCATTTTGTCAATTCTAAATCTACGCAAGTAATGGGGAATGAGCAATTCCTTAATAAAGCTAAGTAGGTAGATTAATGGTAGTATGGTATCTAAAAGGAAGTGTGCAGAATACTAGGAGTAAGGGCAGTTCAGATTAAAGGGCCAGTGGAAATAAAGATTTAAATAGAATTTCATGTGATTTTTCTTTTTAGATCTGGTGCCTTATCTACTTTCAGTTTTGAATGTTTGAAAGAGGAGAGTATAGTAAATTCCTCTGTGGTAGGAATGGTTTTGGGTGGGGATAAGTAGGTTCAAGAATAGTTTACTGGGGCCCCTGGGTGGCTCAGTCAGTTAAGCCTCTGATTTCGGCTCAGGTCAGATCTCGTGTTCATGGGTTCGAGCCCTGCATCAGGCTCTGTGCTGACAGCTAGCTCAGAGCCTGTAGCCTGCTTCCGGTCCTGTGTCTCCTTCTCTCTCTGACCCTCCCCCTCTCATGCTCTGTCTCTCTCTGTATCAGAAATAAATAAGACATTAAAAAAAAAAAGGAATAGTTTACTGATTGAGTGTGTGTGTGCTGGGAGGGATTAATGGTGCTGAGTAGGAAACTCTGCCACTTAGGGGGTAGAAAAGGTAACTACATATTCCTCTTTTTCACCACTATAATCTGCTAGCTATACATATCCCACCCTTTCCCCTTCTGGCATCCTTTCACTGGCCCTTTGTTCCCTTCCACTCTCCTCTCAGCACTCAATTCATCCCTAGTATCCAACCACCAATTTCTAAGGTCTGTACACTCTTAGAGTATTGGAGAATTAGTGGCTAATCTATAGCCTGACTTTATGAAAAACTGCCATAATATTAGTCAACTCTGAGTCTGAAGGAAAGATTGTCTTTTCTAATGTGGAGTAAAATGGTGTCAATCTCCCTGAAAGACTCTCATTGTTTTAACTGTCATTTCTACAAAATAATCTCTTACGAAACATCCACCATTTTAGAAGTCTTTCAGAATGAAATATAATTATGATTACCTCTCATATGGAGGCTAGATAATCAGGACCTCATTAGGAATAAAAGTCACATTAAGAAGGGAAACCATTTCATTAGGTACCACAATAAAATGCCTTTGACAAGTAAATAGTGTTTTCGTTTTTTTTCTGTACAAACGATCTAGGAGAAGACTCTTAACACAAAAATTTTTTTAAAGTACATATTATAATACATATATAGACATTACATATTTATATGCATATGCATATTACATACATATATGTATTATATGTATAATTGTGTGTATAACATGTATATATTATATATATGTGTATTATATATACATATATATTATTATATATTAAAATGCATTATATAGAAATGTTTGTCCATATTGTGTGCTATTGGAAGAGGGATTCTATGTATGCCTTCATTTCACAAATATTTACTGAGTACATACTGTATATAAGTACTATGGAGATGACAAAGATGTATTCTTATTCTGTGTAAAATAAAAGTATAAATAGAATTTAGGCTTTCCATTAGTAGGAATTTTTTTGGTCTGTTTTGTTCATTGCAGTATCCTCAGCATCCAAAACAAGAGGCAACAATCTTTTCCTTCTAAAGGGCCAGATAATAAATAGTTTAGACTTTGCTAGCCAAGTATGGTATCCATCACATATTCTTGTTTGTTTTTATGACTCTTTAAAAATGGGTTATAACATGTAAAAGAATACAGAAACATTTTTTATTTCCACCCCTGTAGGCTAGATTTGGCCCACTAAGTACAGTTTGTCATACTTTGGTCTAGATCATTGCCCAAGAGTAGGAAGAAGACATTGAATATTTGTTTAAAAATGAATGACTATATTGAATGAAGACTATATAAGCGATAAAAGATAGCATGGATTATGACCTTGAAGAGCTAATATTATCCATGAATAGAAATATACATAGAACTAATGATAGTCAAGGATAGAATACTCAGAGGAGAAAAGTTGGAATGACCAAAGAATGTGACATATGAACTAATCGTAGACAGGAGTTTTAATGGAAAAGAATTGAAATGAGTTCTAGGTGGAATTCAGCTTTACTGACTTGAATTAGAGAGGCAATTTTGGAACTTATGGATGGATTTTTATAGTTATATCTACAACTCTCATGAGCTATAAATCAAGAGTTACAGCACATGCTGAGGTTACAATTTTATTTCCTTCTTATTCATCATCTGCAAAAGTGCCATTGGATATCTAGAAACATTATGCCGAAAATCAAGGAAGCTACTTTTCTTTGGATGAGGATGATGAATCCAATGGTCTATTTTTGGTAACATACAAATGCCACTATTAATGCTACAAGGCAAACAAAGCATTGTAGCCACAACAAATTTTGTCAGGCTGGCTGTTAACTACAATTGAAGCAGTACATTCCATAAAATAAGAGACAATTGGCAGATATACAAAGTTATACTGACTAAACAATCTATCTAGAGCCTAATAAATAAGGACAGTGAGAAACCAGAGACCCTGCTAGTGAAACTACACATCTCTATTTATATGCAAATTATTTGACATTTGTTATATGTTAGTACATATGTGGAGTTGGCTTTAAAGTGCTGTTAATTTGGGTTATAACAGATGCAGGGTTTTTTTTTTTTTAAAGCCCACAACTTTCTCAAAAGTAAGTTTAAATGTTCTAGGACTGATGAGTCAAAAAAAAAAAAAAAAAAGGCCTGCTACAGTATGCTTCAGTGATCACTATGGCAGGATTGACCTTTATTTCTTAAGTACTGCATATGTTCATATTTACATGTTATCCAAATAGATTCAAAATGCAGTGAGGCTATTGGCTCCATTACTACAAACTACATGATGCTCATTTACACAAAGAGGTTGTTTAATTCTTGATTTCCCTCAATCCAGGGCTAATCTGCACATCTAGTTGCTTGTAATACTACTCAAATGGTTCTTTACTTTCAGTTCTCTGCTGACATTGCTTCTGACTTTGAGGCATTTCTCCTTAAATTAAATGATGATGGATGCCCTTTCCCTGGTTACTTCTCCCTGTTGAAAGTCACCATTGTCATCAGCATGGCCTAACATGACTAGTGTCATGTCATGCCCCTTAATGATGATATTCCTAAAGCAAACATGACACAGGAAAGAAAGAACAACATCAGTCACAGAAGAAGAGGGCTTCTCTGCAATGTAGGCCTCACCGACTATTTAATACTTTAATTGTAAAGTATAACCTTTGGACATTTAAAGTCCATGGATGTTCAAACTGATAAAGATGATCATTTTGTACCTAATTCTCTAATTCTCTAGATTTCCAGTTAAGAAGGGTAATACATGAAAAGAGTTTACTTGCATTTGACTGATTGAACCACATTTGTGACCTATATTTATTACAGCCATGTAGCGTCTACTGGCCTATGTTTACTACAGCCATGCAATCCATTTTATATTATGTCAGTGTGCCTATTAGCAATTCACTCTTAGAGGCCTAAATGGCATTCTGGTTTAGGTTGTAAGAAGGAATTTGATGGTTTCATGCTCATCCTTTGGGGACATAAATCCCAGAGAAACTTCAAATTACTGTAGTTTTTTCTATTACTAAATCTTCCTGGGTCTCAACAGTAATGCATTGAATTTGGATTTCTCTTCCCTATTTTACCTGGCATCACTTCCAACACAGAAACTGACCAAGTAATAGTCAATTAGGTTGACTGCTGTCATTGTGCATGTGAAAGAAACAATATGTGCAGAATCTGCTTCACAAAGCAGATACAATGAGCAATGACTTCTTTTGTGTCAGACATTCACATGAATGCTAAAAAATGGGTCCAAAGAGGACATCCAGATGCTGAACAGACACATGAAACGATGCTCAGCATCACTCATCATCAGGGACATACAAATCAAAACCACACTGAGATACCACCTCAGGCCAGTCAGAGGGGCTAAAATGAACAAATCAAGAGACTATAGATGCTGGTGAGGATGTGGAGAAACAGGCACCCTCCTACACTGTTGGGGGGAATGTAAACTGGTACAGCCACTCTGGAAAACAGTGTGGACGTTCCTCCAAAAACTATCCATAGAACTCCCTTATGACCCAGCAATAGCACTGCTAGGGATTTACCCAAAGGATACAGAAGGCTGATGCATAGGAGCACATGTACACCAATGTTCATAGCGGCACTTTCTACAATAGCCAAATCATGGAAAGAGCCTAAATGTCCATCAACTGATGCCTGGATCAAGAAGATGTGGTATATATATACAATGGAGTACTACATGGCAATGAGAAAGAATGAAATATGGCCATTTGATGGACCTCGACGTTGTCATTCTAAACGAATTAAGTCAAGTGGAGAAGGACAGATACCATACATTTTCACTCATAATTCTAACAGGAGAAACCTAACAGAGGACCATGGGGAGGGGATGGGGGAAAAAGAGTCAGGCAGAGGGAGGGAGGCAAATCATGAGAGACTCTTGAATACTGAAAACGAATGAGGGTTGAGGGAGGAGGGGGAGGGGGAAAAAGGGTTGTGGTAATGGAGGGGGGCACTTGTGGGGAAGAGCACTGGGTGTTATATGGAAGTCAATTTGACAATAAACTATTTAAAAAAGGGGTCCATGATGTTTGCCTGGCAGCTGACTTACATGATAAGGATGTTTGAGAGCCAATAAAAACATTATTATCTTCCTTTACCATCATATAAAAAGATTTGTAAGGTGGCAGAAGGCAAGATAATCTAGTTAGAAAACATATACTTTCAAAAGCATCATTACATTGAGATGGTCAACAATCAGGCAGGACAGCCTAAAACTGTGACAGACTATTCTATATTGCATCAGAAATGGAACAAGACAAGAAAGCCCCCAAATCCTTAGAAGTGACATATCTGGAAGGACAATTAGTATGACAGAATTTCTTCCTCATTCCCATAAAATCTCTACTATGTGGCTTAGCTAAGGTATGAAGTACAGTGACAATTTCATAGGTAATTACCAGAGAGATTATCAGAAACCTTCTCCCCATTTTCCAAGAAACTGAATATAAAATATATTTAACAATAAAAGTAGGCTGAACACAATAGAAAAATTTTTAATGGTTCAAAAAGTACTTTGGGAAATTAAGCTGCCTCAGAGTCATCATTATGCACATCAGTCATCACTACTTTGCAGCTGTACAAATGCGCAAGATAACAGAGAGTTCTTCACTTTAATATGAGGCTATCTGACACAGCTGACTCTATTTATTTTGAAAAAGAAAAATTTTGGAACGAAATGAATGTATAAGTTAGACCAAAGACATTTTAGCCTGTTTTCCATACAATAAGCACTAATGGATGATTATTTCAGTCTTTCCTTTTTGTTTGCATATGATTTTCTCATTCTTACTGTTGGAGTTCTCTTAATTTTTTTCGTGGACTATATTTGCTCTCTACTTCAGTATAAGCATGTTTTTGTCCTGTCTTTCAATTTCTTTACTGGCCCATGCGCATTCTATCCAGGGATTCTTTTTATTATTTGGGGAATTTCATTTTTTCATAGACTTCTTGTACCATTGTTTTCACTATTCAAATAAAGGGGCCAATAGGGAGAAAACTTAATGAAAAAGATTTGTGTTTGTCCCTTCTGAAAACACTAGACTGAGAGCCTAGAAGACTGAGCTCTAGTCCCCACTGTCATTAATTTGCTGTGTGACCTAGAGTAAAATACTTTACCTGCTCTGGGCCTAGATTTCACCCTCTGGAAAATGAGAGATTTGGGTCAGATGATCTCTAACAGTCTTTATGGCTCTATCATTCCCCATCTATAATTCTGTCAGTGATCACACAGGATTACAGTTATGCAGGGTGGTTCAAATATACATAGACTTTGCCTCTATACCTTAGACTGGGAGTAGTCCATAATATGTTGACTCATTGTGAATTCCTTCGCTGTTGGCTCTTTGGAATGTTTATATACAATGTATGGTTTTTAAATTTTTTAAAAAATGTTTTATTAAGTTTTGAGGAGGGCAGGGAGGGAGAGACAATATGAGCAGAGTGAGAGGGAAACACAGAATCTGAAGCAGGCTCCAGGCCCTGAGCTGTCAGCACAGAGGCCGATGCTGGGGCCAAACTTGTGAACTGTGAAATAATGACCTGAGTGTAAGTTGGATGCTTAATCGACCAAGCCACCCAGGCACCCCATAAGATGCATGTCTCTTAAGGAATACAAAAGCAAAAATAAACTATTGGGACTAAATCAAAACAAAAAGCTTCTGCACAGCAAAGGAAACATTTAAGAAAACTAAAAGGAAATCTATGGAATGGGAGAAGATATTTTCAAATGATATATCTGATAAAGGGTTAATATCTAAACTATATAAAGAATTCATGTGACTCAATATCAAAAGAACAATCTGATTAAAACCTGGACAGAGAACCTGAATAGGCACTTTTCCAAAGAAGACATACAGATGGCCAATAGACATATGAAAAGATTCTCAACATCAGATTCTAATCATCATAGAAATATAAATGAAAACCACAGTGATATATCATTTGACACCTGTCAGACTGGCTCAAATAAAAAAGAAACATAATAAATAACAAGTGTTGGTGATGCTGCAGAGAAAAAGAAATATTTGTGCACTGTTTGTGGAAATTTAAATAGGTATAGCCACTATGAAAAATAGTATGGAAATTCCTCAAAAATTAAAAATAGAGATACCATATGATCCAATAATTTCACTACTGGGTATTCCAATACTGGGTATTTATCCAGACAAAAAAAAAACACCCACTAAATTTTAAAGATATATGACCCCTATGATTCTGCAGCATTGTTTACAATAGACAGGATGTGAAAGTAACCTAAGTAGCCATTGACAGACAAATAGGTATGGAAGATGTGGGGTGCACATGTCTGGGGTGTGTGGGGGTGTAATGGAATATTACACAGCAAGAAAAAAAGGGATATGATTATGCCATTTGGGATGATATGGATGGGACCTAAAGGGTACTATGCCAAGTGAAATAAGTCAGACTAAGAAAGACAAATACATATGGTTTCACTTATATGTAGAATCTAAAAAAAAAGTGAGTAAATAAAAAAAAACAGAATCAGACCTGTAAATACAGAGAAATGATGGCTGCCAGAGGAATGGGGGATTTGGGGAGGGACAAAAGGGGTGAAGAGGAGTGGGAGATACAGGCTTCCACTTATGGAATGAATAAGTCACAGGAATAATAAGCACAACACAGGGAATATAATCAATGATATTGTAATAGTGTTGCATAATGAGAGATGGTAGCTACACTTAGGGTGAGCATAGCAGAACATAGAGAAGTTGAATCACTATGTTATATACCTGAAACTAATGTAACATTGTATTTCAACTGTACACAAGTAAAAAAAAAAGTGTATGCGAAATGAAAACATTCAACTTTTCAAATGAAATACACATTTATAATTTGTCTATAAAATGGTTAAATGGTGAATTTTATGTTACATTAACTTTACTGCAATACATTTTTCATGGGTGAAAAAATAAAAGGTAGCTATATTGATCATAATTATGTTGAAAGCTAACTTTCCTTCCTAATAACAAAACAGGAGTCAAAACCTAGAGACTTTTCATGAATGTTTCACAATTCTGTGCTTAACTCTTCCTGGCCATGCTATTTTAGGAACTTCACAGACAAAATACAACATTTGTTTTGTGAAATAACCCTACTTCCAGAGATGTAGTTCATGTATGACTAATAAAAAAAAGAAGTATTTTAGAGGATTAAAAAAATAAAAACATTGAACTGATCCCAGAGTCTAAGTAGGGATTTAACAGAAACAGACCTCCATGATCTGCCAATATGGGAACATAATCCTCTGTTCCCTTGGATCCACTTTCTTCTATTTGTCAGATCCTTGGCCCAAACCACACTCTGGATCCATGACTAGCCTACTCCTCACTTGCAGATAGATGCCCGACTGTCTATTCTCTAGATCCTACTTTTCCATCTCCCAGATTTATGACCTGTCTCCTAGTCATTAGTATTTACCCCACTCTAGAGGGACCTTTTCTGGAGGCTCACTTGACCCACTGATCTCATGATGATCTCAGATATATGACAAACACTCTGTTTCACCTTTTTTAAAATGCACATTTTTCCCCATAACATCTCTGAGACTGGGATGCATCTAATAATAGTGTACTGTGGCTTAATAGCAGCATTTCTTTCTTTCTTAATGGTTCACAAACTCGTATATATCTTACAATTGATATCATCTTAGGTTCAATGATACATGGTAGGAGTAAACATCTAGTACCTCTAAACCCCTGATGTAATGGCTCAAAGTACAGAATATTCCTATAGTTTACACTGTGCTATTTTGAGATAACTTAGAGTCACCTTCTAAAAAGGAATCATCACATTGCTTGGTACCACATGACCCTAACCTCAATAGATTAGATAATGAGTAAGTACCAAAGAAAAATGTATATAGACTATCAGGGGAGCACTTTCCAGTAGGAGCCCTCTGTTCTGAACAACAACTACAACAAATTCCTTCTTGGGGGAATTTAATGTTTGATGCACATGCACAAAGGGATATAAATGGTAGGTAGCAGAAGTTAAGAGAGAGCATGTTAAACAAAAGTGACATGGCAATAGAAGCCATGAATAAGCAGATACCTTGATATAGAAAGTAGAACAGAGAGTACACTTGTTGTTAGTACAAAGAAGAATTAGATAGACAGAAAACAAAAATAGAGCAGCTGAGTCACCATAGTGGCAAAGCATGAGAGTAGATAGATTAGTAAGGCATGAGTGTAGTTAGGGACAACAGATACCTGCTTCTAAAGAAAGACTATCAGCAGAGTGGTCATTGTGTCACAAGAGATGCTGTTAGAGTCACAGAGCCAGTGTTGTATTTGGGATATTCTAGTTTTGATGAGGCATGTCAGGGTAGCCACTGTGTATTTCTCTCTATTTTTCCTTAATGCCATCTCACTAAAGAAAACCTCAGTAGGCTCCTGTTCCTTACAATAGAAAAAGCCCTTTATACAATATTAAACAACTACAAGAAAGCAAAAGATAAAGTACAAAGAGAATGTGATGATAGTTACAAAGTGGCTAAGCCAGAGAAAGGAGAAGGAGATTAGTGTGGATGAGCTAAAAATATGGGGAAGGGTGGACAGGCCACAGGTGGAGGGCCAACTCCATTCTATCTCTTCTTTTTACCATTTGAAGGAGCATTATGATAAATCACAGTTTCATCTCAGTAATAGTATCTTATTGGGTCCTGGCAAAATTCTAAACTTTGGCTCTCACTTCCCCAGCAATAACATTCAGAACAGAGTATGCCCAGCTTATCTACCTTCCTCAATTCACATTGGACAAATCAAACTTGGGCTTCTTTTCAGCCAATAGATCTAATAAGATTCCCACAATTATGTGAATGAATTCAGTTAAGCCAACATTTATTAGGGTACTGTCTCCCTGTCCAATGGGACACACTCTTCCTTAAATGGGCCCACACTCTTCAGATTGAAGAGTGAAAGAAACTACAACTCAAAGTGGTATTTTTCTCTTGATTTTGGAATTTTTAAATATGAAAAAGTATTTTAAAATTTCATTTATGGAATATAAAATTATGAGCATTATTTTTTCTCTAAGTGAAAACTATGAGTCAAAAATTTCTTCTAACTCAGGGTCACAAGGAACTACCTACCAGCAGAACATACCAATTTGTAACAGGGTTTTACAAAAGAACTAGTTTCATTCATTATACTACCTCCTTTGAAGATTGTCAGCTGAAACATGGTTCGGCTTTCTTTTCAATATTTGAATGAATTTAAAACACAAAATGGTAATAATTCAAATCAATATGTTACCTTTAGTCTTCATAAAGGTGTAATTCTATTACTGGCTTTAATATCTGAATTCTAGCAATAGCCTTCTGAAATAGTTTCTGCCCTTAAATTCAATGTTTTTCTTGTACTTCTTTGGCTTTGAAAAGACCAGAGTTTATTTCATTTGGGTATCTTTCTTGCTGTTTCTATGGCTTGACAATATGGAGTGAGCTGTAATTCTCTTATATTTTAGCTACCTAATACAAGATCAGTTTTCAACATAACAAAATAACGCTTTCCAGAACTGGTCATCACTAAGGATATTATAGTATAAGGGAAGGGATGAAATGAAACAAAATAGTACTTGGCTCATATATGCACTTGTCACCAGGACAAGAACAAGTCCAAACTGTTTTTTATTTACTTTAAAAGTTTATTTTTGAGAGAGAGAGCGAGAGAGAGAGAGAGAGAGAGCGAGCGAGAGCGAGCAGGGGAGGGGCAGAGAAAGAGGGAGAGGGAGAATCCCAATCAGGCTCCATACTGTTGGTACAGAGCCCAGTGTGGGGCTTGAACTCATAAACCATGATATCATGACTTGAGCTGAAATCAAGAGTTGGAGACTCAGTCGACTGAATCATCCAGGTGCCCCCAAACCATTTATTTAATATGTGACAGCAATCCTTTGAAAACATTTTCAGGGGCACCTGGGTGGCTCAGTCAGTTGAGCATATGACTTTGCCTCAGGTCATCATCTTGTGGTTTGTGGGTTAGAGCCCAGTATTAGGCTCTGTGCTGACAGCTCAGAGCCTGGAGCCTGCTTCAGATTCTGTGTCTCCCTCTCTCTGCTCCTCCTCCACTCATGCTCTGTCTCTGTCACTCAAAAATAAATAAAAATGTTAAACAATTAAAAAAATAAAACATGTTTTCAAAAACTTATATCTCCTCCGGCTTTCTTACCTATCATCATTAATATAGTTTTAGTTACCTTCTAAGATCTTCCTTTTCATCAAATTCATTAATAAAAGTTAATGGCAGAAAATCTCGATTCTTATCCTTTAGGCTGGTGGCTTCTAAGGAATATTCATCTTATATTAGGTCTCAAACTGCATATAGGAATACTGTCCATTACCTAGGTATCACCAAAATACTTTTTGCTTTAACATTGCTCAAGTGGAAAGGAAATTCCAGATGGCCTTCTGTAATTTAGTCATTCAAGGGGAAATGCATAGATCAACCTGCATTATATTATATTGCTCACCTATGTAAAGGAAACTGCCCATTTAAATTACAGTCTGCTGTTTCTGAAGGTAAAAAAAAAAAGTACCTACTGGCACTGGTCTAGGCATCTTTGTAGTATCTGAGTAAGCCAGGCTAAATAGTACGTGGGTGTATGTGTGCTTATGTATATATGTGTATACATAGATCATTAGAAGAGTAAAATCAGGCTCTGCAAATAACTTCCATGCAATGATTAGAATGGTCACAAGGAATGTTCCATGAAATGACAAGGAAGTTTTTCCATAGCTTAGATAATTTTATAAGCCACTGGCAAAATGCATATTGGTTACGTAACAGGTAAGCTCTAGATTGAGTTTAGCTTCATTTCTTATAGCTCTCTCATTTTATGCAAGATTTTATTTCTCATTTCTAGAATGCAAGAAGAACTCAGAGAACACTGGTGTAAAAAAGGGCAATCAAATGTTGGTGCAAAAAGAGTAACCAAAGGTTACTCTCTTGGTTTAGAGTAACCTCAGAGGATATGGTTTAAGTCAACTAAAACTACAAATGTATTGTAAGCTCCTTAATTGGCTCCCCAAAACTATTATTAAATAGTTAAAACTACTCATTTGCTTAAGTTAAACTGTTATATAAAGTTGCAGCAAAATGATAATTGTGAAAGACACTGGCATTTCCATTAACTTTCTCATTTAACTTATTCAGTATCTCATGTGAATCTTTTTTCTAGAAAAGAAACAAATCAGATGCAGTTTACATTTCTTGAAAATAAATGTTGCCCTCTATTTAGAGCCTGCTAAGAGCATTATTTATTCTTTTCTTCCTGTACACACAGAGGAAGGGAGTGTTATAAAGATGTTTTTGTAGAAGTGTTTTTTGCACCTTCAATTACCTCATAGCAGGTGCAATGACCACTTTGTTCTCTCTTGGGGACAAACGTGGCAATTTGTACTTACAAATACATAACTGTATCAATAAAAATGAGGCCATGATGAAAATATGGCCCAATGATGTTTAAAGGACTCTGAGTTTTGGCTCAAATTTACACATAAGTCAATGCCAAATGATAAATTTCAAGCCTCACAAGTTCAGACATTGATCAAAGAATTGGAGTTTCAAAGCCACAAAGATGAACACATTTGGATCAAGGAATATTCAACAAAATCTATATAAAGATGTATCAGTGAAATTTGTTCACCTCCAGCATAAATCAACAAGGCACAACAAGATATGATGAATGAAAAATTCTAAGTTCATCTATTCTGTGGACTTCCCTGGAAAATGAGAATGCAATCATTGTCAAAAGTTGATAATTATGTTTTCAGAATGGACTTTCAGTCCATTTGAAAAGATCTGAAGTAATACCATACATTTGTATAGAACTTGGTTTACAAATGGTTACCATTTACATTACCACATTTCCTGCTCCCCTCAAAACTCTGAGGTGGGACAAATATGATTCATCCCCATTTTATACATGGACGTGCTGAAAGTGAGAGGTTTATCTGAAGTAACAAGAGTATTATAGACTGCATATGTATGTTCCCCACCAAATTCATTGTTGAAAGCTAATATTTAATATGTAGTATTTCGAGGTGGGGCCTTTGGATGGTAATTAGGTCATAGTGGTGGAGCCCTCACAATGGGATTGGCATACTTATAAATATAGACCTGAGAGAGATAATCTCTCTCCTCAGTCATATGAGGATACAGAGAGAAGAGTGGCTCTCTAAAAGCCAGGAAGTTAGCCCTCACTAGACATAGAATCTACTGGCACCTTGATCTCGGACTTCCTATCTTCCAGAAATCTGAGAAATAAATATTTGTTATTCATGCTAGTCAGTCTCTGGTGTTTTTGTTATATCAACCCAAACTGACTAAGATCCAGAGCTGGGAAGCATTGAAATTAAATATAAAAAAATCTAGTGATCTCTGTTTCTATTCTAGGCTACAAGGACAAAGACTCTCCTTGTTCAGACATGATAATATTGGATTATCTCCGGTTGTTAGATAGGTGGTATTGCTGGTCATATTGTGAACTGTTTTTGGCATTTGTAGTACACATTGATATCCTAGGTGTTTTTCTCTCCCTCATTCAATAAGTTCAGTACCTTAATGCTAATTACATTTACATATGAATGATGTGTATATCTAGTTGTCCACATGCAGTTAATAAGAACATTTTACTCTATGAGATTAAATATGCACCATTATTATAGCCAAAGATAGTTTTGCTTACCAACTGGGTAAGATGAAATGATAGGTATAATTAATCTTATAAACTCTTTAAGGCATAAAAATATTACTGTACAGGTTAATATAGTATTGAAGTAGAACCTAATATTTACTTTAGAGGCAATATGAATGACTCATAGTAAAGAATCTATTTCTAAATCATGAAAGATAAACAACATCAATACAGACTATATATCTGTATTATAATTACTGGCTACTATGCTAAGTGTTTTATATTATTTATCATATTTAATCCTCAGAACAACCCTATTATATAAACATTGTTATTTACATTTGATGGGTGAAGAAACTGAGTTTCAGGGAGGCTAGGCAATTTGCCCAAGTTTACACAACAATAATGGTGGAAAATGGATCAGAATCCAGTTATCTGATTAACCATTATGTCCCTGGTGTTCCAATTTCGGTAGTACACAGAGGAATAATCTGTGACACTTGTTAAAATATTGACTCCTGGAAATCATAGACTGTGATTCAATAGATCTGAGGTTTGAAATTCCAAATTTTAATGAACTTCCCAGGTAATTCCCATGCTGATTATTTTTAATAGACTTTGAGAAACACTGTCATACAGACAAAAACAGACACATAGATCAATGGAACAGAATAGAGAATCCAGAAATGCACCCACAACTACATGGTCAAATAATCTTTGACACAGCAAGAAAGAACATCCAATGGAAAAAAAGATGATCTCTTCAACAAATGGTGTTGGGAAAACTGAAGAGCAATATGCAGAAGAATGAATCTGGGCCACTTTCTTAGCACTGTACACAAAAATAAATGCAAAATGGAAGAAAGACCTAAATGTGAGACAGGAAACCATCAAAATCATAGAAGCACATGTACCTCAATGTTCATAGTGGCACTTTCTACAATAGCCAAATCATGGAAGGAGCCTAAATGTCCTTCACCTGATGAATGGATCAAGAAGATGTATATATATATATATACATACACACACAATGGAGTATTACATGGCAATGAGAAAGAATGAAATATGGCCATTTGTAGCAAAGTGGATGGACCACGAGAGTGTCATGCTAAGCGAAATAAGTCAGGCGGAGAAGGACAGATACCATATGTTTGCACTCATAGGTCTAACAGGAGAAAGCTAACAGAGGACCATAGGGAGGGGAAGGGGGAAAGAGAGTTGGGGAGAGAGGGATGCAAAACATGAGACACTATTGAATACTGAAAATGAACAGAGGGCTGAAGCAGGAGTGGGAGGGGGGAAGGAGGGTGGTGGTAATGGAGGAGGGTACTTGTGGGGAAGAGCGCTGGGTGTTATATGGAAACCCATATGACAATAAACTATTTTTAAAAATCCTAGAAGAGAAAACAGGCAACAACTTCTTTGACCTTGGCCTTAGAAACCTCTTGGTGGACATGTCTCTAGAAGGAAAATAGCAAAAATGAACTATTGGGACCTCATCAAGATAAACAATTTCTGCACAGAGAAGGAAACAATCAACAAAACTGAAAGGCAACAGATGGAATGGGAGAGATATTTGCAAATGACATATCAGATAAATGGTTAGTATCCAAAATCTATAAAGAACTTATCAAACTCAACACCTGAAAAACAAATAATCCAGTTAAAAAATAGTCAGAAGACATGAACAGACACTTCTCCAAAGAAGACTTAAAAATGACTAATATACACATGAAATAATGCTCAACATCACCCATGATTGGGGAAATACAAATCAAAACTACAATGAGATATCACCTCACACCTCTCAGAATGGCTAAAGTAAACAACTCAGGAAACATGTTCTTGAGAATGTGGAGAAAGAGGAACCCTCTTACACTGTTGGTGGGAATGAAAACTGGTACAGCCACTCTGGAGAACAGTATGGAGGTTCCTCAGAAAGTTAAAGATAGAACTACCCTATAACCCAACAATTACACTACTGGGTATTTATCCAAAGGGTACAGGAGTATTGATTCAAAGGGGCACCTGCACCCTTATGTTTATATCAGCACTATCAACAGCCAAAGTATTAAAGGCACCCAAATGTTCATTGACTGATGAATGGATAAGGAAGACACACAGACACACAGACACACACACACACTGGACTATTACTTAGTCCTACTTCAAAAGGAATGAAATCTTGCCATTTGCAATGACATGGATGGAACTAGAGTATATTATGCTAAGCAAAAAAGTCAGAGAAAGAAAAAAGACCATATTATTTTACTCACATGACATTTAAGAAAGAAAACAGATGAATATAAGGGAAGGGAAAGAAAATAAAATAAGACAAAAACAGAGAGGAAAGCAAACCATAAGAGACTCTTAACTTTAGAGAACAACTGAGGGTTGCTGGAGGGGTGCTGGGGGGGTGGATGGGCTAAATGGGTGACGGGCATTAAGAAAAGCACTTGTTGGGATGAGCTCTGGGTATTATATGCAAATAATCTATTACTAAATTCTACTCCTGAAAGCAATACTACACTACACTGATTTGAATTTTAAAAAATCTCAGAGGAAAAAAAAATGCATTATATTGAGATAGCTAACACTGCTTTCTGTGTATCACTTTCACATGAATCTTTTTAAAACAAGTTATATATAAGTACGGTTGTTTTTTCTTTTTTAAAAAAGCTCATAATGCTCAATGGCTCACTGTAATTGAGAAAATTTATCAGGAGAACAGAAATTGTGATATGATGTGAGGGTATTGATATTTGCATAATGGCTGCATATGTATAAAACAGGTCTGCTCTGATTCAATGAGGCCAGACAAGAGGCATTCTCTCTGTAAATTTAAGTAAAGGGATGTGCATAGGTAAGTAGGAGATGAGAGAAAGGAGAAATGAAGGTCGAAGGGTGACAGGCAAGATGAGAGAAAGCAAGCTACATATTGAGCTACTTTTAAACATAAATAACTACATTTCTCTCAAAAGACAAACAGATTCTGATTAAAATTTATGTTTTGACACATGGCTTTTATCTGGTTTTGTTTAGGCCCTTAAATTTATGATAGGGTGCACAATCCAACTGGGGTTGTGATTAAGAGGTCAAGCAGTGAATTCAGTACTTAAAAAAAAATCTATCTCACACTCTTTCTTTTCCCTCCTTCAACTAGCACTTTAGTCTCCTACCTTTTTCATATAAACAGGAAGCAATGCTTGAACACCACCCTCCACTCACAAATCTAAGGACAAGCTTCATGGAAATAAATTGAATGATGTTTAGATAATCCACACACACATACAGCTTTTTGTTTTCAATTGTTGTTTTCTTTTTCTCCTTCTGAACTATTAATCTAGTTTGAAAAGCTTAAAAAATTAAAAGGTTATTTAGAAAAGGAATCACTTTTGTCCCTGGACAAAAGAATAGCAAAAAAAAATAAATTAATTTAAAAAAGGTACTCCCAAGGACAATGTCCATTAAAAATCAGATTATTTCCACCACGCTCTCCTATTATTCACCTGTCAGTGAAATATGTCCTTTCATTGTCTCTGTTTGAATGCCTATTTTTGTCTGATTAGAACTATATGGTCATTTTTGTATTCATTACTAAGTTCTTTAGGTTTCCCCAAAGCATGTTTTTCTGTTCTTAAAAACTGGGCCACATGCCTCTGAGGAGAAAGTAGTGCATTATTTCATTCCCACCTTTTCTTCTTTTTTGGCATCTCTGAGGCCTGCTATGCCCAGAAGTGCTTCCACTCAAGCTGGACCATCAAATCAATTATCACAGCAGTCTGCTTTGTAAATATGAATGGCAATGAATGACAACAGGCATGGCAAACTTTCAGCTTTGATTTGTCATTGGTAATATAAATCTTTTTTGTTGCTGTTCCCTCTCCTCTTCCTTTTCTCTCTCTCTCAATTTCTCCCAGTCTTTCCCTCTCCAACTCTCCCTGTCTCATAGATGTTTGAGAGGGTCCAGCCTTTTGGCCAAATTCTACCTCCTGCTGTCTGCAGCTGCATTGTATCAAATCTTCAAATAAAAGCTTTACCTTTGTAAGTCAAAGTCACAAGAGAAAAATGGTACTGGGATCCATTATTGCTATAAAAGCTCTTCCCACTAACCTCTGAGCCAGATTATTACTGCATCTGAATAAGCACAAAAGTATTGCATTCTTATTCACTTGGGCTTTCTAAAATTCTTGACTTTTCTAGTGTTTGAAGCTTCAATTGTTTTGTGCTTAATGTTGCTCATTTCATAACATGTTCTTGGTTATGTGAAATACTTTAATTTTTAAAATGCTATTATATCCTAGTTGTTTAAAAATATAAGGAATGCCATAAAGAGAGAGGATGGTTTAAGCAAAGTATAACTAGCTTTAATAATGCTGTATGTGGTCGTTAATTCATGACTTTTATGAGGAGGTCTGCAATTTCTAGTGAACTATAGTTTCTTTCCTGAAACTGGCAGCAATTATTTTCATTGGCCACTGATACCATATTCTGCAAATTCTATTTATAAATATTGCTTTTAAAAATGAGTTCAAAGCAATAACATTAACTTGAAAATAACAGGCAAGAGAATAAATTATGCTAACCACTATTAACCAGAAATTCTGTGCCAGAGTTTTAGAATAGATTGTCTTGATTTATTCAAATAATGATGAGTTGTGTAAAGCTATGCCTAGAACCAGTCAATTGCTGAATTTAATTGTTGATTTTGTCATAATCAGTCCACCATAATTGAAAAATACTCATCACAACATACTTTATGATGTGCTCTTTGTGTATTGCAGGTGCAGGGTAGAGATACAAAAGAACATGAATTATAATTTCCATTCTTTATGAACAATCTTGTGTAGAAGATGAGTCACACAGATATAAAAAACTATAATAAATATTGCTATTTACTAAGTATCAAGGGAATTACACAGCATAGATTATGTAATTATGGAAAGCTGATTACTTCAAAATAGGGTGGTCAATCATACCTTCATGAGGTAGATGAGATCTGAGCTATGCAGAGTGGAGGAATGGATGAAGTTTTCACAGGTAGATAGTAGGCGAGAGATTATTGCCAATGGGCAAATAAACATTAAATGGGATTTATACAATATTCGTTCATTCTTTGAAAAATTATTTTTGAGCTCAAAGATCTAACTGTATAAAGGGTTAACTAAAAACAGACCAAGGACACCTGTATAAGGCAGAAAAAGGTACATCAATAAGTGGATGGTAACTCTAAGCAATAGTCTTTATGCAGCTTAACTTTAGGTTTGTGGGTATGAAATGGAAGGGATGCACAGGTAATAGCTACAACAAATAGGATTCTAGTTCAGGCTAGAGCTTTTACAAGATAGTTCCTAATCTCTTATGGAATTCTGGGTTGCTCCAAAAATCTTAGTAATCAATTTTCATCCTGGTTTATAAAGATGTCCTAAGTTAAAGGTAGATACCTTACAGTGGTTATAATCTATGAGTGATTGAGTCCAGAGCCATATCCCTTGGGGACTCTCTCCTAGGCTGGTGTCCAAACCTGTACTAGTTTCCTATGGCTGTTGTAATGAATTACCACAAACTAGGTGGTTTAAAAACAACAGAAATTTATTCTCTCACAGCTCTGGAGGCTGTGAGTACAAAATAGGTGCTGGTAAGGTTGGTCTTTTCTGGAGACTCTGAAGGAGAATCTATTCTGTGCCTTTCTCCTAGCTTCTGGTGGTTGCCATCAGTCTTTGGTACCCATTGGCTTGCAGCTACATCATTGAGTTCTCTGCTTCCATCATTACATGGCATCTTCCCTGTGGGTCTCTTGATCCCGGCGTCTCCACATGGGTTTCTTATAAAGAAATCACTGGCTTTAGGGGGTCACTCTAATTCAATATGCTCTCAATCTTAATAACATCTACAAAGACCCTATTTTCAAATAAGGCCATGTTCACAGGCACCAGGGAATTAAGAAACCAACATATCTTTTTTTGGTGGGGAGGGAAGGTGAGGGTGGGAGGGACACAGGTCAACCTATAATCCTTTTATAGCCAATCATTGATGTATTATTTCTCTAAATGGGGTTATATAATCTCATCCAATGATTTATTTCCTATGATGTTTTTACTATTGAAACATGCAAGTTCATATGACATCTACACCTAATAAATACTCTGAATTGCAATTAAAACAGAATGTTTAATTTCTAATGTAGTTTAGTACATGTGAGAGCTGTCTTCAAAAATCTATTCCCTACTTCACATAGCAGAAGCAAGGTAGTAAATTCAAAGTTACATTAGGTCTTGTGGAGAGATTAAAAATGGCTCTTAATCTCATATAGTTTATAGCTTTGATGGTTCACAGCATAGAATATTCACAATGGAAAGGATCATAAAGATTGTTTATTCTAAATCACTCATTTTACAGATGAGGCCTTTGAGGCTTAGAGAAGTTAACTAACTTGCAAAGTTAATTGGGGAAATAGAACACGCACAGAAAACAAAGGGCACAATTTTAAAAGAAACCCTGCAACTGCCAGTATTTGGCTTTCATGTACAAGGTTGATTATATACCATAGAGAGATTAGATAGAAGTTTAGTAATGAAGGTTAATTCTGGAATACATGCCAAGGCTTTCCCTCCTCTTCTTTGCCCTTGTCTCTGAAGCTTCCCAGAAAGCAAAATACATTCCTGGCTATTTTTTTTTTCCTGGGGCATGGGTTTAGCTCAAGTTTCAATTGTGTGGGGGTAGACAATGCCTTTCTAGTAGAAAGGAGAGACAGTCTCTGCCTGTTCCAATTCTCTGATGACCACAAACTAATCAGAGAGAAGTAGTCCACAAGGATGGTAGAGGCCAAAGGTAAAGACTCAGGAGTTATACATTTGCCATAGACAAGAGAGCTGTAATGCATGGTTTGTTCTTGCCTGGTTCAGAAAGGAAATGTGCAGCTTTACTGATTTTGAAGGAAAAAGAAAGGGGTGAATTGCCTTCCTCAAATACAATGAATTGGAATAGCTTGCAAGCTACCTGGCAAGTCAAAGTTCTTTCTTGCAAGTCACAGTTCTTCTTTTCTTTCTTTCTTTTCTTTTCTTTTCTTTTCTTTTCTTTTCTCTTCTTTCTTTTCTCTTCTTTCTTTTTTACAGAAAATGTTTGGTATTTTATTTTTTTAATGTTTCTTTAATTTTGAGAGAGAGTGACAGAACAGTAGTGGGGGAGGAGCAGAGAGAGAGGTAGACACAGAATCTGAGTCAAGCTCCAGGCTCTGAGCTGTCAGCATAGAGCCCAGTGCAGGGCTCAAACCCACAAACCCGTGAGATTGTAACCTAGGCTGAAGTCGGCTGCCTAACTGACGGAGCCACCCAGGTGCTCCAAAAGGTTGGTATTTTAAAGATGGCTACCAGGAGTGGAATTAAAACAACCAATGACAGGATTTAAAGAACAATGAAGTCCCAAGGCATTCAATCATAACCTGACTGTAGATTTAACAAAACAAGAAAACAACCGGGGGAAAAAAGATGAGAAATTATAGAAAGGAACTAAGAATTTCCTTATCTTGTTATTTTTTAACCGTCATTAAATCATCATCAAATGAGCCTAGTTTCTCTGAAGTAATAGAACTAGTATTTAATCTGACTTGCCTAATAAAGGGATAAGCTTGCTTCTTGCCACAAAATGTACAAGATTTAAAATTAAAGTAGAAAAGCATCACTTTCCAAGCCTACTATTTGGGGATGTACTAAAAAATTAACTGTTTCTATTAATTTATTCAATATTTCATTCAAAATATTCGTTACATAATTATATTTCTTAGCACTAACTCTTAAGAACCGCAATTCCAAATGAGATGTTTTCAAATACACCTATATGCCTATATGTGAATTAACACAAATTTTAACATCATCAGCTTGAAAACCTAGCTGGACAGAAACTAAATAATTGTTAGAGACAAATTTACATAATCAGATTCAAAGACATAGTAGACTATAACGTTTTCTTTGGGATTTAGAAAAAAAATGAAATTTGACAAATAATGCATTATAGTTACCATCTCCATGAGTTTATAATTGTGGAACAGAAATTTTGGTTTTACTAGCAGTAAGCATTAGGAAATGAATGTTTTAAATGTATACACATTGTGCTTCCTTGGGGATTGTTGCACCATTGTGGCAACACCATAAGATTCTCATAAAATGTTTCTCCTTATAAGGTTATGATACAAGCTAACTTTGGAAAATTCCACAAATAACTATCAAGAAGAGTCATCCTTCCACTTCTCACTGACTTATGCTTAGAAGGCTGAGTTTTGTCATTTGTGAGATGAGGTTCTTCTTAGCGTTGTTTCATTGGAAACATCACAAAAGTCTGTAACTGGAAAGGTACCCCATTACCTGATCATTAAATCTAAATTCTATAATAGACCCCACACTTTACTTCAGGAGTCAAACACACACAGAACTTAATGTGAGATTTCTATAAGGCATTTATAGGGAAATATTATTTCACATGAAGCTTGAAGTAAATGAATTTAAATTTAGTGATTATTTGATTCACCTTCTAAAAACCCTAGAGATGATTCATTTCCCTACCTTTTTATTACTAGCACAATGGATTATTTAATCTGAGAAGATATATGTTTTAAAATATACTACTCATTTAATGAAAAAAAATCTATATCCTAGGTTTTTTTGAGGTTGTATCACACAATACAAGTTCTATACAAAAGTATTTTAAGTTCTTAAATATTGGTTGAACTTCAGAGTTTCTGTCCTTAGACCCAGAAGACATACAATTTAATTAGTATTAGGCAAGATATAGACATAGACTGTACATCATGGTGACAGAAAGGAACATTAACTTGCAGTGATTATTGTTACTTCACTTCTATTACAAACCCAAGCTGAACTTGGCCAGTTTCTGCAAATCCTTGGCTAAGTGGAGTGGCTTAAGTATAAAATGCATACTTTCATAGTATTCATGTGTTAAACCATTACTTCTCTTGATGCCATGTGAAAAGTCAAGCTACATTTTATAACCAAAATACCATAGCAAATTACAGGTATATATTTCATTACTTAAACCAAAACTTGAACATGACTGTCTCAATCTTTATCTTAATGTGATATGAATTACCTCTAACAGATTAAAATTAATAAGAAAACATAAACATTTCACTTAGAATGAAAGACTGAGAAAATAAGACATTTGTCTTTTTAAAAAATTTTTGTAATGCTTTTTATTTATTTCTGAGAGACAGAGAGAGAGACAGCGTGAGCAGGGGAGGGTCAGAGAGAGAGGGAGACACAGAATCTGAAACAGGTTCCAGGCTCTGAGCTCTCAGCACAGAGCCTGAGGCAGGGCTCAAACCCAGGAACCTTGAGATCATGACCTGAGCCAAAGCCAGACTCTTAACTGACTGAGCCACCCAGGGGCCCCAGGACATTTGTCTTAAGTATTAATGTGTTGGGTTCTAACAACACAGAGTAAAATTGCAATTGAGCTGAATTTTACATGTAATATGATGCATGTGGGTGGATTTCTAACATCTTTCTGATGACTTATGTACAGTGTTTTTTTTTTAATGGGTCTTGTTGTTCACTTTAAATTTACAATACTAATGCTATTTTGTGATCAATTTGGGAATCACTACAACCTTTCCTGAAATGACCAAGAGATGCAGCTTGACAAATATATTTACTTAAGTAGCATGGTAATCAGAATCTAAAACTTGGCATTTCAAATGGCATATCAACTAGATAAAACTGACAAGTCTTTTTCTTGGCAAATGACTGATTGATGGTTCGTTCTTAACATGCTTGGAGAAACACATTAATAAGATAACCCATGACTTTTTTCACCCTGTAATATCTACAGATGATCTCTCTTTCAGATGACTCTAAGTAGCTAAATGCTAATAAGAAAGAACACCTTTCTGGCTCATTAAGGCAATTGCTCAAGCTGTCATTAGCATTACCTCTCTGAAAATACAGTACAGGATGCAGTAGGCCTGTCTGCTGCAGAAACTAATGGCACAGAGCTACCTTTTGACAGCAGGGCTAAATTTACATACTTTACATATTCAGTGAATAAAAGTATAATTTACATTAATCAAATAAGCTATGTTGGAGGATTGCCCCTCCTTCATTTGAAATATACCTATGCACCTTGTATGCCCAGTCACTGACAATTGCATACTAAATGAATTAATTGTGCTGGAGCAAACAGGGGCCCTTTATACTTATTTACCACTACTCTTTTTCTGTAGGGCAATAGTAAATTATGCCTCAGAAGATAAATAGCAAGTCATGACTGAAAAGATGAGATGTTCTGGTTTTCATCCTTGGACCTGCTAGGCTGACTACCTGTTAGATAAGGCTGAAGCCAGGATTATGCTTTGAAAAGCTGACAAAACACAGATTTTTATCACTAAATCAAACCTGCTGGGTTTAAACTCTGTTAACTTTAATTATGTCCTTTTTAATTAAAAGAACTAGGTTAAACCAAAAGTGGAGGGGGAGGGGTTCTGGCAAAGGAGACTAAAGGAGTTTTGGGGGATGAGAAGACTTTATTTTCACAAATCAATTTTCTCATTTTTAATAAAGCAATATTTACAAATAAACGAGATGCTGGAATCATTGAGCTGTACAATACTTGTGGCTATCCAGTCCATCCCAGAATGATAATCACCTATTCTATTCTTAAGAATCTCCACAGGAAGAGATTCTAGACATGTTGAGAAGGTTTCAAACTGCTAAGGGCACTAAGTGAGTTTACCACAGACAGAGAAGAGGGAATTTTTTTGTACCTCATCAACTAAAAGACAAGAATTATTTTTGTTCGAAGTGTTGCTTTAATTATTATTTTTCTTTATTTAAGGTAAGGTTACATAATCACCAGTCCTTGCAGAGTATCCTGTTTCATAATGGAATAGTCAGAACGTATTAGATTATTTAACCAATAAGTGCTCATTGTTGGTCTAGTCCAGCAGTTGGCAAATTTTTTTTCTGTAAAGGGCCAGGTAGTATTCTGTGCTTTGTGGGCCATAGGGTCTCTGTAACAACTACTCAACCCTGTTGTAGTAATCTCAAAGCAACCACAGATAATACATAAATGAGTGAACACAACTACGTTTCAGGAAACTTTATTCATGGGCAGTTAAATTTCATTTAATTTTCACATCACAAAATATTCTTGTGATTGTTTTCAATCATTTAAAGATGTAAAAATCATTCTTAGAATTTGGGCCAGATTTGGCCTGGAGGCCACAGTTTGGCATCTCCCAGTCTGGAGGCTGCTTAGGTCATTATGAAGGGGAGAGAAAACAGTGTAAAACATGGGGCACATTTCATAATGGTTGGAGAGGTAAGGTCAAAAACATTAAAAACTTTGACAAACAATATAATAAAGACCTAAAGTTTATGGGACAGCCCAAGGGGGCTAAAACAGTGTGGGGAACAGGACTGTGATAGCTAGAATAGTCAGAATAGGACTCATGTATCAACTAATTATACCAGGAAGAACTAGTTGGATTTATTTAGATGAAAAAGAGAAAGAAAAATAAGTCTAGGTAAGAGAAATAATATGAGCCAAGATAGAGAAATAGCAGTAATTTAGCAGGATGCCTTTGTGGGGAAGTATGAAAAAGGCTGGTCTAAGCAGTATCAATTGGAGAAATGAATTCAGTTATTCAATAGATAATTATTGATCACATCTGTGTTGAGAATTATGCTAAATACTAGAGATCCTGTGATGAGTAAGACACAATTCTTGTCCTCCAGTTGCTCACAGTCTCGTTAAAAGGACAAACAAGCAACCAGTTACAATATAGGATAGGATATTTAAACTGAAGAGTTAAGCTACCTGAAAACAACTGTGATCATTTTTTAAGTTATGTCAATTTTCAACGTACCATTCACTTACATTTAAGAGATCTGTGATTTAAAGTATAAAGGGAATCCAAACACAAAATAAGAATCATCTTGTGACCCACTCAAGACCTGCTCATTTAAAAGTTCAGACTTAACTGCCTTTCCCAGGGAAATGGCAAAATCACATAAACTTCCTATAAGTAATTTCTAGGAACACTTTGAAGATTATAATTTTAGAAAGGATTATTATTTTATTGGCTTGATTCACTGGAACTGGGCATTATGTTATTGGCCCTAACAATGTGCATACACCTATCTATAAGCCTTTTCAAGTAAGGTAAATTACCATGGAAACGCCTGGAGTGCTTTTCACCAGAGACCTTTAAGGAAAGGATTTATATCTGCCTGCATGAGATGGCACAGGATCAATAATGCTTAGAGCACAGGGTGAATTTTCAACTGTCTGATTTGAAAACTCTTAAAAGCATTCCAATGAATATTTCTGCAAATTAATCACTCATTCTTTTAAAATGTGGTAGTGTCACTAGTCTTATTTGAGGCAAGAATTAAAAATTCAGCTACTACTGTTTTTAGGAGTGTGACAAAAGAAAATCTTAGTGATCTCAAAAACCTTTTGCATGAACCCCCAAGTGAGAGGCAATATTATAAGGGTATAGCACAGCATGCAGTTTGGAATTAGGCAAACTGGCGTTCAGGTTCTGATTCAACTGCTCACTAGCTGTGATCTTTGCCAACCAACTTGACTTCTTGAATCCTCCATTCTTTCTCCTATAAACTTGGGAAAACAAAACCAATGTTCAGGAATGTGGTGAAGATGCAGTAAGATGGCTATATAAGGTACCTGGTTCAATGCATACACAGACAGTAAGGTGGCTGGTTGAAATGAATATCTTGTTTCTACTGGAAACTTTGGTCTGTGACTTTTTTTTAAGTTTATTCATTTTTGAGAGACAGAGAAAGACAGAGCACAAGAGGGGAGGGGTGCAGAAAGAAAGGGAAACACAGGATCCAAAGCAGGCTTCAGGCTCTGAGCTGTCAGCACAGAGCCAGATGCAAGGCTCAAACTTACAAACTGGGAGATTATCACTTGAGCCAAAGTCAGCTGCTTAACTGACTAAGCCACCCAGGTGCCCCTGGCATTTGACTTAAAAAAAGTCATGTTGTACAATCACCCAATCTTGTTTATAATAGTACTCAGGCTGTTTATATAGCTGATCTTGGATTAGCCCTTGTTGCACAAGGATGATTTACCATCACAGAAAAGAAGAAATGAAAAGAAAAAATTTTTGAAATGTACAAATAGGTATTGTACTGAGCCCAGAACACTGAATAAGACAAAAATAACTAGTACATTTTTAATATTTGCTCTGGATAAATATTAGACTATAGATTATACACAAATCACATTTTATTTCATTGGTTATTATACAGACCATGATGAATGTGTCACACAATAAATGAATGAACTAGTTTGCCAGCATTCCATCCAAAGCTCCGTTCTTGCTTCTTTCTTTAGTAAGTAAATCAATAAATGCTATTTTTTATAATACAAATGTCTTTCACTATTATAATCTATTGAATTCAGCAAGGAATATATATTCATGAATGTGCACTCTTCTCAAAACAGGGATTTAGACAGTCTACTCCATTAAACATAAGTTTATTTTTCTTCCAGGTGTCAGCCAGGGAATCAACATTTTGGTGCATGGCCTTTTCATGATGTTTGTCCTAATGGATGTCCCCTGGAAATAAAATCAACTTATGTATTATGGAATACATTTTCTAAATCTCTATTCTGAAAAGCATATTGTTTGACAAATTAATTCTAAATGTTAGACATGAACATAGATTTATAAGTGCAACTCTAGCTTAATTTGGTGATGATAAAAATAGTTAAACACTATATAATTTATTATATATTCACATTATATTGATGATGCTAATAATTAGAGCCTGCTATGCCATCATCAACCTGTCTTTTCTTAGTTGAACTGTTTCTTTTGTTAATACCTACCAGGGTGTCTTGCATATTTGATGAGGTGGATTGTCAGTCTGTTCAAGTTACAACAGGTATACACAACATATTACCTTTGTTATGACTTGTCACATAGATACAACATCAGTATCACAATCATATAAATAGCTAATAAATATTAACTGACATGTAGTGTTAAATAAAATGTGCACACAAAACCTAATAAATTTCAGAGGTGCCTGGGTGGCTCAGTTGATAGAGCATGCAACTCCTGATCTCAAGGTTGTAAGTTTGAGCTCCACATTGGATGTGGAGATTAGTTTAAAATAAAAAAAAATCTTAAAAAATATTAATGAATTACATTTAAACCTTCCCGGTTTCCTTTATAATAATCTATTTTTTAAAAAGTCCTTTGAAATGTTCTTTTTATCTCAACATAGATATACCCAAATCAAACTTAACTAACATAGGCTTGCTAAATATAAAAGAATACACACTTGAAAATATTTAAGAAATATAAGAAATATTTTTTTCAATTTCTGTTAGACCAACAGGGATGTGGAATGGGGTGGTAAAGGCCATATCTAAGATAGATTCACACAATAGTTTCTGTCCTTGGTGTTAAGATCAACAAACAACTGAGAACATTCAATGTATACCACTATGGTAAGATACTGGGGCTAATGGATGTGACACAAGTCCTTATCTTTCCTAGAGTCTTGTGTACTTTGATAAACATTCTATCCTAAATCACCCTAGGTGATGAGGATGATTACAGAGAGGATAGCAGTAGCCATACTCATAAATGACAGTGGTCAGTGGCTGACATTAGGAACATACATTATAATGGCCTAGTATTCTACTCTCTGGTGTGGACAATGTGATGGCAGTAGAAATATAATGTGGGAAAATCTTAAGTGGAAAACTTTTGCTTCTATTTTTTTAAAAGTATTCCCCTGCCAGCTTGGTCTGATTGACAGCTCTTACAGACTGACTTAATGAACCTTCAGCTTGGGAGGCTTCACTCATTTTCTGAAAAGCAGTGAACTCAAGTTTTATTGTAGGCATCATCTCCTAAGCCATAGTGATCTGACTAGAGTTGCATGGCCTCCAAATACCACCACAAACATTTATTGAAGGCCAATCCCAGCAGGAATGTTGTCGAGCTGATTTTTCAGCTTTTATAGTCATTCTACAAATCAGCGCAAATCATATTAGGTTTAGATTCATTATCTAATTGTGTATTCCCATGTTAAATACATGATTTCTGCTAAGATATTCCAAAGAGGTAAATTATGGTATCTGAAAATACCAGACAGACACAAATACAAATATAAATACAAATGTAAATAAATAATTATATACAAATTATTTTATTTCCATGTAGACTATGAAATATATTTTAGCGTTACATTCAACCAAAAATCCATTCATTTTATAGATATTTATTTTTATGTTTCTTCCCTAGCCATTAAAGCCAGCTTATAAATGTAGAAAAGGGAAAATGAGACAGAAGGCCAGGGAAGGAATTAGTCAGGACTGTAACACCAAAAATATGTTCTGTACAATAATCCCTGGTTTGCATTTAGAAGTATACTTCTACATTGTATCCTAGATCTTAAAGTGTAATTCCACAGGAAAAGTGTGGAAACTGGTATATTAGTCAATTAGAAAGAAGGAAGACCATGAATTGGTTTTGAATCTTTGTATAATGAAGGTGTGTGGGTGGTTCAGTCAGTTAAGTATCTAACTCTTGATTTCAGCTCAGGTCATGGTATCACGGTCCTTGAGTTTGAGCCCTGCATGGGGTTCCATGTTGACACTGCAGAGCCTGCTTGGAATTCTCTCTCTCTCACTCTCTGTCTCCCTGTCTCTCTCTTTCTCTGTCCCTCTCTCTCAAAATAAATAAACATAAAAAAATCTTTCTGTAACAACAACAAAAATAAATTAGTGTAAGTATTCATAGTTTTCTAGAAATAACAAGTGACTCACCTTGGAATTAAATGAGGAACATGGGGTTTTAGAGTATGAAAGCTACGATTAACGTTTCAAACTCCTGAAATCACTTTTATGATTGACTTTTCATATCAGTTACCCTTAAATTTAGTAAAACATCTTTGTTCTAAGTCTTAGAAAAAGGGTGTGTTCATGAGATTATACTACTTAGAGAGAATGCGAATTTTAGTCTTAAAATTGTCTTCCAGGACTGGCGGCAAGATGGTGGAGAAGTAGGGAGCCCAATTACCTCCGCCTGCCCGCAATTATCAAACTGAGAAGAATGAGAAGCCACAGCTTTCTGATCTCCAAGAACAGAGGTGTGTGACAGACCCCTTATTGATAACAGCCTCATGGATGTGAGTGAAAACTGGAACAGGGCACTCTGGGGGAGGGAGTGCCGGGCCAAAGCGGAGCTGGGAGAGAAAGTGCCCAGAAACCAGGTCCAGGCTGCAGAGAGCCCTGTGTCAAGGGGTGGCACAGAACTGCGAAGAGCTGTGCACGGGATGGCCGAGCAGGATGGCAGAGAGACCAGGGGAAGAGGAGAGACTGAATAGCTCATAGTGTAATCTCTGGAGAATGGAGACCTCGCCAGGGACTGTGAGAGCCTCTGGGTGTGGGGAGAAAAATCCGTACCCCTCAGCAGGCTTGTTCTCCCTTCCACCCAGCAGCTCACTGACTTCAGGCGGAGCCAGGGGAAAAACTGGCATCACAATCCCCCTACTCAAACCTGTCCAGAAAACTGCCCACCTGCCGGAGATCATTTTAACTGTGGTGGCAGCAACAAAGTGCGTGGGCTAGGACTTAGAAACCTCGCAGAACATAGAAAACTGAAACAATTTGACCGACCTGTGGCACGAGGATGTTGTGCTCAAGAGAGGGGTTGGCAACGCATGGTCTGAGAGGGGCATGGAGCGCTGCCATTCTTCTCCCCGCATCCACTAAGGTGGGCCTCAGAGAGCAGCTCCTGAGACCTGAACGACCTACACCAAGCCATGCCCATGCACGCTGGAGAGCTGCTGTGTTTTTGCTTATTCTTTTTATTATTTTAATTGTTTTTTCTTTCTTTTCTTATTATTTTTACTTTTTAATTTTTTTCCCTTCTTTTTTCTTTTCCATTTTCCTATTTCCTTCTCTTCTCCCTTTCCCCCTGGAGTCTGGGAAAGACCAACATTTAGGCACTACTGTGCTTAGATCAATTCTTACCATCCAAATATTTTTTTTTCCTTTATCTCATTCTTATCTCCACCCTCCACAGGTTTTATGTTCTCAGACTGTCCTTTATCTCTGGCTGTTGCTGTCCTCTTCACCTTCATTTTTTCCTTTCCTGTCCTCTCTTTTCTTTCCTGTTCCATTTTTTCTTTCCCCTTTTGGTTTGCTTGTTTACTTGCCCTGCCAGTGCCTTTGCATGCTTGTGGTCCCAGTGTGTTTGTCAGTTTTCCTTTTCAGGGCTACCTCAAGAAACAAGCCAAAGCACACATAGTGGACAGTCCCAAATATCGCTGAGTAGGGAAATAAATTAATCAGAGACATAACAAGAGAAACTGAGAGACACCTCTAACAGAACATGTCCTGAAATGAGAGACCCTACACAAAGAGTCTCCGCTAATAGAGAAGTACTAATAGGCGCACAGTGCAGAATGAGCTTTTAAAACTGACAAGAGGGGTGTCTGGGTGGCTCAGTCAGTTAAGCGTCCTGCTTTAGCTCAGGTCATGATCTCGCAGTTTGTGGGTTCGAGGCCCATGACAGGCTCTGTGCTGACAGCTAGCTCAGAGCCTGGAGCCTGCTTTGGATTCTGTGTCTTCCTCTCTCTGACCCTCCTCTGCTCATGCTGTCTCTCTCTCTCTCAAAAATAAATTAAAAAAAAAAGCCGTTAAAAATTAAAAAAAAAAACTGACAAGAGACAGAAAGCTAGCTAAACGGATGAAATGAAAGAACTCACCACTAAAGAAACTCCAGGAATAAATCACAGCTACAGAACTGCCCCAAAATGACAAAAGCAACATAAATGAACAAGAATTTAGAACAATTGTCATAAAATTAATCGCGAACCTTGAAAAAAGCATAGGAGCTGTCAGAGAAGATATTGATACAAAGACTAGAAACGTTCAAAATAGCTGTAAGGAGTTTAAAAATAGGCTATAAATCAAGCGAATAATAAAATGGAGGCTGCTACTGCATGAATTGAAGACGCAGAGTGGAGAATAGGTGAAATAGAAGAGTTATAGCAAAATAGGAAGCCGAGGAAAAGAGAGAGAAATTGATACAGGAGCACGAAAGGAGGATTTGAGACCTGAGTGATATAATCAAACAGAAAAATATCCATATCATAGGAGTTTCTGAAGAGGAAGAAAGTGAATAAGGTTCTGAGGGGTGCTTAATCAAATTATTGACGAAAATTTCTCCAATCTGGGGAAAGAGAAAGACATTGAAATTCAAGACACATACCGAACTCCCCTGAGACCTAACCTGAACTGACCTTCAGGATGATATATCATAGTAAAACTGGCAAAATATAAAGATAAAGAGAGAATTCTGAAAGCAGCTAGGGAAAAAAGGGCCCTAACATACAAAGGGAAACCTATCAGAGTGCTTACAGACCTATCTACTGAAAATTGGCAGGCCAGAAAGGGATGGCAGGAAATCTTCAATGTGATGAACAGGGAAAATATGAGACCAAGGATTCTTTATCCAGCGAGCCTGTCATTCAAAATAGAAGCAGAGTAAAGGAGTTCACAAATAAACAAAAATTGAGAGAATTCATCACCACCAAACCAACCCTACAAGAAATCCTAAGAGGGACTCTATGAGAGAAAGTTAGCAGGGAATATAAGGTACATCAATACAAACATGATCCCTACAGAGAACACAATGAATCTAAACATACATTTTTCAATAATAATACTGAATGTAAATGGAATGAATACTCCAGTCAAGTGACATAGAATAGCAGAATGGATCAAAAGCCAAAATCCATCTACTTGCTTTTTACAAGAGACTCACCTTAGACCTGAGGACACCGTCAGATGGAAAGTAAGGGGATGGACAAATATCTACCATGTGACTGGATGCCAAAAGCAAACTACAGTAGCCATAATTATATCGGACAAACAAGACTTTAAAGTAAAGGCAGTAACAAAAGATGAACAAGGACATTATACAATAATTACAGGGTCTCTACATCAGGAAGAGCTAACAATTATAATCATCTATGTGCCAAATTCGGGAGCACCCAAATACATAAAACAACTAATCACAAACAGAAACAATTTTATTGATAAGAATGTGCTAACTGCAGGGGGCTTTAATACTCCACTTACAGCAATGGATAGGTCAACCAGACAAAAAAATCACTAAAGAAACAATGGACATAAATGGCACATTGGAGAGGATGGAATTAATAGATATATTTAGAATTCTGCATCCTGAAGCTAGGGAATTCATTTGTTTCTTGAGTGCACATGGCACATTCTCCAAGGCTCATCACATACTGGGTTATAAAACAGCCCTCCATAAATTCGAATGAATTGAGATCATACCATGCACACTTTCAGATCACAACGCTATGAAACTTGAAATTAACCACAGGGAAATGTCTGGAAAACCTCCAAAACTGTGGAGGTTAAAAACCACCCAACTGAAGAATGATTGGGTGAATCAGGCAAATAGAGAGGAAATTAAAAAAATATATGTAAACAAACGAAAAGGAAAATACAACAATCCAAACTCTCTGGGATGTAGCAAAGGCAGTCTTAAGAGGAAAGTTTATTGCAATCCAGGCCTATTTCAAGAAATTAGAAAAAGCGCAAATAAGAATCTAAAAGAGTACCTAAGGAAGCTAGAAAGGGAGTAGCAGGAGCACCCCAAACCCAGCAGAAGAAAAGAAATAAGAAAGATCAGGGCAGAGATATACAATATAGAATCCACACACACACAAAAAAAATCGAACAGATAAATGAAACCAAGCATTGGTTTTTTGAAGAAATAAACAAAACTGATAAATCTCTAGCCAGACTCCTCAGCAAGAAAAGACAGAACACCCAAACAAAATCATGAAGTAAAATGGATCTATTACAACTGATCCCTCAGAAATACAAGCAATCATCAGAGATTGCTATGAAAAATTATATGCCAACAAACTGGACAATCTAGAAGAAATGGACAAATTCCGAAACACATATGCATGACCAAAAATCAAATGGAAAAAAATAGAAAATCTGAACAGACCATTACCCAGTGAAAAAATTGAATCACTTATCAAAAATCTCCCAAGAATAAAAGCCTAGGGCTGGATGGATTCCCAGGGTAATTGACCTGACATTTAATGCAGAGTTAAACCCGTCTTTCACATGTTATTCCAAAACATAGAAATGGAAGGAAGACTTTCGAACTCATTCTATGAAGCAAATATCACTTGGATTCCGAAGCCACACAGAGACCCAACAAAAAAAGAGAACTACAGGCCAATATCCTTAATGAGTACAGATGCAAAAATACTCAACAAGATACTAGCAAATCGAATTCAACAGCATATAAAAAAGAATTATCCATCATGATCAAATGGGATTCATTCCTGGGTTACAGGGCTGGTTCAATATTCACAAACCCATCAATGTGTTACATCTCACTAACAAAAGAAAAGATAAAAACCATATGATCCTGTTGATAGATGAATAAAAAGCATTTGACAAAATACAATATCCCTTCTTAATAAAAACCCTCGAGAAAGTCGGGAGAGAAGGAACTTACATAAACATTATAAAACCCACGTATGAAAAGCCCACAGCTAATATCTTCAATGGGGAAAAACTGAGAGCTTTCCCCCTGAGATCAGGAACACGACAGGGATGACCACTCCCATCACTGTTGTTTAACATAGTACTGGACGTACTAGCATCAGCAATCAGACAACACAAGGAAATCAAAGGCATCAGAATCGGCAAAGAAGAAGTCAATCTCTCCCATTTTGCAGATGATATGATACTCTACATGGAAAACCCAGCAGACTCTACCAGAAGCCTTCTAGAACTGATCAATGAATTTAGTAAAGTTGCAGGCTACAAAATCAATGTACAGAAGTCAATTGCATTCTTATACACCAAAAATGAAGCAAGAGAAAGAGAAAACAAGAATTGGATCCATTCATAATTGGACTAAAAACCATAAAATACCTAGGAATAAACCTAACCAAATATGTAAAGACCTGTATGCTGGAAACTCTAGAAGACTTATGAAGGAAATTGAAGAAGACACAAAGAAATGGATAAACATTTCATGCTCATGGATCAGAGAAATGAACATTGTTAAACTATCATTATTACCCAAAGCGATCTACACATTCAATGCAATTCCCCTCAAAGTTGCACCAGCATTCTTCTCACAGCTAGAACAAACTATCTTAAAATTCGTATGGAACCACAAAAAAAACCCCAAATATCAAAAATAATATTGAAGAAGAAAACCAAAATGGGAGGCATCACAATCCCAGACTTTAGCCTCTACTACAAAGCTGTCATCATCAAGATAGTCTGGTATTGGCACAAAAACAGACACATAGACCAATGGAATAGTATAGAGAACCCAGAACTGGACCCACAAGTGTATGGACAATTAACCATTGACAAAACAGGAAAGAGTATCCAATGGAAACAAGACAGCCTCTTCAACAGGTGGTGTTGGGAGAGCTGGACAGTAACATGTAGAGGAATGAAACTAGACTACTTTCTTACACCATTCAGAAAAATAAACTTAAAATGGACAAAGGACCTGAATGTGAGACAGGAAACCATAAAAACCCTTGAGGAGAAAGCAGGAAATAGCCTCCTTTACCTCACCCGCATAGCAATTTCGTAATCTACACATCCCCAATGGCAAGGGAATCAAGAACAAAAATGAAAGATTAGGACCTCATCAAGATAAAAAGCTTCTGCACTGCAAAGAAACACTAAAAAAAAACTAATAGGCATCCAACATAATGGGAAAAGATAGTGCCAAATGGCATATCAGGTAAAGGGCTAGTATCCAAAATATACAAGGAGCTCACTGAACTCCATACCCGAAAAATGAATAATCCAGTGGGCAGAAGACTTGAACAGACACTTTTGCAAGTAGAACATACAGATGGCCAACAGGCACATGAAAGGATGCTCAGTGTCACTCATCATCAGGGAAATACAAATCAAAACCACACTGAGATACCACCTCACACCGGTCAGAGTGGCTAAAATGAACAAATCAAGAGACTATAGATGCTGGTGAGGATGTGGACAAACAGGCACCCTCCTACACTGTTGGTGGGAAAGTAAACTGGTACAGCTATTCTGGAAAATTGTGTGGAGGTTCCTTAAAAAACTATCAATGGAACCCCCCTATAACCCAGCAATAGCACTGCTGGGGATCTACCCAAGGAATACAGACATGCTGATGCACAGGGGCACATGTACCCCAATGTTCATAGCAGCACTGTCAACAATAGCCAAATCATGGAAAAAGCCTAAATGTCCATCACCTGATGAATGGATCAAGAAGATATGGTTTATGTATGCAATGTAATACTACATGGCAATGAGAGTGAATGAAATCTGTTTATTTGTAGGAAAGTGGATGGACCTGGAGGGAGTCATGCTAAGCAAAATAAGTTAGGCAGAGAAGGAAAGATACCATATTTTTTTTCATTCATAGGTCTAACAGGAGAAAACTAATGGGGGACCATGGGAAGGGGAAAGGGGAGGAAAAAGGTTGGGGAGAAAGAGTGAGGCAAATCCTGAGAATTTGAATGCTGAGAACAAACTGAAGCCTGAAGAGGGAGGGGGAAAGGGGAAGGAGGTGATGGTCATGGAGAGGGACATTTGTGGGGAATAGCACTGGGTATGATATGGAAACCAATTTGATTATTAACTATTTTTAAAAATAAAAAATTAAAAAAATTGTCTTCTTTTCATCTTAGAAATTAGAATGACCATTCTAGAGAGACATTAAAAAGAGAGAAATTAAGCTATTTTAATCCAGAGGTAGGGAAAAATATACACTTTCTCAAATCTCTTCTTAAATAAAGCATATAGAGTAACCCAATGATTTTGAATTTGTCAGCAGAAACACATTCAAACATACCTACACACACACACACACACACACACACACACACACACACACACACAACCACACAAACATACCCAAGCTATGAAGCCATCACAATAAGACAGTGTGTAACACCAACATGAAACCAGGCATACACCAACAGATTTGATAAATCTACTTTGTTCAACATCAACTTCACCCTCCTGGGGCTTTTGCCTGTACTAATAGCACTGATTCTGTTTCATTTCAATGAAACAACAAAAACAACAAACAAGGATTAATGAAATTGGCTGGTTGAGGGAGAGATCTACAGCAGGGTGTTGTTCTCATTCTTCTAAAAGCTCTAAATTCATCTACTTAGTTTTCAGTGTGCTCAAAGCATGTTTTCTATGTGAGCATAAGAAACCCCTACCAATCATGGGTTAGAGCAGCTTAAGTAAATGGAAGATAGAATTCTTTTTCTTTTTAACACTTCGGGAAAGGATCCAACTAAATTATTTTTAAGCCACGTAACTGGTTAATTATAGATTGAACTGGGCATTTATATTTTTTATACTTTCCTATTATTTTGATACTATAAGTAACATGAATGACTTTTTAAATAACCTACATCATCAGTGTGGTTGCTGTGGGTGTTAGAGAATCATTGCTTGATTCTATCACTGTGGGAGACATTGGTGAAGTGTCTCTTTTGGATATATTTAGAGTCAGCCTCACATTCTTTTGCATAGTTTCAATGACAGCAAATCTTTGATCTCTTATAGCAGACTTGAATTTTGGACGAGTATTTCAGAGTCAAATAGATAAATAAACTGGGTAATTAAGCTGTGTAATACTAATGTCCAGTTAAAGACTAGGTGCAACTATAAAGAAAAGATTTTGATTTTCTTGTTTAGCTCAAATCATGGAATTCTAAAGAATATTTATTTGGATAAATAAATTTTTGTTAGGTTAGTAGTAAGAGCAATGTTTTCATTAAAATATAAATAAACACATAAATGTATGTCCAGAACTGTAAAGTTGTACATTTTGTTCATTTTACAGATAAGGAAACAGAGGCACTGCACCTAATATACTCCTAGTAAAGTATCTGGTATAGAGCAAAGTGCTTATTAATGGAAAAATTATCTTTATAGCCAAAATGGTGATCTGTGGAGAAATATACAATATATTTAAAACAGTGTTATGAGGTAAGAGTTATGGGTTATAGAATATATCTGTCCATTTGCTTGTCCTTTCCCGTACTTCTTTTTCAGATAATATGCTCTTCCATATAGCTCCAGGAAGAGGTAGCAATCCCATGAACCATGTGATCTTATTCCTGCCCAGGTTGATTGAAACAGGTTGGACACCTGACCCAAGGGAACAAACCTGAAGATGAGGCTGTGTGGGTTAGATTATGTTACAAGAATGTGAACTTACATAGGCCAAGATCATATAAAGATCAGCACTTGAAGTAAGGGTCATGCTTTATCACAGCTATGGCAATCATGTTTCAACAAAGGAAACTGATAGGGAAAAAGAAGAAACAGTGATGAGTGAGACCAGGGAAGGACATAGAAAGCAGCTTGTATTTCTAACTTTCTAGTTTTGTTTCCAGTCCAAGGCATTCAATTTCCTATTCTTAGATGTCCAAAAAGTTTACTATCAGGTCCTTCAATAAATTCCACTAATTTCAAGCCAGTTTGATTTCTATTCATTATAACTAAAGAACACATTATTACTATTGAACACAATGTATTATTGGATTTCTATGTTCTCCTTTAGCTTTTTAGTAAAAAACTTAGAAAAATAATTTTTAAAATGTTCATGAAATGGCTGAATGCCCAGGGAGATCAAGTTATTTCCCCTACGTCGTTCACATAGTAGCAGGTCAAGGACTAGAAACTACATCCCCTAAGTCAGCAAATAACTCCTATTAGTAGACTATGCTGTTCAGGGCACAGACCCTGGAGCTACATGACCTTGGAAATGCTAGTTAACCTCTCCTTGCCTCATTTCCCCCCTACTCGACATGTCCCCAAAGGCAAGGGAAATGGAAGCAAAAATGAACTCTTGGGACCTCATCAAGATAAAAAGCTTCTGCACTGCAAAGGAAACAATCAAGAAAACTAATAGGCAACCAACAGAATGGGAAAAGATAGTTGCAAATGACCTATCAGATAAAGGGCTAGTATCCCAAATCTACAAGGAACTCACCAAACTCCACATGCAAAAAACGAATAATCCACTGAAGAAATGGGCAGAAGACATAAACAGACACTTCTCCAAAGAGGACATCCAGATGGCCTACAGGCACATGAAATGATGCTCAACATCACTCATCACCAGGGAAATACAAATCAAAACCACACTGAGATACCACCTCACGCCAGTCAGAATGGCTAAAATGGACAAATCAAGAGGCTATTGATGCTGGTGAGGATGTGGAGAATCAAGCACCCTCCTACACTGTTGGTGGGAATGTAAACTGGTGCAGCCTCTCTAGAAAACAGTGTGGAGGTTCCTCAAAAAACTATCGATAGAACTCCCTTGTGACCCAGCAATAGCACTGCTAGGGATTTACCCAAAGGATACAGAAGTGCTGATGCATAGGAGCACATGTACCACAATGTTCATAGTGGCACCTTCAACAATAGCCAAAACATGGAAAGAGCCTAAATGTCCATCACCTGATGAATGGATCAAGAAGATGTGGTATATATACACAATGGAGTACTACATGGCAATGAGAAAGAATGAAATATGGCCATTTGTAGCAAAGTGGGTGGACCTCGAGGGTGTCATGCTAAGCGAAATAAATCAGGCGGAGAAGGACAGACACCATATGCTTCCATCATAAGTCTAATAGGAGAAACCTAATAGAGTACCATGGAAAGAGGAAGGGGGAAAGAGAGTTGGAGAGAGAGAGGGATGCAAAACCTGAGAGACTATTGATTACTGAAAAGGAATCCAACATTGTATGGGGAGGCGGAGAGGGAAGGGGGATGGTGGTGATGTAGGAGGGCACTTGTGGGGAAGAACACTGGGTATTATATGGAAACCAATTTAACAACAAACTATTAAAAATAATAAATAAATAAAATAAATATGTTGAAAATTAAAAAAAGAAAATATTTAAAAAGGACTTTAATGAGGTCCTTTACCCTTAGAAGGTGAACTAAACTTTAAAGCATGTTCCATAATTAGTATCCTGAAAATATTTTTTAAAACAGCAAAACAGAAACCTGAGCACAAGCTAGAAGAAAAATAAGACTACTCCAAATTGTAAACAAGTTCAAATGATTTATAGGAAGATAATTCTACAAAGCTCCCTTAGTATCAGGAAATAAACAGTTTTTAGTGCTATTTAGTTAAACGATAATTATAAAACTCATTGAAGTGAATGAGAATTAGGATTGTCAAATGCTTGTAAGGGGTTATTCATATGAACCACACAGCTCAGCTGAAAATGGGCTCATTATTCTAAACCACCAATTTGTCTGCTTCTTACTACTGCTCTCCTTTCTCCATCAGATTCACCCTGTTGCACCCTCACCCCTAGTATCAAATGTCAGGAGGTAGAAATACTTAAAAGAAAATGTGAGCTAAAGGCATTTTTGCAAGGGTATGTCAGGGGTTCAAAGATGTTTGATGGAACACTGAAATGAAAAGGTCATTTATTCGTACACTATGGCTCATAACATCCCAAAGGTTCAATATTTTCATTATGTACACAAACATATCCATTTCTCCTTTTCAAATGCTTCATTACAGCTAAGCCTGGAGCTTTTTTGTTAAAAAGCTTTCTTCTGAAATTATTAATAATCTGAAATTCCCTACAAGCCAATGGTATTATTACAGTCAAAATTCATCAATATGTATATATATTTACATACTCTCTTTTACACTATTTTAAATAACAAAGTATTTAGTGGGAACAGTAAAGAATATATAAGCTATATACATAAAAGCCTAGAGGAAGATGGTAATATCCCAGACTCCAAGGCAAAGCTTATTAGGTGGGTGTAGGAGACCGTAATAGGATTATGAGTTTTGATTTAGCCTGTCCATCATTTTGAAATCCCCATAACTAAAGGGAATATCTTCATAGGGGTCTGAATTTAATATTGAAGCTGCTTTATTTAATTCTTCCTGTTTTATAATGCTGAGTGCTAATTAGTTCGATCTACTTTCTTCAGACTTGTCAATAGGCAACTTGGAAGCCAAGAACCTACTGAATTATGGATTAACCAGTTCTGTAACAGCATGTTCAAGCAACCTAGTTAGCTACTCCAAAGTGTAGTATTATTATGGGCATAGGAAAACATAAAATCGGTTTGTTATCTTCTGCTTAAAAGCATAAAAATAAATCTCTATACGTAAACCATTTTTGATGTGTTAATGAACATTTTAAATATGAGAACTCAGATAAATAATATTTAATTTTGTGTGTGTCAAACATAGGCTATTAAAAGCACAATATCCAAGATATCTGCTATAAAAACTGACAAACTTGTCTTAATTTTTTTGAACACAGGTACAAATTTTAAAGATGGAAAGGACTGAGTTTGGGCCTGACTAGCATGAGTCTCCTCATCTACCCTCACTTTTACTGAACCTGCCTCCCAGCCTCCCTGAGCCTTTTCATCAGTTTCCTACTTTTGGCATTTCAATCGACTCCTTTATCCTACAGCTAGACTCTAGAATCAGCCCCTGAGGGTCACAAATTCTGGAATTAGAAGGGATGTTAGAGATAACCTGATGTAGCTCTCTCATACCATAAGGGAATTAACTGAGATGCAGAGGTTAAGTGACTTATTTGATAGGTGATAGCAGAGTTGGAAAATGAATCCAAGTCTCCTGATTCCCTGCTCAATGCACTTTCACTTCTACTTATCATCATAACGGTTCCACTCTACCATGCGAAAACTTGCTAGTCTCACTAGGCTACTGAGCTACCCTTCCAATAATATAGGATTCCTCCTCCCCTAAACATTAGTTTCCTTAGCCTCAGGGAATTGAGTTATGTTTGATTACAAACAAAACTGAACATGACCAGGTCTATTGTGTGCTTCTTGGCTTACACCAGTGTGTTCAAACCCCCTTTGTTTACACAGGCTTCCAATTCTACCTTCCTTTTCTCATTCCTAAAGAATGATCTTGCCTTCTACCTTGTTAAGAATGAGTCTGTCTCCTGAGTTTCATTTGCCTTCAACTAGACATCAATTATCTTCTATCCTGTCCATCTTTGTGGTAGAAACAGTTCTTCTTTTTCTTCCCCCTAAAAGTTAATGCTCCTATGTTTATTATCTTCCTTATTTATTAATTTCAATCTCTCCCTCTTAAATGCTACATTTTATTTAAACAAAAAAATTAATTGATAATGATTAGAAATAGCAGTAATAGCTAGTATACAAAGTGCTTATGATGTACTAGGCATCGTTTTAGGTACTTTGCAAGTATTAATTCATTATATCTCATAACAACCTATGAAGTAGGTATTTCTATCATGCTTATGTTACACAAAAAGGAAACTGGAATAGAGAGAAGTTAAGTAACACGCCCAAGATGCACAACTGAGAAGTAGAAATGGCAGAATTTGAACCCAGACAGCTTAGTTCCAGAGTCTGTGTTCCTAATCACCACACTGCTTCTTTAACATATGTCTTATCTATACCATCACATATCAGTTTTATTATGTTAGGCAACTTACTGAATTTCTCAGAGCTTCAGTTCCCTTATGTAAAATAAGAATAATATTCCTAATCTTAAAATATTGAAATGAAGATTAAGGGAACTAGAAAATATGTAATCCGCCATGCTTGGTATATTAAATGTCAGTTAAAAAATACAAGACAGCAGTACAAAAGAATAAGGAAGATAACTATGCACTTATATGAAAGAATGTACAAAATACATTGCCAAATAAACAAAACAAGGCACAGATTAAATAAATAAATAAATAAATACCACCTACCAAATATTCACGGATAACTTTCTCAGAGGGAGATATGCTTTATTACGTGTTTAAGAAATCCTTACCAAGCACTGTTCTAAGCACTTTACCGATGTTAACTCATTTAGTCCCCAAAAAGTCATGAGGTGAATCCTAGTATTATTTCCAGAGAGGTGAGACAGAGAGGTGATTAACTTCCTCAAGATTACAAAGCTAGTAAGTGGCAAACCAAGATGTGGACCCAACCAGTCTAACTCTAGAGTGTGTGATAGGCAGACTCTCAGTGTAATAGTTTGTTGTAGGAGGGCAAATTTGTAATACCCAAGTCATGGGAGAATAGCACTGATGCATATAACCATAGTAAATATGAAAAGGTACAGTCTAGCTTATGTTCCCCAAACTTGTCAACTCAAGAAAATTATCTCAAAAGTATAAAAACAAAACAAAACCAGAAACCTGATCCTCATCCAAAACCTATTAAGTGAGATTCTGGGAGTGGAGACCAGTAGAAGTTAACAGAAGAGTAAGTTAGAATCACTTAGTAGCTTTTTCAAAATACCCATGCCTAGAGCCCATCCCTAGACAGTCTGTTTCAGCATATGCATGTTGGTTTCCAGGCCTCACTTGTTATTTTGGGGGATTCTAGGGAACCAACAAATCATTTTGAAAACTGATAAAGAGAAAGAATCAAACATTTACCCTGTCTTCTCCACAAGAAATAAACCTGAATGTGACCAAACAGTTATGATGGCACCTTTCTTTTTATAGAAGTATTACAAAGAGCTTTTTATTTTATTTTTTTGCTGTTTTCATTTATTTGAGAGAGAGAGAGAGAGAGAGAGAGAGAGAGAGAGAATGAACAGAGGAGGGTCAGAGAGAGGGAGACACAGAATCTGAAGACAGGTTCCAGGCTCTGAGCTAGCTGTCAGCACAGAGCCTGATGCAGGGCTTGAACTCACGAACTGTGAGATCATGACCTGAGCTGAAGTCAGATGCTTAACCTACTGAGCCACCAGGTGCCCCACAAATAGCTTTTTAAAAGGAGGGAATGATAGAATATCACTCTTTTGAATTAGTGGATCTAGACAATGATCATTAATGGCTGCTGATACACTAAGAGTCAACCAGCCAACATGTGCTCCATTATAAAATAACACACCACTAATAATAAGGATGTCTTGCTAAAAATATGGAACCCAAATCTGATTTAGCTTCTATATCTAAGTTTAGAGAAGATATGTGGGATGGGAAGATACCTAACGATATATGTAAATGACACCACTGGGATGCAATAATAAAAAATACAAACTCTATCAGACAAATTACCTGATTCCCTCAATAAGAACAATAGAAAATTAAAATTAAAAAAGAGATGAAGAGTTATAGTAGCTAGCCTTCAAGCTGACCCCTCCAATTACTTTCCACTCTTGATATTCATACTCCAGTAAAGTTTTCTCCCACATAAATTCTAGATTGGTCTGTGTGACCAACAGAGTATGACAGATGTGTTGTTATGTCATTGCCATGGCTAGGACATGTAAAGTACTGTGACTTCCTTCTTGTTCTCTCTCTTAGATCACTCACACTTCGGGAACCCATATATTGTGTTGTAGGAGACACATAAAGCCCTCCAGAGAGGCTCACATGGTGCAGAAGTAAACTGGAAAGCAGATTCAAGCCCAAGGATGACTGCAGCCCTGGGCAAAGTCTTGAATGACACAAAGAGAGACAATGAGACAGAATCATTCAATTGAGCTGCTCCCAAATTCCTGACACACAGAAACTTTAAGATGATAAATATTTATAATTATAAGCCACTAAGTTTTGAGGGTAATTTTTTGTATAGAAATTGATAACTAAATACAAGACAGATGTCATAGTTTAAAATAGAGACTTAAGAGAATAACATAAATAGATCTTAGTCAGTTCTTGATTCAAACTGGGGGTTGAGGAAGTAGTAGACAAAAGAATGTGAACACCAGATATTTGGAAGTAAGGAAATCTTTTTTTATAAGGTATGATAATATTATTTACTTATGTTAGAAATAATCCTCATATTTTATGAATACAAATAGAATATTTACAGATGAAAAAACATAATGTCTAGTATTGAAAATATCCAAGGGTGGGAGTATAGATAGAACAAAATTGAACAGGAATTGATCATTGTTCAAGCTAGGTGCTGGGTTTACTATATTACTCTATTTTGTATACATTTGAAAATTTCATAATAAATAGTAAGGGTTAAAAAGGATTAGCTGACCATCAAGGCCTCCCACCAGATGAAGCAATTCCAATTAAACCACCCAATTAGAAGAGGCAAGTTCTCAGTAGCCATATAAAGTTCATCTATGGGTGTTATTGCATACATACATATACATACATATACATATATAAATTGTGTGTGTGTGTGTGTGTGTGTGTGTGTGTGTGTGTGTGTGTATCTTCTTAGGTGTGGCCATGTAATTGTTTTCCAGCTAGAAATAAGAGAGTAGCTTGGAGATATTTTTTGTTTATTTATTATTTGATTTATTTATAAATGAGATTTCCTTTTATTTTTATTTATTTTTAAAAATGTTTTATTATTTATTTTGAGAGAGATAGGCAGAGCATGAGTAGGGGAGGGACACAGAGAGAGACAGACATAGAATCTGAAGCAGCTCCAGGCTCTGAGCTGTCAACAGAGCTCGACGCAGGGCTTGAACCCACGAAGCACAAGATCATGACCTGAGTCAAAGTTGGACACTTAACTGACTGGGCACCCCTGAGATCCTTTTAAAATAAAAGAAAGACCTCATCCTTTTGTAGGAGAAAGAAATCAATTTAAAGCAAGACATTAAGAAGAAAAAAACAGGATAACTCATGACACATGATTCTGAAGGGCTTTAATAAGAGTATGATGAAGAGTATAATTCGGGTCTCAGGAAGGGATAGTGAAAGAAATTGAGGTAACTCTGAACATAAGGTAATTTACTGAGATTGAAGGGTGTGGGTTTTAATTTGAAGGATTGGGGAGAGTAGAGTAAATCTGGAACAACTGCCAAAGCATGTGATTCAGTGTACAATGAACAAGGAGATTGCTAAGCAGTAATGAATTCTCAAATAATGCTACAAGCATATTGTATACATAAAATATGAATAAAATATTTTAGATTTTTCTATAGGGAAGTGAATTAGCTTTTAGAATTATTGTGTGATTATTATTATTATTGTGTGATTTTACCTTTAAGAGGAGAGGACTGAGTAGCAACTGTGACTCAATTGTAACACAATTAGCAGGGGCATATTATTTCTAAATACTGTATTTCTTATGTTGTATACATTTTCTCAGGAAGCTTTCCAAATCACTTGAATAACTTATGATTTCCTTTTAATAATCTGCCAAAGAGGGAAATATTTAAATATTTCTTCTCTTACTTTGTGAAAGTCCAAAAAAAGCAAAGGTCAACCAACAAAGGCAATATGAAACAGCAAAAACCTCACATTTGAGGAAAATAAGATATATTTTAACATCTAACTAGGCCATTTACAGAAGAATAAAGACAATCACTTAAACATCTGTATTCATGGGCATCTGAGAATAATGTCTCAGTAAATAGCTATGGACACTTAGGAGAGGAAACTTAGATATAATAATATTGCATAATTTAATAGGACACATAACTTAAGATCAATTTTATTTTAAAATAAGAAAAACTAAAATAAGATCTCCACTATCTAGAAACCTCTGAGAATCTGTTAATCTGGATAGCTGAGGGTTTATAAATTTTAAATATCAATACATTTTATCTTAGCCATTTATATAGACATACTTCACAGATATATTAAGCCTTTTGTTACATATATAAAGAGAATCTAGAGAAAACACATTGTTGATGAGTCACATAATTATCATGAACATCACATACTGTGCTGTGCTCTAAATCCAACAAGGGCATACTTAAGGTGTGGCTGTGTGTTTCTTTTTTAAATAGAACAGAACTACTCTGTCTTTAAAGTTTCTTCGCATTTAAAAATATTTAAATTATTATTTTATTTATTCTGATGATACAATAAACACATGGTCATGAAAGAATATTATGAAAAGCTGGAAGAAAGTAAAAACCACCCATAATATTGTGATATAGCTACAAGGACTTAATATTTTGATGCATTTCATTCTGATTTTTTCAGCAATTGTATACATATATTTTACTGAGCTGAGATCAATTGTAACTAGTTTTGTATCTTGTGGCTTTGTGTTGTAAGATGTTATCTGCTTTGATAATTAGTTCATCTCTCCACTGGAGTCAGCATATTAGTTATCACTTTTTATTGCTGTGAGTGAGTCTTAACATATTCATACCTTCAGTATTTGTTAGGAGTGAAAAAAAAAAGCCAGAAAACCAGGATGACAGCAGAGTTGGAGGACCCTAGGGTTATCTCCTCCCATGAACACAACTAGATAACTATCACATCATGCTAAATACCTCAGAAATCAGCCTGAACACTGACAGAACAAACTTCACAACTAATGGTTTTAGGCAGTTAGTTAGCATGAGTAAGGATGAATAAAGCAGATGCTGCCCACACACTGGGGGCCAGCCCCAAGGGTTAACAGCCACTCCCTCAGAGCCACCTCTAAGGGCTAATAGAGCAGGAAAGGGGTAGTCACAGAGCTAGCTCAAAAGCCAGTAACTGAGCATATGAACAAAAGGTGCCACTTGCCCTTTAAGGTTACAGCAAAAGCTCATTAGATATTCATAATATGCAATATATAAAAACATATAATACATCATAAGTAGGTGCATGTGCAGACACCAAAATGTTAAATAATTGCTAGCTGTCAATTAAAAATGCCAATTGAAGTCAAATATACACATACACAAAGTTGGCTTAAAAAGATACAGCTAGAGCTTCTCCATGCCATTGCCAGTCATGCTCTGGCATTTGCCCAATTTTGCTGTTTAAAGTGTACCATACTTATCTCCTCGATAAATTCTGGTCTCAGGTCTCCAATTCTTTGATGTGTCGGGGTCAAGAACCAAGTAACTTGGTGATGAAGGGAAAGAGGAGGCCACATTGAAGAAGGAGTGCATACACAACTGGCTTTTCTAACATAAAGAAGCAGCCAGAGGCATAGACAAAATGCAAAGATGGAGGTATTTATCACAAATGAAAGAACAAGATAAGGCCATGGCCAGAGACCTAAGTGAAACAGATATAGGTAATATGTCTGATGGAAAATTTAAAACAATAATCATAAGGATGCTCACTGGGCTTCAGAGAATAGAAGACATCAGGGAGAAACTTACCACAGAGATAAAAGAGTTAAAAAAGAATTAATCAGAGAAGAATGCAATAAATGAGATTGGTAAGAGGCATAGTGCAAATGACAGCAGGCTGAAGGAAGGAGACAAATTAGTGACCTAGAAGATGAAATAATAGAAATTAATGAAGCTAAATAAAAGAGAGAAAGAAGAATTATGCAGCAGGGGGACAGACTTACAGAACTAAGTGACTTCATCAAACTTAAAAACTTTCGTATTATAGGTGTCCCAGAAGAATAAGAAGAGAGCAAAGGGGGCAGAAGGTTTATTTAAAGAAATAATAGCTGAAAACATCCCTAATCTGGGAAAGGAAACAGATATTCAGATACAGGAAGCACTGAGAATTCCCATTAAAATAAACAACAGCAGGCTAACATCAAGACATATTATAATCAAATTTGCAAAATATAGGGTGCCTGGGTAGGTTGGTCAGTTAAGTGTTTGAATCTTGATTTTGGCTCAAGTCATGATCTCATGGTTTGTGAGTTAAAATCTTGCACTGGGCCCCATGCTGAGAGCACGGATCCTGCTTGTGGTTCTATCTTTCTCTCTCTGACCCTCCCCCACTCGCATGTGCTCATTTTCTCTCTCTCTCTCAAAATAAATAACATTAAAATTGTTTAAAAAATAAATTTGCAAAATATAGTGATAAATAAAAAATCTTAAAAGCAGCAAGACAAAAGAGGTCCCTAACTTACAAAGGAGGACTCATAAGGCTAGCTGTAGATATCTCCACAGAAACTTGGCAAGACTGAAGGGAGTGGCATCATTTATTCAAAGTGCTCAATGGGAAATATATGCACCCAAGAATACTCCATCCAGCAAGGCTATTATTCAGAATAGAAGGAGAGAAAAAGAGTTTTCCAGACAAACAAAAATTAAAGGAGTTTATGACCACTAAACCATCTTTGCAAGAAATATTAAAGGGGACTCTTTGAGTGCAAAGGAGAGACCAAAAGTGATAAGAAAGAAAGATTCAGAGAAAATTTCCAGAAACAATGACAAAATGAGTAATAAAATGGCAAGAAACCATATCTATCAATAATTAATCTGACTATAAATGATTAAACATTCTAAGCGAAAGATATAGGCTGTCAGAATGGATTAAAAAATACAACACCCATGTATATGCTGTCTGTAAGATAATCTTTTTAGACCTAAGACACCCGCAGATTGAAAGTGAGGGGATGGAGAAATAGTTTTTACACAAATGGATGTCAATAGAAAGCCAGAGTAGCAATACTTATATCATACAAACTAGAGTAGAAAGCAGAGAGTGTAATAAGAGATGCAAAAGGGCACAATATCATAATAAAGAGGTCTGCCTAACAAGAAGATATAATTGTAACTATGTACTCAACATGGAAGCACCCAAATATATAAAACAATAACAAACACAAAGTAACTCATTGATAATAATACAGTAATTGTAGGAGACTTTAACGGCCCACTTACATCAATAGACAGATCATCTAAATAGAAAATCAACAAGGAAATATTAGCTTTGAATGACACACTACACTAGAAGGAATTAACAGATATTTTCAAAACATTCCATCCTAACAGTAGACTAAAGAATCATTTCAAGTACATGTGGGACATTATCCAGAATAGATCACATGCTAGGTCACAAACACTTCTCAACAAATACAAGAAGACTGAAATCATACCATGCACCTTTCCTGACAACAATACTATGAAATCAGAAGTTGACCTAAGGAAAGATTCTGAAAGACCACAACACATGGAAGTTAAACAACATGTTACTAAACAATGAATGGGTCAACCAGGAAATCATGGAAACAAATTCAATCAAAACATAATAGTACAAAACCTTTGGGATGCAGCAAAAGCAGTCCTAAGAAGGGAGTATATAGCAATATAGGCCTACCTCAAGAAACAAGAAAAATCTCAAATATACAACCTAACCTTACACTTAAAGGAGATACATAAAGAAAAACAAATGAAGCCTAAAGCCAGTGGAGGGAAGGAAATAATAAAGATAAGAGAAGAAATAAATGATATAGAAACTAAAATATACAATAGAGAAGATCAATGAAAGTAGGAGCTGTTTCTTTGAAAAAA
>NC_043717.1:64663853-64666639 GCF_006229205.1 Suricata suricatta | reverse complement strand
AGGGGAAGAGCACTGGGTGTTGTATGGAAAACAATTTGACAATAAAATATTATGGAAAAAAAATCAAAAAATGAAAATGAATTTTAAAAAATTAAAAAAAAAATTAACAAAAGAAAAGCAGAGGCATCACAAGTCTAGACATCAAGTTACATTACAATGCTTTTGGGTTAAAAATAGTATGGTACTGGCATAAAAATAGACATATAGATCAATAAAATAGGATAGAAAACTCATAAATTAACCTACAACTAGATGGTCAATTAATCTTTGGCAAAGCAGGAAGCATATCCAAAGGGAACAAACTGTGTTGGGAAAACTGTGTGGCTACATGCAAAAGAATGAAACTGGGCCACCTTTTTACATCATACACAAAAATAAATTCAAAATGGATTAAAGACCTAAATGTGAGACCTAAAACCATAAAAATCCTAGAAGAGGACAAAGGGAGTAACTTCTTTGACATTGGCTGTTGCAACTTCTTTCTCAATATGTCTCCTGAGACAAGGAAGACAAAAGCAAAACTAAACCATTGGGACCTCATCAAAATAAACAGCTTCTGCGCAGTGAAGGAAATGGTCAACAAAACTCAAAGGCAACCTATAGAATGGAGGAAGATATTTGCAAATGACATACCTGTAAAGGGTTAGAATCCAAAATACATAAAGAACTTATACAAGTCAATACCACAAAAATCCAATTAAAATATAGGCAGAAGGCATGAATAGACATTTTTCCAAAGAAGACATATAGATGGCTGACGACCATAGGAAAGCTGCTCAACATCACTCATCATCATGGAAATACAAATCCAAACTACAATGAGGTAGCACCTCACACCCATCAGAATGGTTAAAATCAACAACATAAGAAAAAATAGGTGTTGGTGAGGATGTGGTAAAAGGTGAACCCTCCTGGAGTGTTGGTGGAAGTGCAAACTGGTGCGGCCACTGTGGAAAACAGTATAGAGGCTCTTCAGAAAGTTAAAAATAGAACTACCCTATGATCCAGCAATTGCACCCAATTAGATGGTTACCCGAAGAATACAAAAACAGTAATTCAAACGGATATATGCACCCTGATGTTTTATAGCAGCATTATCTACAATAGCGACAGTATGGAAACAGCCCAAGTATCCATTATCTAAAGACCAGATAAATAAGAGGTTTTATAGGTAGATAGATAGATAGATAGACAGACAGACAGATAGATGGATGCATACATACATATACAGACAGACAGACAGACACACACACACACACATAACACACACAATGGAATATTATTCAGCCATAAAAAAGAAAGAAATATTGCCATTTGCAAAGACATGGTTGGAGTTAGAGTATTATACTAAATGAAATAAGTCAGTCAGGAAAGATAAATACCATATGATTTCTTTAATATGTGGAATTTAAGAAACAAAACAAATGATCATAGAGGAAAAAATGGAGAGAGGTAAACCAAGAAAAAGACTCTTAAATATAGAGAAGAAACTGATGGTTACCAAAGGGTTGGTATATTGGGTATGAGTTACACAAGTGATGGGAATTAATGAGTACACTTTTTAAGAGCATCAGGTATTACATAGAAATGTTGAATCACTATATTTTACAGCTGAAACTAATATTACAATGTATGGTAACTAACTGGAATTTAAATAAAAACCTAATAAATAAAGAAGAGCTTACCCAATAAAAAGTAACATTTTTCATATTATAGGCGTAGCCTCAAAAAATAAGTCTAAGGTTTAACTGTGATTGCTAGGGTACAGGCAATATTTCCACTGATTTTAAATTTGTATTAGTAGAAGCATTTCATTTAATTATAATTATTTAGAACTGAAAAATGGAGATGTGAAAGTTTAAAATAAGATTTGTTCTAATTGTTTCATTTAGGAAATATGAAATTTACTAAATATTGAAAGAATGTGATTGGCAATATAACTGGAAGTTCAATATACTATATTTACTGCTATTAATAACATCTAATTTTGGCTTATATTTTAATTGTTCACTACCTTAATCAATTATAACATAAATGAAACTGTAACATTTTACCTATTTTGAGAATAATGACCAAAAAATCATAAAAGTATTCTGGCATCATATCTTAACTATCCTGTTACTAATCAAATTTTACCCAAAAGCCCCAATTTCTGGGATGAATACTGGAAGACTTCTACATCTAAAACAATGCTTCTCTTTTTTTAAAATAATAGTTTATTGTCAAATTGGTTTCCATATAACACCCAATACTTCTCCCCACAAGTGCCCCCCTCCATGAGCATCACCCCCATCCCTCCTCCCCATCCCCCTTCTGCCCTCGGTTCGTTTTAAGTATTCAATAGTCTCTCATGATTTGTGTCCTCTCTCCCCAACTCTCTTTCCCCCTTCCCCTCCCCATGGTCCTCTATTAGGTTTCTCCTATTAGATCTATGAACGCAAACATATGGTATCTCTCCGCCTCTGCCTGACTTATTTCGCTTAGCATGACACCCTCGAGGTCCATCCACTTTCCTACAAATGGCCAGATTTCATTCTTTCTCATTGCCATGTACTACTCCATTGTATATATATATACCACTTCTTCCTGATCCATTAATCAGGTGATGGACATTTAGGCTCTTTCCATGATTTGGCTATTGTTGACAGTGCTGCTATGAACATTGGGGTCCATGTGGCCCTATGCATCAGCACTTCTGGACCCCTTGGATAAATACCTAGTAGTGCTATTGCTGGGTCATAGGGAAGTTCTACTGATAGTTTTTTAAGGAACTTCCATACTGTTTT
>NC_043717.1:64605484-64663753 GCF_006229205.1 Suricata suricatta | reverse complement strand
GCTCTTTCCATGATTTGGCTATTGTTGACAGTGCTGCTATGAACATTGGGGTCCATGTGGCCCTATGCATCAGCACTTCTGGACCCCTTGGATAAATACCTAGTAGTGCTATTGCTGGGTCATAGGGAAGTTCTACTGATAGTTTTTTAAGGAACTTCCATACTGTTTTCCAGAGCGGCTGCACCAGTTTACATTCCCACCAACAGTGTAGGAGGGTGCCCTTTTCACCACATGCTTGCCAGCATCTATAGTCTCTTGATTTGTTCATTTAAGTCACTCTGACTGGCATGATGTGGTATCTCAGTGTGGTTTTGATTTGTGTTTCCCTGATGATGAGTGACATTGAGCATCGTTTCATGTGCCTGTTGGCCATCTGGATGTCCTCTTTGGAGAAGTGTCTATTCAGGTCTTCTGCCCATTTCTTCACTGGATTATTCATTTTTTGGGTATGGAGTTTAGTGAGTTCCTTGTAGGTTTTGGATACTAGCCCTTTACGTGATATGCCATTTGACACTATCTTTTCCCATCCCGCTGGTTGTCTGTTAGTTTTTTTGATTGTTTCCTGTGCAGTGCAGAAGCTTTTTATCTTGATGAGGTCCTAATCCCTAATCGTTCATTTTTGCTCTGGATTCCCTTGCCTTTGGGTATGTGTGGAGGAGGAAATTGCTGCGACTGAGGTCAAGGAGACTGTTTCCTGCTTTCTCCTCTAGGGTTTTTATGGTTTCCTGTCTCACATTCAGATCCTTTATCCATTTTGAGTTAATTTTGTGAATGGTGTAAGAAAATGGTCTAATTTCATTTTTCTACATGTTGCTGTCCAGCTCTCCCAACACCACCAATTGAAGAGGCTGTCTTTTCTCCGTTGGATACTCTTTCCTGTTTTGTCAAAGGTTAATTGACCATACTCTTGTGGGCCCAGTTCTGCATTCTCTATTCTATTTCATTGGTCCATGTGTCTGTTTTTGTGCCAATACCATACTGTCTTGATGATGACAGCTTTGTAGTGGAGGCTAACATCTGGGATTGTGATGGCTCCCGTTTTGGTTTTCTTCTTCAATATGACTTTGGCTATTTGAGGTTTTTGTGGTTCCCTACAAATTTTAAGATAGTTTGTTTTAGGTTTGAGAAAAATGCTGGTGCAACTTTGATGGGGATTGCATTGAAGAATGTGTAACTTGCTTTGGGTAATAATGACATTTAAAAATGTTTATTCTTCTGATCCATGACCACGGAATTTTTTTCCATTTCTTTGTGTCTTCTTCAATTTCCTTCATAAGTCTTCTATAGTTTTTAGCATATAGGTCTTTTACATCTTTGGTTAGGTTTATTCCTAGGTATTTTATGATTTTTCATGCAATTGTGAATGGGATCCGTTTCTTGATTTCTCTTTCTGTTGGTTCAATGCTTCTCTTTTTAATATCATAATAGTCTTATAGCTGTATGCCGCATTTCCTCACAGCCTTAAAATTATTCAAAAGGATTATGTAGGTATAAGTTGGATCATAGAACCTTTGCAGCTACAGTAAAACATTTGGATTTTCATAGAAGTAATGGGAAGCCACTGACATAAGTAGCATTGATTTAATATAGAAATGATAACTTTTAAAATCTTTAAAGCTTTGTTTAACCTTTAAGTAGCCTCATGTGTGATTAACTCATAGATTAGTTGTTTAAGTATGGAAAATGTACTATCAGTATGAAGATTCCCAACATTTCAATGTCAAAACTTTCTCGTTTTTGGAGAGTTGGATGGGTTAGCAATGGTAGATTTTCTGAGAGTTTTATACTTTTTTTAAAATCACAAATTTTCCCTTCTTCCTTCAAAAACAAAGAAAATGTAAGCCATTAAGTAGAAGGCTTATCCTGTGACTTAAGCTGTTGCTCAAAATGGGCAGTCCATCTTGGGATGCCTGGGTGGCTCAATTGGTTAAGCATCTGACTCATGATTTTGGCTCAGGTCATGATATCTCAGTCGTGGTACTGATGGTGAGGAGCCTGATTGGGATTATCTCTCTCCTGCTCTCTCTGCACCTCCCCTGCTCTTTTTCTCAAAATAAATAAGCATTCAAAAAATGGGTAGTACATCTTAATGAAAGGTGCTAATCTCATTAGTATTCTGTACTACTACAGAAAAGCGCAGGATAAAGATATGGCAATAAAAGATACATGCTGTAATTATAGTACTTCAGTAAATTATGGGACATAAGAGTTCCTAGATGGAAAGAGAAGAGAGAGACAATGCAGCTGAAGGGATCACGGCAGAAGTAGTACAGAGGTGGGAGCTGAAGAATGAGAATCTCATATGTAAAACAGCCAAAGTAGAGAGTGGAAAATATCCTAGAATGGCAGCTAGTTCCTACCAGACACCAAAAGAGCTACATGCATATATGTATATATACAACATAGTTCATTTTACCAAGTCTAATTTTCAAAAGGCTTTTTAAATTAACATTTATCTTCCACACCTCTGCATACTTTAAAAAATCAAAATAAGTTTACAGTTCTGAAGCCGTATTTAAGGCTGTTGTAGGTAAAAATTGTATGTATACTAAGTCATGGTACAGACAGATGTCCCCTATATTTGAACCATTGTAAAAACTAAGCTGTATAACATGATTTTATAATATCTTAGAAGATTTGTATCTCTTGATATCCATGTGCAACTTCTATTCACATCAAAACAGATTTATTTGTGCTCACCAATGAATGGATATATACATATATAGGCAATATTGAATTGGAAGAATAACAAAAAACCCTTTTTTAAAGCCTAGCATTTACTACCCTTCATGTAGATGCTAGGGCACTCAGGAAACTTATACTGAGGGTTGCACAATGCATAACAATCATTTGATCCACATAAACAAAAAAGCAGCTGCATGGCTTAACCATGCTAAATAATGCTGAGAATAGAACATTATAAATACCATGGCCAATTGAAATTGCATAAGCAATTTTAGCAAGTACAATATAAGACATATGGCATCACTCAGTGCCAAGTATTTTCACAAGTAGTGGTGAGAGGTGCCAACCCAGGGCATAATGGGCCCCATGGGGGGACTCATTCAAATAATGGTCCTCCCATCCTTTGTTCTTCTGACTACAGCCCTTACTCTATGCTTGTCATTTGAGTGGGGATTTAGTCAGATGAAATTCTCTAGGATTAAAGTAGGAATTATTTTGTGAAAAGCTTATTAACCAATTGAAAAAACGATCTTCTCCTATCCTTCCCCAACAATGTTCCTTTTGAATGACCATCAGTTGTTTCACAAGATAAAATATATTTATATTGTTTAAAGTTGTTTACCTGCTAGTTAGCCAGGAAATATTATTTAGTTTTATTACTTTAATTACAAAAATCATAAAATACAATGCATATGCAATAAAAAAAAGATTATGCAACAAATACCCATTTTCAAACTGCCTTGGGACTGTTTATGAAGTGGTTTGGCCTAAAGCAATGACTAAAACCAGATTTAAATGCTATTATAAATAGGTAAAAGCTTTCCTTACATAACCCATATTTACATTATCAATAAAACCTGAGATTTGAAGCTTGCAGTAATAACTTTGTGGAGGAAGCAGAGCAAATTTATCATCTGTGATCCCTTCTTCATCTCTCCCTATTACATCTGGGATAACTCTGTAGTACTTAGGTGATATGACTAAATCTTATTAGTGGAGGGTTTTTCACACAAATCTGGCATTTTAAAATCCCAAAGTAAAAAATTAACATAGAAAATGCCATGAAATTAAGCAAATTAAGAGATAACTGTCAATATCATGCAGTGCTATGACAAGACTAAATAACCCCAGTTAAACAGTATCAGGAATGAGTAGTAGATTTTTGAAAAGTAGATACTAAAGTAAGAGAGACAGTTAATGTCAAAGCATAAAAGATATTTAAAGCAAAACATCTATTATATTAAGCTATCAGTCCCTTGATTATTATTTTGTCATTTGTATAGTTGACACAGCTGGGTACAAATAGCAGTAAAAATCTATGAAGTTTTTAAATTATCAGCTTGCACCAGTACTAATCATGAATCATAACCAGTGCAAGTGTAATTAAGATTCATTTCCAACTTAATGCATTTATATGTTTCAAAATAAGCTTCTTTAGGAAAATAAAAATGATGAAAATTGTCAATGATATATAATATTTTCAAAGCAGGCTTATTTCTTTTTATTTTAAAAGTTTATTTTTCCTTCCATGAATGCTTCAGAGGTAGGAAGTCCATAATATAAATGATTCATGTGAATTCTGTTTCTATTAGCCAAAGAAGAGTCATAAACATGAGAAAACAGAATTTTTTTAACTTTGTTATTTTAGAAGAAGAAACATTTATACCACAACAAAATATTAGTTCCTTTATTCTCCTGATGCAGAATCCTGACAGTATTAAAGGAGTTAGAAGAGTAGAACTCTTTGGAGTACATATTGAATTTCTTGCTTTAATAATGAAGATGTAGTTCTGTGTAATCTAAAATTAATTTAAAACTAGTGAAAAGAAGTAATATTCTACTATCTCTTTTTGTTCTCTCCTATTCAAATTTAACAAGTGGTGGCTGCTTTCAAGAGGACAGCGTGCACAAGATTCAAATTAGATGTCAAAGCTGAATAAGCCAAGTTTGCCTTCTTCTATTATTTGAATGGGATTTAACTAGATTGTCTAATATCCTATTTTTTTGGAAAATTATCATGCTCACTTCAGCAGCACATACACCAAAATTGGAAAAATACAGAGATTAGCATGGCCCCTTTACAAGGATGACACAAATTCGAGAAAATTATTTTCTTTTCAGTAAAACTTAGAGCTCTGTAGAATGAACTTCAAAAGCAGTGACCATTTCATAAAGTATGCTATTCAGATTGAAAACAAGTAAGATGGGAAGTGGAAGTGGAAGAATCACATAAAATAAATGTATTAGAGGGAGTGGGCTAAACAAGGCAACCCTCAACAAAGTCCTTTCATTCTCTGCTCCAAATGCAAGTCAAATAAGATCTTGTCACATGAAGTGATGTATCCTATGACCGAAGTATCATGAAAAATGTACCAGTGGCTTGTTTTCATTTTAGTTGCATTTTTGACATCTTATGGCCTGCAGAGATATTCTGTGTATCACATACACAAAAAACAAATGCACCGTGTGTCATCCTTAAAGATCATGTTACTGGGACTGTATTCATACAGCCTTTGTCTTGGGTATTTTTCCTAACAGGAATGGTTGATTTGTAATTATTCGTTTATAGTCTCTTGCCCACTCCTCATTATTCCTACAAGCTGAAGAATCAACCATAGTGAAATAAGTTAACAAAGAAACAATGTGGTTTATAAAACATGACTGAAGCATTCACATCATTTACAAGAGAAAAATCCTATGAATAAAAGAGCTCGGGCCTGCCTTAAAGCAGGAACTTCCCTGCAGAGAGAAATGGGAAGAAACAAAGGCACATGCTACTGCAGCTGCATTATTTCTGAAGTAGGACACTCAGAAAAGGATACAAGCTATTCATGTTTCTAGAAACATTACATTTAATTCCTCTTCAAAAGATTTAGCAGATTAGTGGAAAGAAGCAGCACATGGAGACACACACACACACACACACACACACACACACCATGAAATAAGAGTTAGCATTGCACAGAAATTTGCTTAAACTAATATTAGAAAGAAAATATATCAGAAATTATTGCCTCTTACTTAAGGCTAGAATAAAAGGTCATAGCTAATTGGTAAAAAAAAAAAAAAAAAAAAAAAAAAAAAAAAAAAAAAAAAGCAAGCAGGTTTGGACACATAGGAAGAAAATTCTATGATGACTCCTACCCAACCACTGCTCTTTCTACCTTCAATTATGCCAGGACATGTACCACCTTCATAGAACTAGAAAAAAAGCCATACTTCAAAATCCAGTTTTGGGGCACCTGAGTGGCTCGTCGGTTGAGCATCCCACATCAGCTCAGGTCATGATCTCACAGATTTGTGAGTTCGAGCCCTGTGTCAGGCTTGCTATTGTCAGCACAGAGCCAGCTTTGGATCTTCTGTGCCCTTCTCTCTCTGCCCCTTCTCCACTTGCACTCTCTCTCAAAAATAAATCTTTAAAAGAAAAACATTGAGCTTCTTTTCCACTTTAAGGAAACTTTGGCCATATTTAACTTTTATAGCCAAATCAACTAGGAAAACGAAACCTATTTGATGGTCAAGAATTGAAGTTAAGGAACTTCCATACTGTTTTCCAAAGTTGAAGGGGGAGGGGGAGGGGGAAGGGAGGTGGTGACAATGGAGGAGGGCACTTTGTGGGGAAGAGCACTGGGTGTTATATGGAAACCAATTTGACAATAAACTCTTAAAAAAAGAATTGAAGTTAAGTTGTTTAAAAAGTTATCCATAATGCATAATAAAAATGCTTTCACAAGCATGATTGTGACTAAAATCATAATTGATAAATGATGCTACTTTCCAAGGGCTATGCTTTGCTTTAAATAAATAGATAAGTTCACACAGAATCACTTTTACTGGAGTTAGCCTCCAAGTTAAACAAACAAAAAGTGAATAAACAGTTTCATGTTTTCAAAACATCAGAGAAAAATTAACATATCAATGTAAGACAAGTACTTTTTAAAAATATTTTGCTTTACATGACTTAATAATAAAGATTTCTCTTTACAGTGGAATGTAATTATGACCTATTTCAGTAAAATCTAAGATATTATTTGAATGAATTTGGAGAGATAAAAATTTTTTTAAAGTACCAAACCTGTGAAACAACCCTAGTTATTGAAATATCCAACTCTTTCTTCTTAATTCAACGTGTTTATTTTTTTCATGTTTAACAATCTTTAATTCAAATGTGAAAGTTCAATAAAAGCCATTTGTAGGGCTTGGGATTTGTTCTTTTAAAAACAAGAATGGAAGAATGCAACAAAATGATCTTTCCACTTTCTTCTTCAGAAACTTTCAAGGAAAGGATAGATCATAGGGCCATAAAGATCCATTTAGTCATACCCACTCTCTCCCCCCCACCAAGTCTTTCACCCATTCCATAATCTTAATACATATTCCTGAAGGAAGATTTAGAGTTCAGCTTGCTTACATAACCATTTAAAAATACTCAGCACCAGCTTGCTTCCTATAATGCCAAACAAATCCTGAAACTACTTCAATATGCATTTCTTCTTTTTTAAAACAAGGGGGTACTTATTTGTAGAAAGCAATGCTTAGCCTACAGATACATTTCCCAGAAATGGCATATGCCATTCGAAGGCCTAGACATGCTCATGCTTTCAAAGTGAATACCTAGCCTAATATGCATAGAAGCATCAATGGCAAAGTTGAAGATCAATATCATAACTATTTTTCTATTTATTTGAAGCACATTAAAAAATTGGTACACTTTGGAAATTCAGTGGCACAAGGTACACTGCCATAACTTTAGGGACATTATACAGTTTTAAAAAAAGGAAATAAAAAAGAAAAAAAATTCCCTTGTTTGAAACACTGCATTACATAATTTTACCTGTCCAAACAAACTATTTATAAATATTTGGTCAATAAACTGCTAACATCCATAAAAAGATAGCTTTCTTACTAAAATGCAATAATTTAAAATATTGGTATCTAAACAAGAAAAGACAAAACCAAACTGGAATGAAAACCTAGATATCACATTTTAAATTGCAGCTTTTTGTTTGGGCCTTCATACTCTTCTCTCCCTCTACCATATGCTGCTGGAGTTCCAGGCCCCATTCTTCTAGGTCCAGCACTTCCCTGCTGAAAGCGCTCAGTACGCATGTCGCTTCCTATCATGGAACCACTCATGGTTGCTGGTGGAACTCCAGGATTAGCTTCATAACCTATGCCACCACCACCACCGTGGAAATTTCTGGTCTCCTGAACCATAGGGATCTCCCATGTTCATTGTTCCCTCTCCACCCATTCTCATGTCTCTGTCTCTTGGATCCATGTAGCTCACTCATCCAGCTATAACTTTCCTCTCTTTGGCATCTCATTTGTTCCTCCATTTCATGTTGAGGAATCGTCATCTCTTCTTCCCTTCTACATCGTTCTTCTTCATGCCTTAGCTACTTTTCTTCACGTTTCTGCATTTTTTTGGTTGTGAAATTCTTCCTTGCATCTTAATTCTTCCTGGTGTCTCATCAGATCTTGACACAGAAGATTTGCCTGATGTTCATGATAGGTATCTTCCATTTCACTTTCCAATTTGTCCTTTGCAAGTTCTTTTCAACTTGCTCCCTTTGCTGTTTCTCCATTTCATCCAAGGACTTCCATTGCTGAGAATATTCATCTCAAAAGTGCCATGCTGGACAAAATGAAGAGGGGTTTCTCTTTCCTTTTGATACACTAGATTCTTCTGTGCAAGTTTTTCAGGAAGGACGTCTTCATCATCTAATTGTTCAAGTGGTTCAACAATGACTGGACGGGGAATTGTTGTTAGTAAGAAAACACCTTCACTGCAACTTTCAAATGCTTTCCTTGCTGCTGGTTTAGAAGCAGACTCAACAGTGCCTTTCTCTGTAGGTCTTCCATGATCATCCACAATTACAACAGCCCTTTCAATAGGAACAAACTGGCTAAAAGCTTCTTCCAACAGTTCCTGGGAAACATGAGGTGAAAGGTTTCCAGTGGAAAGGGCGGCAGCATGTGTGGCAAAGCAAAGCCCAAGCTGTCTACCTCTCATGGGTGTATCATCAATTTCGGCTTTGGCAATTTCAGCCAATGCTCTGGATTCAAGTTTAGTAAATCCAAACCCTTTGACAAAGACTTCTCCTGTTTCTCCATATTTAGCAAATAGTCTTTTGAATTCATCCTCTGTGATATCAGCAGGTAGATTCCCAACAAACAACTGACAACTCTGTGTGCAAGTTTTCTCTCCAGGCCTCCTCAAGAGAGACAAGTTGGCTTTAACCACCCCCCCCCACCCAGAGTCGAAGATCTTCTCCTCCCTGTGGCCACCAGCGCCCCCACCCCCGCTCCGGGTGGGGGCCCTGGTGGTGCTGTTGGTGGTACGGCGGGTGATGCTGCCGGCCTCCTTGGGGCTCCTCACTGCCACGGTGTGGTGGCTTGGGGTGGCCCTCAGGAGTGCTTAGGCCAGGACCACTGGCTGGGCTTCGGCCCGCCTGGCATTTTGCCGCCTTTTGGGCCTCCAGGTCCTGGGCCCTGCGTAGGACTGGAGCCTGGGCCACCTGCGGGTGGAGGCAGCAGCCCCTGGCCTGAGGTGGGGCAGTGGGGACACCACTGCTCGGAGGTGAGGGCGGGGGTGCCTGAGGGGGCGCCAAGGTGACAGCGGGTGGTGGGGTCGGGGTGGGGCCCCGCCCCGTGGGTAACCCAGAGGTCTGGGGAGTGGTGGGTGGTGCCGAGTCAGAGGCCTGCAGAGCTCTGCCTCCTCCTGGAACCTGACCGGGTCCCTCTGGAACAACAGGCTTGGATGAGTCCTTGGGCAGTGGGCGGCGGTGGTGGCTGCTGATACTGCGGCTGATGGGGCGGTAGCTGAAGTGCCGGCGGCTGCTCAGGTTGTGGCTGCTGCTGGAGGTGTTGGTGGGGCTGGGGCCTTGGGGCCACCTTGGTCCGGGCCGGGCCTCATGGGTCCGGGGTTCTGATTGAGGCCCATGCCGGGCGAGGGGAGCGTTAAGTCTTAGAGGCCGCGGAGGCCGCCGCATCCTCTGCACTGGTGGAAGCGACCACCGCCAAGGCTCTGGAACCGATCCAGAGACATGTCTGTAATCAAGGGGCGGTTGAGGCAGAAGCGGAGAAGACACTTAGGGAACATGGAGGCTACCTTGCTTCACACAAGATGGTGGATGACACAGGCCTACTGAACATATTTATAACTGTCAAGCCAAAATTAATTATCCATTGTGGTCTAAGGAATTTTTATGAAAAGGTATTTTTCTCTTTAAAGTTTTTTCTGAGTATATACTTTCTGAGAGCAAAAAATCATGCAGTCATTTTACATGTGTCTGTACTAACTGATGAAATAATTTATGTAGCTATACAAAAGGTTTAACATTTGCTTGATGCTTTAGTCACTACCAGGAGCACTTATAAATTCTACAGTGATGGCATCATAATTCCAAGTCTAGGAACCAAGAGTCCATCCAGGAACTTTTCTCAGTCCCTTTGAAATGTTCTTCACTGATCCCTCTCTGACATCAAGACCTGAACAATTCTGCATAAAGTAACAGAGAATTTATTTGGAATAGTTAACTATTGTCAGTCCTGTTTGTTTTCCTACAAGAGACAGAATGCTCAGACTTAACAGAAGCAAGACAGATTTCAAATAATGTTGGCACAATTATATTTCCTCATCTTTTCTGCCAGTTCTTCTTCCCCACAATTAATGTGTGGAATATTCGATTGGGATAATGGTGGTGGGAAACAAAGACAAAACACGATTCTTTTGAAGCAACAGAAGTGATGTGAGGAAAGTGGTGTACAAAGGGCCCTAGAACTACAAAGCACAGTACATAGGGAAAAAAAGTTAAGAAACTGGAAGCATAAGGATAATCTATAATGCATAGAATTTGTCTGGACAGCATTCAACTTGACCATAATTCTTTTTCAGTGTTTTGCATCATCCTCTACCAGGAAGTTCTAAATGAATCATGCAAGTGATCAATACTATTTGTGGCAAGTGAAAGGAAATACTCAAATTGCAAGATGTGATGTTTTTCTTCCCATTTGTTTTTTATTTTATTTTATTTTATTTTATTTTATTTTATTTTAGAAAGAGAACACATGTGAAGAGGGGAGGCAGGCAGAGGTAAAGAGAGAGAGAATCTTAAGCAGGTTTCATGCTCAGCAAAGAACTCAGTGTGGGGCTTGATCCCATATCCCTGGGAGCATAAGCCAAGCTGAAATCAAGAGTTGGATAATCAACTGACTGAACCACCCAGATGCTCCCCCAATTTGTCTTTTATAAACTGATCCAACATGAATTCAACACTGAAAACATCCCCTAATAATTTTCTAGAAACTTATTATGCTGGTTATTCCTAAAATTATTTTCTATATTGGACCATTATCTCAGTCACTAAGGATGGTCATCCTCTTGGTGCCTTCATGTTGTGGGTTTTTAGGCCAATTAACTGAACTTGTTTCATTTAATGTTCCCTATAAGTACATGAGAGTTGATTTAAATTTGGACCATAAAACAAAAAATTTATATTAGAAAAATTCTTTCAAGAGAACTTTTTCTTTTCAAGTCCAGCATGTTTCTTTGATTCCATCTATCTGTTGATGACAATAAAATGAAATCCAGTTATGTACAAAACATAGTCATCTTTCTTTATGTCTGCCACTTAAAGTAGTACTGATATAGACAACTGAAATGATGTCACAAATATAACTAAAATAAATATTGGATTATCCATACAAAGTCATACTGCTTATCCCTCCTGATTCAAATTCCCCTTCATAGGTTAGCTCCAAATATTTAAAGATAATTATTTCATTAAGAATGTGAACTGGTGCAGCTGCTCTGGAAAACAGTATGGAAGTTCCTCAAAAAACTATCAGTAGAACTCCCCTATGACCCAGCAAAAGCACTGCTAGGGATTTACCCAAAGGATACAGAAGTGCTGATGCATAGGAGCACATGTATCCCAATGTTCATAGCGGCACTTTCTACAATAGCCAAATCATGGAAAGAGCCTCAATGTCCATCACCTGATGAATGGATCAAGAAGATGTGGTATATATATATACAATGGAGTATTACATGGCAATGAGAAGGAATGAAATCTGGCCATTTGTAGGAAAGTGGATGGACCTCAAGGGTATCATGCCAAGAGAAATAAGTCAGGCAGAAAAGGACAGATACCATATGTTTGTACTCATAGGTCTAACAGGAGAGACCTAACAGGGGACAATAGGGAGGGGAAGGGGAAAAGAGAGTTATAGAGAGAGATACACACAAATCATGAGAGAGTATTAAATTCTGAGAACTAACCGAGGGCTGAAGGGGGATGGGTGGGAGGAGGGGGTGATGCTCATGGAGGGGGGCACTTGTGGGGAGAAGCACTGGTTGTTATATGGAAACCAATTTGACAATAAACTATTATTTAAAAAAAAGAAACAAGAGAGATGTGTATATTCTTGATCAATAGTGATATGGCTGCTAAAAATATAACAATTATTATAACTTTTCAATAAAGATAAAATCCATATATAATAGTATTAACTTTCTAAACAACGATATGAAAATCATATCCTTGTTTTTCTGTTTTTGCATTTCTTTGCATCTGGGACATACACTGACTTTCTGAAACCCCTGCAGAGTTGTGAATAATGCATGGAATCAAAAATAATCCCTGTTCATTGCCCATAGAATACTGTATTGCTTGCTGTATATTGCATCTATGTAAGACAAACAATAGAAAAGACCAATAACCCTGGAAATCTCAAGCTAAAACCTTCCCAAGTGGAAAGGGAAAATATCACCCTAGATTCTAGATGTCCTTCAAATAAACAATTCAAATCCTTAAAGTACTCATATATACTAGATAAAACTAACTTAAACTTCAGAAAGATCTGTTCTGAATAGATATGTGAGAAAGCTAATAAAGCTATTAATTACTTACAGTTATGCTAAAGAGATTCACTAACTCCTGTCTATTTCCCTTGTCTTATAGAGCGTATTTGCAGACTAATGAGAAGATATGTAAAACTTAAACAAAATGTTCCATTTTTTCCTGTATTTTCTCTGGTAGTATTAAGAATTTAGCCCTTTAAGCATTAGGAGTAGAAGAAATTGCGACTTAAGAATGACAAAAAGGTGGCACTCAAATGGAAGCACGTAAGAGTACGTAAAGTAAAAGTACATAAGAGTACGTAAAGTAAAAGTACGTAAGAGTAATGACATATAATAATATTTTGTTTTTTAGATAATCTCAGAATATTTCTTTACTTGTCAAGCCTAAATATTACTAGTATAAGGGTTATATGAAGGTAGCATACATTGGACATTTAGGTTTGCCCATAAAATAAACTCAGCTTTAATGGAATTCCATTTACAGTGATGTAGAATGAAATTTCTATTTCTTTCATCCTCTAAATTTCAAACTTCAGAGATAGATTCAGGTATAATATATTGAAAAGGATTTATTGTAGATTTCAAACCTTTTTTTGATAATTGTGAAGTATTCAACAAACACTTATCAAGAGCATATATTAAACTGAGTTATGTGCTAGGTGCTAAAAATACATCATAACATTTAATAGTGAAACACAGTTTTAAGCCTTGTAGTATTCTAATACTTTGTACCATCTATGTCTTTAAGAGGGCTGACACAAGCATAACCTTACAAGGTTCCTAAAATAGATGAAACACTAGGTTCAAGGTTTCTGGACTCATGTTTTTGCAAATGCAAAGAATACCAGTGAATTATAAAAAAAAGACTTGAATCTCAAAAGAGTTCTATGGAGTTCAAGATACTCACTGTCCTTTTCCTTTCTTCCTTTACTTTCTACTACTCTCATTTTAATGGACACAAGGAAAGGAACTACCAAGAGTAAGATTCAAATTAGAGTACACAAGAGAGGTGTGTTCAAAGGTTTCACAAAAGTTAAAAGATGGGTGGTGGTACATTCATTTCATGTGAATCTTGCTATCTTTCGACATTGTGGCAGCAGATGGAATTTGGCTGGGTAGAGGAAAGAGTTTACAAATTCTTATCTCTGTTTAGGAAAACACACAATAATATACTACTGAGTCCATATGAGAGAGATAAGCCCATAATCACAAACCACCAATTAAAACAATTATTCCCATTTCATTTTGAAAGCAACTAGTTTTCCAGAAAATTCAAGGTACTTATTACAGTCTAATGAATACCGTGTCAGTTAGTGTAGTTACAAATGCACAATGTCTAATCATATTAGAGTTGTCTCATGCACCTGACATATAGGGTTCCAACCATTTATTCCTGAACTGAGGGTTTATAAAGAAGCAGATGACTGTGTGAGCTTAACTACCAACATTGCCATGCCTGTAAATTTTTGACATGGAATTACAACTACCAAGGAAAATTTATTGCTGCATAATAATTGCTTGTCCTAACATATCTCACATTCCAATATTTAAAGGAATCTTGCTAAATTCATATTCTCATTAAAAAATCAACTGATATTGGCCTTATCTCTTACTGGCCTGCAGAGATCACCCAAGAAGAAATGTGCAGCAGAGCTGATTATATTGTGCAAGAGAAGCGAGAAGCAAAAATGATTGAAATTTCTATAGAGAACAGCATCAGTGCTTGCTTTGAACGATTTTGCATATAAATAGGACATAAATGGTCTATGTTCAATTTGTTCTATAGTTGTCAAAGAATAGTCAAGTACAGACCACATATAATCTTCTGTTCCTAGCTTCCCTAATGCAAACCTAGATCTTATTAATCAATACATATGTATGTGTGTCTCACACATAAAATTTAATTTCCATAAATAAAAAGAAAACAAAAAAACTATGTAATTAACAGAGGTATATATTTTATCATAAAATTCACATTTAGTGTTGAACAAATGACACTAAATTAAATGGCATTAAATGAGTGCCTGGGTGGCTCAGTTGGTTAAGTGTCTGACTTTGGCTCAGGTCATGATTTCACGGTTCATGGATTCAAGCCCTGTCAGGCTCTGTGCTGACAGCTCAGAGCCTGGAGCCTGCTTCAGATTCTGTTTACATGTCTCTCTGCCCCTCCCCCTGCTCACACTCTGGCTCTCTCTCAAAAATACATAACCATTTTCTTAAAAAAGTTCTTCAAAATTAACAGCATTTTAGAGCTCAATGCAATCTGGCTTCTACACCATTCTTACCCCAACCCCTAAACATACTCTCCCTAAAACTATTTTTGCTAAAGTCATCAATGAATTCCTAATAGTTAAATCCAATGGATCCTTTCCATTCCTTCCTTATTTTATTGGTTCTCTTGGCTATACATGATGATACTTGGCACTTTCTCTTCGAAAAGTAGTAACACAGTAGGTTTCTTTCTCCTCACACCTCCATAAACAGCCTCTTTCATGCTCTTGTTCCTGTGTCTCAAGCTTCCATAAATTGGTGTTTTTCAACTTTGTGGTGCATTAAAATTGCCTGAATAATTTTGATAATTTTTTTCATTTTATTTATTTGGGAGAGAGAAGAGAGAGAGAGAGAGAGAGAGAGAGAGAGAGAGAGAGAGAGAGAATATCCCAAGCAGGCTCCATGCTCAGCCAAGAGCCCAATGTGGGCCTTGATATCACAACCCTGGGATAATGACCTGAGCCCAAATCAAGAGTCAGATGTTCAACTGACTGAGCCACCCAGGCACCCTCGCCTGAATAACTTAAAACACCACTACCCAGGTTCTGGCCCCACATATTTGTCTTTAATTCATCCAGAGAGGAACTGGATGTAGCTTTTTCTTACAAGTTTCTCAAATTGATTCCAGTAGGTAGCCAGGGGTGAGAACCAGTGTCACAAATGCTTGTTTTCTCCAGATTATCTTATCCACTCTTGAATATTTATCCACGACTTGAATGTTGATCAATTCTCCAAGATTCCTACTATTTACCTTTTAGTTATTGCCAAGAGGTACCAAACTAATGAACACTACTGAGAACACTAAGTGGCTTGCCTAAGGATTATTTGATTTGCTACTTCCTCATCTTTTCCTTTCCTCATCTCAGGAAAATCACATATATACTGTGACTCACCCACTCCTGACTTTCACCACATGCAAACCAGTTAATTCTAAAGTTGACAAAGATTTTCTGAAGATGGTCTCATCCTTTTTGTCTACCTCCCCACATCTCCTCCATCTTCTACCCAGTAAACTTAAGAATACCTTTCTTCAACCCCCAATCTATTCTCACTTTATATGAGGCCACAGATGTCTTTCATTTTAACATATGAGACAAGTCTCTCTGCATTAGGTGACTATGAATCACATATCACACAATAAATGAGAAAGTGCTTCGCTTACTCTTGTAAAGCACTAGGTATGCTAAAGTATTTGGATTGTCATAATATACATTCAATAAGTACAACTGAATTAAGAGCAGAACAGGCCACACATTTGTAAATGAAACTAGACATACTAATTTATGATTGGCAACTCCTTCAAGACACTTGTAAGCATCTAGAGTTTCCTGTCAGAATTTTTAGAAGAGATAATTTATCTTTTCACTTTCTATTTTTCTCAACAAAAGATATTCTTCATTTAAAAAATTTTTTAATGTTTTTAATTTATTTTTGAGAAACAGAGAGAGACAGCGTGAGCAGGGAGCATCAGAGAGGGAGATACAGAATCTGAAGCAGGCTCCAGGCTCTGAGCTAGCTGTCAGCACAGAGCCCAACACGGGGCTTGAACCCATGAACCATGAGGTCATGACCTGAGCCAAAGCCAGACACTTAACCGACTGAGCCACCCAGGTGCCCCAAGATATTCTTCATTTTTTAATCCATTAGAACCTCGCTCTTGACTTTCACTGGTCCACTGAAACTGCTTGGGAAAAGATCAACAGTTATCTGCTAGTTGACAAACCTGTTTGGTCTATTTTCAGCCATCAAACTTCTTGCAGAATCTTAACTTCTTGCAGAATATGACCCTGCTGACTTTCTCTATTCTGAAATTCTTTCTACACTCAGTATTCCAGGTGTTAGGTTTTTGATGCTTCTCTTCTTTCCTTTCTAACTCCTTTTCCCCTCAGTGTCCTTTGCTGATTCCTCTATTTGCCTCTTCAATACTGTGATTCCTAAATACTCTATTATTTGGGATAATACTCTATTATCTTACCTCTCATTGGACATACTCTTCCTGGGTGATCCCAAGGTTTCTATAACACTATATATATAGATGCCTCCAAATCTGTTATTTCCATCCTCACCCCCTTTTGCTTTTCTGTGTGTGTGTGTGTGTGTGTGTGTGTGTGTGTGTGTGTGTGTGTATGTAACCTTCTACTTAAAAACTCTACTGACTCTTTGTTGCGACAAACTTTCCATCAATTCCACTGTATCCTTCCCTAGCTCCATTGCATGTATTTGCCATTTTCTTTACCTATAATGCTTATCCCTCCTGTTCTCCCCCAAGTAAACTACTATGCAACCATCAAAACACAATTCAAATGCCACTTTCATTATGAAAGATTTTCTAAATTCTCTAGGCAGCTAGTTGCTCTTTTAGCACTCTCTGCATATGCAATGTATATCACAACATTTATATTTTGTATATATGTGTCTTCACCACAAGATTGTGAAAGTTTGAATCTAAGACCCATGTTTTATCCATTTTTACACTCCAGGGCCCTAGCACTATTGCCTGGACTGTAGTATTTGATCAATAAATGTCATTTGGGTGAATGCCACATTTTTATTTGTTTGCATTATGTCATTTTTTACTAGATTTGAATTGCACACTGCAATATAATTACTACAGACAAAATGGGCTTAGCTGACTAGTCTAAGATTCAAACATTTACAAAATAGAAGAATGAAGAACCTCATTGGAAAGAACTCATCCTAAGGGAGAAAGAAGTAAGCAGTTTGGTATGAATGACCAGCTTGACCTTGTAATAATAAAAAGAAACAAATACAAAACCCCAATAGAACTTGGTCATCAAAAGATGAGGATGATACTGAGTGCTACGTGGGATATGTCATGGGCTTGTCTTTGGACCTTGTTATATGAGGCCAAATCCTACAGTGATCAAAAGGATGTAACTTAAAGTTGAAAGCTGTTTCTCTCAAAATGTAAGACTTTAAGGAACAAGCTAGTGCTGCTTGGTACACGGTTAAGTGCCACACTATAGGAAGAGAGAGGTGTTTTCCCCTGCTTTGTCACTGACCACGGTCAAACTCTGGCATCATGAAGGCATGGAAATGCCCTTTGCGAAAGCAAACAGCAGGCATGGAAATGCATGGTATTAAAGGTGGAGAAGAAGGAAAGTGATGGGTGACTGTGTTTGTGAAATGCCCCCTGAGAAACTCTCAGAAAGTTGCAGAGATCCCTTATAGGCAGTTGAGGTCCTGAATGTGTATGTGAAGACAACAACCAGGAAAATGTGAGTTTTGTTATCTATGCAAGGTAGAGAGGCCCAGGGAAATGTGGGATTTGGGTTTTGTTTTGCTGTAAATATATTTTCCCTAATACATAGAATTTGTTTCTTTCTCTCTGTTTTTTTTAGGTTTATTGTCCCCTATCTGTTCTCAAGTGGTAAGTTATACCTTCTCATTTATATTGTTATCTTGCTGATCCATAAAACTATAATTGTGTATCCCCTGAGTTTCTTTTTTTCAAATTTTGTTTTCTTCATTGCCCTGTGTATTTCTAAAACTTAATTACATTTATTCTGTTTCTTGACTTCATTTCTTCATAATGCTTCTCTTTTGTGATTTTTCAATTTCTAGAATTATATACCAACATCTAGTAAATGCCAAAATAGTTGTTAGGTATCTATTGCTAAGAAAAACTGTTTATATACATTTCTGGTGGGCAAAGAATGAAGAAGTCAAGTTGGCTGAGTGAAGAGAAGCAAGGTCTAAGTATCTATAGGTATTCAGTAATGAAACCTATATGGCATTGTATATTTATATTTTAAGTATGTTTTTCATTCCTGTAAAGTTTTCCTCCATGTGTTTTTTTCTTCCAAAGCTTACCTTTGATGTTATGACAAAGTCAGGAGTACTTATGGGTAATTCTTTCCAAAGTGGATTGTAGCTATGGAACTTATCTGGAGTACTAACAAAGGCTGTAACAAAGAGGGTCCAGAAATGTTCAGCAAAATTTATAACAGATCAATATATACTAGGTTATTAAGGAAAAGTGAGAAGTTCCTTTCACACACCAAACTCCTAAAAGGACAGTCCATATTCTAAGGATGCAAAGCTAAGAGGCCAAGGGGTGGGGGGTGGGGGGAAGATACTCTAAGTGCGCAAGCACTTGCTTCCTCTCTCATTACAGCACATATAAAATCACATTGCAATTTTATCACACAGCTTATATTCCTGTTTTCATGAAGGTATGGCTCCTTGAGCCAAGTGTCCTATTGGTGGTGCACCCTTAGTACCTCACCCAATACATGACACTGAGGAAGCATCTGACTGAATTGTTCATTTTTCAAATGAATACTATTAATCCCTGTAGCCTCACCATCTATTAACTGTTTAATTCCTGCATTCTGGTTTCCAGTTCCATCCAAATATTGAAAATATGCTCTTAAAAAGTTGGTAGAAAGGTCCCAAATGATAAATCATTAGTCTTTATCCTTTTTGATTCCCCCGCAGCATATGTCATTGTTGAAAATGCCCACCTCTTCTGCTTTCTCAACACTTCCTTTTTCCTTTGTTCCTAGAACAATGTTTTGGTTCTCTTCCCACCTGCTCAAAGACTCCTGGTCTACCTTCTTTGCTAGTTCTACTTTTAGCCCCCAAATGAGGGCATTTTCAAAGTTCTGTCTTTTGATCCCTTTTCTCTTAATAGTCATCTAACAATCCCTTCCACTTCCATACTATAACCAGAAATCTCACAAAGTCAACCATCTTGTGATGAAATCTATATGTATATTTCCAAGAAATTTCTGGACATCTTGACCTCAATGCTCTGCTGTCACTTTCAGTTTCATGTTCCTAAAACTTACTTTATCTCCCATTACCACTCATTTTCCTGATCTTAACAGTTTTCTTTCATAACTCAACTGTCCTTCCAGCTAATCAAACTCAAACCCCTAGTATTATCCTTGACTCCTGGCAACTCCTCTTCCCCTAAATTATCTCTTTTGATTAGGAGTAGGAGAGTAGAATCATAATTAATCATTCACATTCCTATAGATTAGATGTCCTAATATATTGCTTTGATCATATTTCTCTACTGCTTAAAAACCTTCAATACATCCCCACTGCCAAAAGAATTATATGATAACACCTTGGACTCTTATTTAAGCACTCTATGTTGTGGCACCAACCTCCTTTTCCATAATTATCTCCATAATTCTACACTTTATATAACTTATTTTCTTACTAGGTGTACTATTTGTCATGTTCCCAAAGTGCTTGTCACTTTCTTATTTCTGTATTTTTCTTTTTAAAAAATGTTTATTTATTTATTTTGAGAGAGAGACAGAGAGACAGACAAAGGACGAGCAGGGATGGGGCAGAGAGAGACACACAGAATTGGAAGCAAGCTCTAGGCTCAGAGCTGTCAGCCCAGAGCCCAATGCAAGGCTTGAAATCACCACCTGGGAGATCATGAACTGAGCTGAAGTCAGAAGCTCAACCGACAGAGCCACCCAGGCACCTCTGTGTATTTTTCTTTATGACATTTCATTTGCACATTATCCCTACCTCTAACTCCAACTGCTGAAATCTATACTTATCCTTCAAAACCTTTTCTTCCATGACTCTTTTTCTGATATATTTAATAAATTATACTTCCCTTGTCTGAACTCACAATTAATACTTCTTATATAATACTTATTATTTTCTGCCTTATTCTGTAAATTTTCTGTACTTTTTATCTTTCTCGCAAGACACAAGGGTCTTATATCTATGGAAATCTTAATTATTTCTGCATTTTCCTCCATATCTAGCATATACTTTTCACAGAACAGAAGTACAATAAATTAATGAATATTTACGGGCTCATTTCCTAACCTCGGAGTTTGGTATTAGCAAAATTTATAATCTGGTTGATATTCAGCTGGTTTGTACTAGTACTACTATAGTGGCTACTTACTGCCTGTGTATATTCTCACTGGTTGAAGTCTGTACTATACTAGTTATCAATATTCTTTTCATAAGTATTCCTTTATAATAGTCTCCTTTGAAATATATCTTTTGGGGCTCTGAAAACAACATTCTTAGTATTTGGGGTAGATACAGTATTTAGGAGCTCTGAGTTGCCTAATTTGGTAGCTGCTGGGAAGGGGACACAGGCTCCATGTGAAGATTTATACTTTAGGCAACTGATCATGTCATTTATTAATATTTTGATTTTTTAGTGAAGAATATAAGCCATCACCTCATTCTGTTGAAATGCTGAATTGAAAACACTGCAATTAGAACCACAATTGTAGATCTCTGTATTTTACATATCATAATTCCTATCTGTAAGTGATAATAATGGAGATGTCAAACAGAGCAGTATAGCTGCTGTTTGTGGCTGAGTGTGATTTCAGATTTTTTGGCTATTTCCTCTTATTTTATTTTACTTGATAAAAATAGCCTTCTTTTTTCTTTTTTATTTTTTAATTTAAAAAAATTTTAATTTTTATTTATTTTTGAGAAGCAGAGAGACAGAGCACAAGCAAGGGAGGAGTAGAGAGTGAGGGAGACACAGAATGCAAAGCAGGTTCCAGGCTCTGAGCTGTCATCACAGAGCCTGAAGTGGGGCTCAAATCCACGAATGTGAGATCATGGCCTGAGCCAAAGTCAGAGGCTTAACCAACCGAACCACTCAGGTGCCTCAAAAAGAGTCTTTTTTATAATTTGATTTTTTTGTTTCTATCTCATCATGTTGAAATGGAGGTTATTTGAAAGGAGCAAGGATGTTGGTGTTACCCCAGGAAAGTATACTATAAAGTCAATGGGGCATTGAAAAGGAACCAAGTAAGGTACCTAAGAAAGTAACAACAAAAGGAGGCAAGCAAGAAAAGATGATCTACTTAGGAAGTCGGAAACAAGGAGGAAATCTGTAGAAATTTCCAGTTTTGTTGCTTTTAGAAAGAAGCAAGCAGACAGGAGAGTTTTTGGCAGACTTGTCAACTCTGTGCCATCTTCCGGGTTTCTCTCATTTGAACTCTGATGCTAAAGATGCTTTACCAACCATTGCCACCATCGGCTTCTACTTTCTTTCTACTGCTGGACATTTGCATTGACTGCTGTCACTTGGAATAGCTGCCAGGACTAGATGCATTGATATTTTTCACCCTATGTGTTCCTGGAGGCATTGTAGCTATAAACCAAAGGAGGCCCCAATTTACATTACTTGGAATGAGTACTGTAAAATTATGCAGTTTGTGAATCTATTGTCAGTATTTTACAGTTGATGACACTATATCCTTGATTACCAAACTTATAGAAACCCCATGGAATGCTCTCTCTCTTTCTCAGTACAATCTCTCTAGAATCAGTATGAGATGTGAGATTAATCAGACAGGGGCCTTAGCAAATATATTTTAAAAATAAACAGCCTAGAAAGATAATGGCAGTTGTTTTATGGTACAGAATAACATGCTTAAACTTATCAGCTGCTTAGCAGAGAACTAAATTGATAAAAAAGTTATTTGATTTTGCTTTTCACTATTAATGCTTTGATAGTTCAAGAAAGAACACTGAAGGTTTCTATTTTCCTTCACATGTGGAAGGGGTATCTGATAGCATGGTAGAACATTCTCATTTTACAGATAGAGACTGAGGATAGATGGAACGGCTGCTTCAGTGTTACAGATTAATAGTGCTCCTAGTATTCTGTCTTGTAGCATTACCTTAAAAATTAATATGAATATACAAATGAAGATTTTACTTTTATTTGCTCCAGTCTTTCACTCTTTTTGTAGGTCATCTCCATTGTCTTTATATCCCTCAAAATTCACCCAAATGCAAAAAAGATGAACATAACTTATAATCTTGTCTTCCACCATAAATTTAACCATTGCCACAAGCCTTCCCAGACAACTCTGTACTGGGCTCCATTTCCTTCAACTGTTTTTTTGGAGTACAGTGGTTTGAAAGAACTACCACTTTCCATTCTGAAAACATATGACAGTTTCCAGTCCAAATACAAAAAAATTTTTTTAATTACAGGCTATTCAAGGAAAATCTTATTAATCTAAATTAAGTAGAATTTGTATGTTTACTATTAGTTTTCCTTTTATCATTCAGTTCTCCATATAGCTCCATCGTCCACGAAGAGGACTTTTAAGATCAATACACCTAATTTTTTTCTTCTTCTAAAAATATATAAATTAAAAATATAGAAATTTCCTTAAAGGAGGCCTATAGCTCAGCCTACTTAGATTATTATGAAAGGAGCTATTACTTACCTCAGCCATAGGGTATGAACAGAGAAGACAGATAACTTTTGTACTACTTGAGTGAGGAAGGCTATTTGGCTTCTTTTATGTTTTCTTCCCCTTAGATCAATTTTCATAATCTGGTTTTGTTACTAATCAAAAACATATGAAAAAGGGGTTCAAATGCTTTCAGACTTTTGGGGATCTTAGATTATCTGTTCTTCTCCTGTCTTTATTAACATGGAAAATGGAGAACGGATTGTACTACAGAGTCAAAATGACCTCTGGAAAGAAGTATTATTTCAGTTTCCTTACCTGTAAATACCTAATGTGACATCCTTAGGGCAAATTACTTTTAATGATTTAATTACATTTATGGATTTAAGCCACATTCCACCAAAACCACATACACAAAAAATAACAATTAAAATATTTAATATGAAACCCATCAGGAGTCCTTGTTTCTGAAAATTTTTGCAAAGTCTATAGTTATTTGAAGATACTTTTACCAAGTTGAAACCTGTGATCACATAGACATAGAAGCCTGTTGAGACTCCACACATGAACTGAGATCAACTGTTAAAAAAAATCGATAGGGAAGGTTTTTTTGGGACATCGTATTTGGCTAAGAACATTCACATTTTACAATACCACGTAAACTAGAGTGGATTTTACCTGTATTCCTTGGAATTCGCTTTCTGCGGTCTCGGAATGCTGCACCAGATTGTAGGGCTTCTAGAAGATTATCCATCACTCCAGTCTCATCACCCTCTGGAGGAGAAAGGAGAAATCAGAATTAATCTGGAGCAATTAAAGTTAAACTAGAGGAAAATAGAAAATCTCCTGTTAGATTTACATAATATCCCTAAATTAAAGACATATATCTGTTTAAGCATAATGGATCCTGTCAGTTTCTAGCACCATAGACTACTTTGCTTATTATGCACCATTAAGCAAATTTCATGGCAATCCCACTGTTCTTTCAATTTAAGGACCTTGTCTTTTGTATTATTGATGACACTCAGTATGCAAATAAATAGTAGCTGATCAGCTACTGCTGCCTTCCTGTTAAAATTCTTATAAGACATTCCTAAGCAAAAAACCACCGACCTGGCTTAATACAATCAATGTGTAGGGCATGATTTGACAAAGCGGAGTTACACAAGGTTAAATACTGATTGTATTATAATACCTTCAGCATTCAACCATCATCTGTGAGTATCTCAAAAGACACTATTTTCAAAACACATTTGCATTCAATTCATACCTAATCCATATCCTTTACCCATTTCAAAATGCTGATATTGTAAAAGGAAAAGATGACCAAATCATTTGAGAGGCCACATTTTACATTTGAGAGACATTAGTCAGAGTCTCATCATCTCTTTTAGAATGCTGTTGTGTTTTTAAATTTTTCCTAATGGAAAGAACTGTTAAGATTCCATGAGTAGGGTACTCAAAAGATATACATAGAAATTCCTAATGGAAATGCACTTAAAACATTTTACGCTACTCTTATTTTTGACAATTCTGGCCGTCAAAAACACGTTTAAGATTTATTAGAGCATTTGCCTCTAGGTGGTTATTGCCAGAAACTCTACTACACTGTGGACAATCCACAGGGCTGAGGCCCATCCTCCCATCTGACCTAGCTGATGGTAAAAAGGATCATAACTAACAGGTTAATTTGGTAGCTAAATGTGTGGGTCCAAGGTAGAGGACATTTGTAGGCAGAAGTGTTAAGAGAAGGCGACAAGAATGAGGGAGAAGAAACTGTTTCTGATGTTATTCTAAAGTTAAATTTAGGGGCGCCTGGGTGGCTCAGTCCATTAAGCCTCCGACTTAGGCTCAGGTCAGATCTCACGTTCATGGGTTCAAGCCCCGCGTCAGGCTCTGTGCTGACAGCCAGCTCAGAGCCTGGAGCCTGCTTCCGGTTCTGTGTCTCCTTCTCTCTCTGCCCCTCCCCCTCTCATGCTCTGTCTCTCTCAGTATCGAAAATAAATAAAACATTAAAAAAATTTAAGTTAAATTTAAATCCTACTTTGTTTAAAGAATGACTATGGGGTGTCAGATCACAGAAGAAAAAAAATATCTTATGGGACAAGAACAAGCTAAAATCTCTTTTAATTATGCCCTTTATTTGACTTGAGATTTATTCAATGTTATATTAATCATTTGTTATTTTAAAATGAATTTACTAGGATATGAAATTAAATAAAAAACAAAGGGAAGCACAGTGGTTCTTAGGTCTAATATTTGGTAAAAACAGAAAAAAATAAAAGGAAAGTAGAACCCCAATGACTAACCAGGAAAAGGGGATTATGCACATTTAGGAATATAAATGCTGCAGACACATGTAAATGGTCACCTGCTTTCTATAATAGAAAGAAAAGAGGAACTGAAAGTAGTTTGGCATGGCTAGAATGTACCTGGGAGAATTACATTTTATGCAGAAAGCACTTTACATTTTGTTGTATCTTTTAATCCAACAACACATTGAAATAGGATTTATTTTTTGTTTTTCAGCTGGGGATACTGAAATTTAGAGTCAAAGCATCATGTTTCAGATCACACAGCTGGCATGTGGAGGGGCCCATGTATGCACCCAGGTCAGTCTGAAACCAAGACCAGCTCTCTTTGCATGCCGCTAGCAGAAGACAAAATGTACTGGGTGTAAGAGTTGCCACGGGAAAGCAACTGAGCGGCCACTTTGCTGTGGAGAGCTGCGAGCACTGACAACCCCCCTTGCAGACCTGGGATGACCCGAGCCATTTGAAAAGCACCAGCGGCCATTTTATTGCAGGCCAGATAACAGATCCAGGCGCCACCAGGACTGACAACCCCCACTCTCAATCTGGACTGTCTCAAACTGGAATGCCTCACCATGGAATTCCAGCATCCCCCTCCTCACCGAAGTGAACAGCCAATTGAATCCTGCCACCGTCCAAAGAAGACCCTACGTGGCTATCAGCCCACCTAAGCTCAAACCCGGAACTTCTGCACCCGTAAAAGACTTTGCTCTCCCATATCAGGCACGACTTCCCTGACTCCCCGCTCCAGAGTCATGGAACCTCGCCCGGGAATTGCAGATCCCAATAAAGGCCTTCTTGGCTCCATAACGTGGTCTCTTTGTCCTCCCATCTCTGCCTCCAGCTATTAAACCTTACACTGGGCATATGGTGACCAGACGATAAAAGATCATATTTCTATAATATGGGTTTGAGTACTATCCTATAAGTTAATGCTCTCCAATAGAGATATATAATGCAGGCAAAAATATGAATTGCATAATTTTAAACTTTCTAGTAGCCATATTAAAAAAATTAAAAACAGAAAAATATTAATTTTCATATGTTAAATAAATGTTTAACCCAATATATATAAAATGATTTATTTTTTACATTCTTTTAATCAGATTAAGTCTCAGAAATCAAGTATATTTTTATTTTGACACATTTCACTTCAGATTAGCTAAATTTCTAGTGCTCGCTACTTTTATGTGGCTAGTGGCTAATGTATTGGAAAACATAGCTATAAGCAACAGGAAGTAACTTGATGAGACTTACATTTTATTTATTTATTTATTTAATATTGTTTATTGTCAAGTTAGTTTCCATATAACACCCAATGCTCATCCCAAGTGCCCTCCTCCATGCCCATCACTCATTTTACAGGTCTGAGAAAGTATGATTATTTTTTGAAGCGTATATAGGTAGAGATAGCTAGTAAGCAGTTGAAAATATCAATCTGAAACCTAGGAGTGAAGTCTGGGCTGAAGCGAAAGATATGAATACTGTTGGAGGATGCATGAGATCACCCTGAGATACTGTTTGAGAGGAGAAGAGAGCATAGGATGCAATGCCTGAGAACCCCAATTTTTATTAGGCAGTCAGGAGAGGTAGAATTGCAGAGAAGACATAAAAGGAATTTCTAGAGATACAGAAGTACAACCAGAAGCAAACCATAGTATAACTGAATTTCATGTATCTTATAAAAAACAATCATTGTAAATACTATGTAGGAAAATAAATATATGTATAAAAGTGAAAAAAAAGACTACAAACAGTATGTATTTGTGACTTTACATAAATAATGTAAAAAATGTATAACACAATGACACGGAGGCTGTTTCATTAGAATTCTTTAATGCAAGTACATTGTATATATACTAAAAAGATGAAACAAATATGATATAGAGAGGAATTAAAAATATATCCCTTTACTTAATTAATGGTTGCCATCTAACAACACCTGTCAAAATATTATGCTAGATTATGGTTTCTAAACCTTTTCTTTCCATTATTGCTTGTCTCCTCCCCCAGAGAGGCCTTTTTAGGCTTTTCAGATATTTTTCCTCATCCCTCCCCCATTTAAATTTAATACAACAGATGTACTGCATATCTGTTTATATAGTGTAGCCCTTTTGAAGGTCACATACAATTGTAATATCTAAGGCTTTTCTCTGGCCACTTCCCCAAGAGCCAATATTCATCCACTTGGGGGTGATACACTATCTCTGTTGAGAAGGCATGTGCTAGATGGTTCTTAAAAAGAAAGAAAGAAAGAAAAAGAAAGAAAGAAAGAAAGAAAGAAAGAAAGAAAGAAAGAAAGAAAGAAGAGAAAAAAAAGGCTCTGTCTCTCTAAATATTATTAATGTATTAAAAGAAAGAAATGTAGGTTTCAGTCTACCATTCATTTTTCATTTGTTCCATAACTTTTCATAAGAGTTGAGAGAATTTTCTGAAATACCTAACCTGAAAAAATGAAGGGTATATAAATATATCATAGAACTGATTTATATTTCAATTACTCTTTCTCAAACAAAATGGGAGCTAAAATAATCATTTGGAAGACATTATCCTTTGTTTTAAATGAATTTCAGTGAAATTTGGTATGCGATTGAATTGTGTGAGGTTGACAATTCACTTAGAATTTCCAAGTTCATAGAAACATTAATTCTTACTTAGATGTGCTTTGTAATGAGTAGCTGTTTTTATTTTCTTTTTCTTGGTCTATGAGGTCAAACTCAGGGGAAAATTTTTTTTTTCATTGAAAATGAAAATACTTTTATTGAATTGCATAGAAAACTGTGTTTTTTTACATCTTTCAAAAATTATTTTACTGAGTGAAAGAACATCAAGGAAATAATTGGTAATGCTTTTTGGCCACTAAAATGGTAATATATGGGCATGTCTGAGAAGTACCAATCCAGAGGCAAGTCTCTAACATTTAATCCTGAAATTAGATCACACATAGCATTAAGGAGCTAGCTAGGCAGGTTACAGGCAGCCCAATGGGGCTCTGTGTGAGATACCTATCTTTGGGTAGAATGAAAGGCATGGAATGTACCTTCTATTTTATGTTTCCAACAGTGTTGGTCATTCAGTGGATACAGAATGCCTGATGACCTCAAATTTTCATCAACATTTACCTCTGTTGTGTTGACTTTATTTGCCCCAGAAGAGTTTGGAGATGCCACAGATTAACATTAGCTCTAGGTGAATTAACTATCTCTGGTATACCTTTGTTCAAGACTATTTCCCAATAGGTAGCACAAACTTATTTAGAGGCAATTCTCTGTGGGATTCTCACATTTCTGTGCATTTTATGAGCACAGCATTGATGACCTTTCTTCTGGACTATTTTTTTATGGTGAACAGCCTTGAAAGACATAGTGTCTCCCTTCAGAGCAGAGGGTAGGTCTGTTTGCTTTGAGGACATTTACTCTAGGAAAATTTCCATCTTTTATATTATATTTCAGGCAATTTGCTTTCATTTTATTATAAAATGGGAAACTTTTGGGGCGCCTGGGTGGCTCAGTCGGTTAAGCTTCCGGCTTCGGCTCAGGTCAGATCTCACGGTCGTGGGTTCGAGCCCCGCATCGGGCTCTGTGCTGACAGCTAGCTCAGAGCCTGGAGCCTGCTTCTGGTTCTGTGTCTCCTTCTCTCTCTGCCCCTCCCCCTCTCATGCTCTGTCTCTCTCAGTATCAAAAATAAATAAAACAAAAAAAATTTTTTTTAAAAATAAAATAAAATGGGAAACTTTAGGCAGTTTACTTTCATTTTATTATAAAAGATTTGGGTTCCCTAAAACGGGGTTCCTCAGAAGTAACACAAACCCACTGTGTGCATAACATCCACCTGAGCTCACCTTGGCCTCGCCATGGGGGAGTTGGAAGGCAAGGGAAAACAATATGAACATGAAGCTCAGACTGCTGGGTTTACCATGAATGACAGGATTATTTGTCTCTGACTCTGGAGTCTTGTTTCTTTTGTAAGCATTTCTGAAATTATGGTAGCCTGACCTGTTAGCATATGAGTAGGGTAAAATCTCTGACCCTTCACAGTTTTTGAAAATGCTCTGAGGGGTACTAAGTGGCTCAGTCCACTAAGTATCAGACTTTGGCTCAGATCATAATCTCCCGGTTCGTGAGTTCAAGACCCACTTCAGGCTCCTTGCTGACAACTTGGAGCCTGGAGCCTGCTTGGGATTCTGTGTCCCCCCCCACCCCCCTACCCCTCTCCCTCTTGCACTCTGTCTCTGTCTGTCTGTCTGTCTTTCTCTCTGTCTCTCTCAAAAATAAATAAACATTAAAAATGCTTTGAAATCTCCTTTAATTTTATCAAACATTTTAAATTATGAAATCCCGTATTCTTCTAAGAACCTACACTTAGTGCCTTGGACATTCCCATTACCTAAGAATCTACTCCAGTTCATTACTCCTCAAAAATGACTAAATTAAAGCCAATACTATAAAAATTATTTCTTAAGATCCTAACAACCTTGCACATATGGCTTTAATTCACTATAGCCTCCCTGAATTTTCAATTGCATAATTAAGGCTTTCTGAAAAATTTGAGCTGCTTAAAAGTTGAAGAAGTTATCAAAAACAAATCAGTATAAAGTGACCCAAAAGAAATAAAAGGCTTCTTACCATGTGAGGTAATACTTACAGAGACTATATAATTTTTAAAAATAAAACCATGGTTTCTGTGGGCCAAAAAGAGTTGCAGAAGACCTTTCATGGAAGATTCACAGAAGAATCAGGGCTTAAGATAAGTCTCTGAAAACACTACATTAAAAAGGTTGAAAACTGACTGAAGACACTAAAATCTAGATGTATTCACTCCTAAGATACATGCATGTGTTCCCTTGTTTGCTCTGTGTGTGTGTGTGTGTGTGTAAGTTTACAAATATTATAATGCATAGATCTTAAATATGCACTTTGATGAATTCTAACAAGTATTATACCCATGTAAGCACTACCACAAGCAAGATATTGAAACTTTCCATTACTCCCAGCAAGGTCCCTCTTGTCTCCACAACTCAGAGGCAATATTTATTCTGATTTTTATCAGCATATAGGAGCTTCACCTGTTCATATCATATAACTTTAAGAGGGTAAAGTGTGTCAAGTTGTTTTGACTAAGTATAGCTACCTGAAGTCAGATATGCATGGTCTGGTTGATAAGCCACAGTGAGAACAACACAGTCAAAACACATGGGAGTTAGGATAGGTAAGATCAGAGCAAAGTTCTAAAAGGCATTGGATATCAAACTAAGAAATCTAAATGTGTTTGTAGAAACTCTAAAAAAGCCAGCAAGATAGTGACATGATAAAATAACATTTAAGGTCAGCCTCATAGTTGTACACAAAATGGGACACAGTGGGAGAGAAATCAGTTATACAAAGAATGCAATTAATTTGTAGCGACATATAATATTCTGCATCTAACCCTGGAAAAATTTGGCATTATTGGTGAAGGACTAAATAGAAAAATAAAATTAGTTTTGTTAGCAAGGTCATGAGTAGTAGTAAATGGAAGTTGGCAGCATAAGAAGACAGTGATAAGTAAAGGACAAGAAAAATCAGTGTTAGATTCAATCTTTTCACACTATCTAGTATGGTCAAGATTAAGACCATGCTGCAAGATGCATGGATTTGTAGATGGCACAAAATTAAAAGACTGCTCACCTATCAAAAAGGAGAGAAACAAAATTCCTTCTCTGGGATTTAAAGGAAACAAAAATGAAGGCCCGAGTCTAAAAAACAGCTCTTATAATTCAACAAAATAAGAGGTAATAGACTAAGTAAATACCAAATACAATGTAGCAAAAATAACACAATGTGCTACAGATCCATAATATCTATCTGTAAGAGTAATACTAATACCACACATGAGTCAGAAATAAAGGAAGTCAAACCATTTGGCACTGTATGCACAGATATGACAAAACCCAGGCAACTTGTATTGCAGTCTATAAACATCTGGAAAGCCTATACCTGATGGCGGGTTTTTGTTAGTTTGTTGTATAATTAGAAGTGAGTGAAGAATGGAGAAAATGGTGACTTGGAAAATCAACAGATGGTAACTAAGACAATAGTCTATAAAGTTATTTATGGCAATAAAAAGTACTTAATAAAATCAAGATACTACTTCAAAGAGATTAAAAGAGGGCACACATAGAATGTATAACATTTTAAAGAAAATATTAAAGAGAGAGGAGCCAAGATGGCAGAGAGGAAGGTAGCACTGTAAACTTCATCCGCCTCATCTACTGAACTGAGGACATTACTCTCATCTGCAAAAGTGGAAGGAGAAAATACAGACTCCAGGAAGAAGACAACCTCAAAGATGCCTGAGTGAGTGAGTGCAAACTGGGGAGATTGGAAAATGGGCCAGCCCCAGATGGGCAGGGAAAGTGGGAGCCCCAGCCCAATACAGCACAAGTGCCCAGAGCCCCTGTGAGACAAAGGGAAGAGAAAGAGAAACTGAACATGCCCATAGTACTGTCTCTAGAGAAGAGATATAGAACATTTAACCCCGGTCAGAGAGAAAAACTCTCATGCCATATATAACTGCTGGGTAGCCCAAATCCCGAACCCGGGTGGCACAAGGGAAAAAACAACTTCCACCTCTGTGCCATCCCGGCAGGGAGTCAGTGGCCACTGCGCACACTTCAGCCTCGGTTGCAGGGTGGGAGCACACACCTCATTTCCACAGCGCATCTCACCTCCAGCATTGGCCATGTGAATCCTGAATCCCCAGTGCCAAAAGGGAAAAAATAGCCCCCACCCTTACAGAATCCTGGCAGGCTGTGGAGGCAGGGGCACGAGCTTCAGCTGCAGGAGTGTGCAACTCATTTCTGGCAGCGCCTGGCGCCTCAGGCAGCAGCAACACGAATCCCGGCTGGCACCAAGAGAAACTGATCCCTCCTCCAATGCGATCGTTGGGGGCTGGGAGTTGGCTGTGGTGTCTATGAGGGTGTGCACTTCATTTCCTGCTGTGCACCTCACATCAAGCAGCACACCTCGCCTCAGGCAGCAGCAGCGCTAAGAGATCCTGGCTAAGAAGCCAGCTGCCAAAGCAAGTACATCTCATCTGTGGTAGCATAAAAGTGCATGGACTAGGATTTTGAAACGAGGTAGGCCTGGAAAATACAACTTGACTCAGCTGCAGCACAAGGAGATGGGACTCATTAGAGTGGCCTACAGTGCTTGGTTCCAGCGAAGCTTGGGGCGCCGCCATTCTGTTCTCTGCAGCCACCAAGGCGGGTCCTCTGAGAGCAGCCCCTGAGACCTACTACACCAAACCACGCCTATCTGTAAGGGGGAGCTGCTGCTTTTTTTGTTTTTGTTTTTTGTTGTTTGTTTGTTTTTGTTTATTTTTTGGTACTTACTTTTTATTATTATTAACTTTTTTACTTAAAAAATTTATTTTTAAAATGTTACTCCTTAGCAATGGGGATGGGATCTATACTTAAAAGGCATCTTTGCTAATGAGTTCATCTAGGAAATCTGTATCTATATTTACTTTTCAACATATTAAGGTTTTATTAATCTCACATACATACTTCCATACCTATTAAAACACAAAAAAGCACCGATGAACATATAATGTCTACTCAGAAAAGAATTAACATTGGGGCACTGGGTGGTTCAGTAGGTTAAGCGTCCAACTTCAGCTCAGGTCATGATCTCACAGTTTGTGGGTTCAAGCCCCACATTGGGCTCTGGGCTGACAGCTCAGAGTCTGGAGCCTGCTTCTGATTCTGTGTCTCCCTCTCTCTCTGCCCCTCCCCCACTCATGCTCTGTTCCTCTCTGTCTCAAAAATAAATAAATGTAAAAATATTTTTTAAAAGAATTAATGTCAAAGTTTGATACACCATTTCTTATCAGTCCTCTTAAACACTACTTTAATATCAGTGAAAATAAAAACATGATTATTAAAGCATCTATATGCCCGAGATGCTCCTAGAAAATTAGTAGTTATTAGCTATTGTTGAATGGTACATTCTGGCGTCACAAAAACATATACCAGTAGGAGACGTCTATTATAAAACATGGGGTTTTACTTTTCCAAGAAGATTTTGAATCAACCAAACATTCTCTAGAAATGGACTGAAAGCAAAAAGAGGCCCTCCTATTGTGCCTAATATAATTGTGAAAACACAATGTATAGAAAAATATAAGAAAACATAAAGGTACTGCTTAATTCCTTTCAAATAGAAACTGAATTGCTGGGGTAGTTCTCACCATTTTATTTATATATCAGATCTCTTGCAAATCATGATAGTACCCACCAGGAAACAATGTATCAGGCAGAGTAAGACACTGTATTAATCCCAAAGAAGGGCAGAGAGGTGCAGTGGAATGATGAAAAGGCATCATCAACTCAAAAAATCCAGATGGTTTTGTGAGTAAATATCATATAAAAGCATTACATGGGATTCAGAAACTCACTTCAGAAACTGCCTACAGGCCAAAAGACAGAGAGAGAGAGAGATGCTTGGAACAAAGGAGTTACACTTTATGAACTGAAACTTGGTATTTCTTGAATACCAGAGATACCAAGATGCTAACTTCTACGTAAAGGTTTCCTTTCCCTACCATATTTGTGAGACAAATTCCTTATCCCTTGCCTCTAAAACAAGCAAACAAAACAAAAACATATGGCCCCATTTTCCATTTAAATAATACACTGCTTTTCTTTAAGACATACCACTATATGAGTAAATGACATGATACCTCAAGAATACAGACTTGTGGTTTCATTTGAATATGTAAGTGTAAGCTCCTAATAGTCCCTGGTTACTTTCTCTTTAAAGGGCCAGACTCTTCAGAAGAAGTGTTAACTACTAAAGTCTAGGGCAGGGGCAACTGGGTGGCTCAGTTAGTTAATCATCTGACTTTGGCTCAGGTCATGATCTCACAGCTCTTGAGTTTGAGCCCCACTTGGGCTCTGTGTTGACAGCTCAGAGCCTGCTTTGGATTCTGTCCCCCTCTTTCTGCCCTTTGCCTGCTTGCACACTCTCTCTCAAATGTATATGAACATTAAAAATATTTAAAGTCCAGGGCAAACCTTATCTTCTCCTAAGGATACAATAATCTGATTTCAAAAGGAAAAACCCAGATATTTCCTTATAAAGATGTTTACTTTGTTCTTCTGTGGTCTTTTTTAAAAAAAGATAGTTTATTGTCAAATTCGTTTCCATATAACACCCAGTGCTCTGCCCCACAAGTGCCCTCTTCCATTACCACCACCTCCCTTCTCCCTCCCCCTTCCCCTTCAACCCTCAGTTCATTTTCGGTATTCAATAGTCTCTCAGGTTTTGCATCCCTCTTTCTCCCCAACTCTCCCTCTTCCCCTCCCCAAGGTCCTTTGTTAGGTTTCTTCAGTTCTCCTGTTAGACCTATGAGTGCAAATATATGGTATCTGTCCTTCTCCGCCTGACTTATTTTGCTTAGCATGACACCCTAGAGGTCCACCCACTTTGCTAGAAATGGCCATATTTCATTCTTTCTCATTGCCATGTAGTACTCCATTGTGTATATATATATACCACATCTTCTTGATCTATTCATCAGGTGATGCAATGGGAAAAGATAGTTGCAAATGACATGTCAGATAAAGGGTTAGATTCCAAAATCTACAAGGAACTCACCAAATTCCACACCCAAAAAATGAATAATCCAGTGGGCAGAAGACATAAACAGACACTTCTACAAAGAGGATTACCAGATGGCCTACCGGCACATGAAATGATGCTCAGCATCACTCATCATCAGGGAAATACAAATCAAAACCAAACAGAGATACCACTTCACGCCAGTCAGAGTCGCTAAAATGAACAAATTAAGAGACTATAGATGCTGGTGAGGATGTGGAGAGATGGGCACCCTCCTACACTTTTGGTGTGAATGTTCCTCTGTGGTCTTAAAAGGAAAGAGAGGATAAGGGAGGATAGGATAGGAACTGCACTGTCAAATCTTCACTATCACCTCTTTTCTACCCATGAGAGAGGTACTTTTGGGCAGTTTCATTTACTTGCCACGGTTACTCATGTAAACATGGATAGTTTTCAATTTGCTTGAGCTACAGAAGCTTACACTAGATTACTTAAAAACAAAGCTGTAAGTAATGCGGGTGTAGGAGCATCGTTACACATTATGTTTAACATCGTTCATTTCTATAGCTTGATCTCCATTTCCTCTCAAAATATGATCAGATAGCCCTTAGATCAAAACTTCATTGACTATTTGAGTGAAGAAAAACATGCAAAGAACAGTATAAGAAGAGTTAGCCACATAATGGATTCCAGTTATGCATGACAGAGCTCTAACTCAGAACCAGGTGCTTCAAAGAAGTAAAGCATCTTTTTAAAACACTGTACAGAAAAAAAAAGGAAAGAAAGGAACACCAGGGAGGACACAGCGGAGACAGTTTCATATGCCATACTGAAGTTCAGTAGAGCAAGGTCGGTTAGGCACTCTATCCAGAGACATACACCTTTCATTTTCAATTGTTTTCAAATAAAAAGAGAGAAATCCCCTTTTTAGGTTGGATTTTTTAAATGCACCTAGAGCTACTCCTGTCTAACAAAGGCTAAGCAAGCTCTCTCTACTGATGCTTTTCAAAAAAGGTTCAATTGGCAAAAGAAAGCAAGTGCAAAAGTTTCTGACAAAAGAGGACTACAGACAACACATTTTCCTTTCACAGAAATACTGCTCCAAAAAATCAGAGGAGGTAGCAACTCAAAACAGGAATCTGCAGATATTGTTAAGATTAACAGGGAAGTTTAAAAAATTATTCTACTTCAAACACTTAACTGCATACAATTATTAGCTTAAAAATTGGGATGGGGGTTATGTTATAAAAATGAGTGATGAAGGGCACCTGGATGGCTCAGTCAGTTGGGTGTCTGACTTTGGATCTCAAGTTTCATGAGTTCAAGCCTCACATTGGGCTCCGTGTTGACCACCTTGGAGCCTGGAGCCTGCTTTGGATTCTGTGTCTCCCTCTCTCTCTGCCCCTCCCCTACTCTCCCTCTCTCTCTTAAAAACAAACATTAAAAGAATTAAAAAGAGATTAAACACCCAAATAAAACACTGTATTATGACAGCATAGCCTAACCCAGCTGACCCAGAGAATACAATTATTCTGTGACAGAACTACACACATCTGAAAGGGACCCCGGGGACCCTACCCCTCTATCAGCAGGTCTGTTTCTCCAGCTCCCTAGACCTATATGCATCCATCCTGTTTAATGATACTCCCAGTAATTCATAGGAAACCCTGTCTAGGACATGGCAAATAGAAAAGGCTAAATCAAATTTGGCAAATAGAAAAGGCTAAATTGAATTCAGGAGTTTGAAAATATCTCCTCTGACACAGAGTAGGTTTTTTTTATACAATGTTCCTTTAAAGTAGATTCCAATACTGCTTAAAACAAATGAAAATATTATAGCAATCTGTGCTTTTAATAGGATAGTCACCTTTTGCTTCCCAAATGAATCATTCCAGCATCCTCTGATTCATGCTGAAACGGCTGATTTAGATGACAATTAGGTATTCTAAGTTTAGGTTATAACATTCTTCTAATATCATTATAACAAAGGCATAACTTTTAAACTAAGATGTGCTTTTCCCCCAAGAATTAGTCAAAATATCACATACTTATTGCTCACATGTGGAGGGAGTGACTGAACACAGAGCACTTACCAAACATAAAAAAGAAAAAATAGCCATTAAGAAGACAGCCTGATTGACGTGTAAGTGTGAACTGGGGAAGATAAAAACTGGCTGGGATTTTTTTGTTTTTTCCGAGGAGGAGCCAAGATGGCGAAGAGGAAAGGAGCTCTGTAAACTTCGTCTGCCCCATCTACCAAACTGAGAAGGACATTACTCTCATCTGCAAGAGCGGAATAAGAAAATACAGAGTCCAGAAAGAAGACAACCTCAAAGATACCTGAGTGAGTGAGTGCAAACTGGGGAGATTGGAAAACGGGCCAGCTGAGATGGGCAGGGGAGGTGGGAGCCCCGGCCCAACATGGGGCAAGTGGCAGAGCCCAAGAAACAAAGGGAAGAGACAGAGAAACTGAACATGCTCATAGTACTGCCACTGGGGAAGAGATAAAGAACAGTTAACCGTGCTCGGAGAGAGAAACTCTCATTCCATATGTAACTACTGGGTAGCCCAAATCCCGAACTCAGGTGTCACAAGGGAAAGAACAGCTTCCAGCCCTGCACCATCACAGTGGGGAGTTGGCAGCCTCAGCGGCAGCGCCAGGGGAGTGTACTTTAACCTCAGCTGCAGGAGTTGGAGCACGCAACTCATTTCCATGGAGCATCTCGCCTCCAGCATTGGACGCACAAATCCCCAATCCCGGGTGCCAATAGGGAAAAAATAACCCCCACCCCTACGCGATCTTTGACTTTAAACCAAGGCGGGCCTAGAAAATACAACTTAGCTCAGCTGCAGTACAAGGAGATTCGACTCATTACAGTGGCCTACAGTGCCTAGATCCAGTGGAGCTTGGCAAGCCACCATTCTACTCTCTGCAGCTACCTAAGCAGAGCCTCTGAGAGCAGCCTCCAAGACCTACCACACCAAACCACGCCTATCTTCAAGGGTGAGCTGCTGCATTTTTTTTCTTTTTTATATTCCTTTTTCTTTTTTTGTACTTATTTTTTATTACTATTATCTTTTTTTACTTTAATTTTTTAAAATTTTTTACTCCTTATTTTCCGTTCTCCTCTTTCCCTCTTATTTTTCTTTCTTTCTTGCAATCCAGATATATTCTCAGATATCTCATCCTTATCTCACCCCTCAACTGGTCATACACTTTTAGACTGTCCATTGTCCTTCATTGTCTCTGACCTCCTTTATTATTTTTTCTTCTCTTATTTTCGTCTCTTTCCTCTCCATTTTCTTTGTTTCCTTTCCACGTTTTAATTTGTTTGTTGTATGCTTTGTTTGTGTATTTGTGTGCTTCAGTTCCATCTGTGTTTATCTGTTTGTTTTTCTTCTTAGGGGTACACCAAGAAACAAGCCAAAGTATGCACGACGGCAAGTCCCAAATATCGCTGAGTAGGAAAATAAAATATTCAAAGGCACAAGAGAAATTGAGAGACACCATTAAAAGAATATTTCCTGAAACGACAGGCCCTGGTCAGTCACTAAGCCTCCTTTAACAGAGAAATATTAACAGGTGCACAGTGCAGAACGAGCTTCCTAAAAGTGACAAAAGACAGAAAACTAGCAAAAATGACAAAAAGAAGGAACTCTCCGCTGAAGAACATCCAGGAAGAAGTCACAGCCACAGAACTGCTCAAGGCAGATATAGACAACATACCTGATCAAAAATTTAAAAAACTTGTCATGAAATTAATCGCTGGAGTTGAATAAAGCATCAAAGAAGCAACTGAGACAATGACTAGGAACTTTGAAAATAGGTGTGATGAGATAAAAAAGACTATAAATGAGGTGAATAACAAAATGGAGGCAGCCACCTCAAGGATTGATGAGGCAGAGAGAAGAATAGGTGAATTAGAAGATATAGTTATAGCAAAAGAGGAAGCTGAAAAAAGAGAGAAATTGATCCAGGAGCAGGAAAGGAGAATTCGAGACCTGAGTGATACAATCAAACAGAACGGCATCCGTATCATAGGAATTCCTAAAGAGGAAGAAAGAGAGAAAGGTCCTGAAGGGATACTAGACGAAATTATAACTGAGAATATCCTAATTCTGGAAAAAGAATTAGACATTTGAATTCAAGAGGAACAAAGAACCTCCTTAAGATGTAACTTGGATCGGCCTTCTGCACGACATATCATAGTGAAGCGGGCAAAATATAAAGATAAAGAGAGAATTCTGAAAGCAGCTAGAGAGAAAAGGGCCATCATATACAAAGGAAAACCTATCAGAGTGGTTACAGACCTATCTACTGAAACTTGGCAGGCCTGGAAGGAATGGCAGGAAATCTTCAATGTGATGAACAGAAAAAACATGCAGCCAAGAATCCTTTATCCAGCAAGTCTGTCATTCAAAATAGAAAAAGAGATAAAGGTGTTCCCAAATATACAAAAATTGAGAGAATTCATCACCACCATATCAGCCCTACAAGAAATCCTAAGAGGGACTCTCTCAGGGAAATGTTCCAAAGAATACAAGGTGCCAGAGACACCAGTATAAACATGAATTCTAGTGAGAACATAATGACTCTAATCCCACGTTTTTCAATATAACACTGGACTGAAAGCTCCAACCAAACGACACAGGGTAGCAGAATGGATAAGAAACAAACTCCATCTATTTGCTGTCTATAAGAGACTCATTTTCAACTCGAAGATACCTTCAGGTTGAAAGTAAAGGGATGGAGAAATATCTATCATGCGACTAGAAGCCAAAAGAAAGCTCGAGTAGCCATACTTAAATCAGACATATTGGACTTTAATGTAAAGGCAGTAACAAGAGATGAAGAAGGACATTATATAATAATTACAGGATCTCTCCATTAGGAGGAGATAACAATTATAAATATCTAAGTGCCAAATTCGGGAGCACCCAAATACATAAAACAATGAATCAGAGACAGAAACAATCTTATTGATAAGAATGTGCTAATTGCAGGTGACATTAATACTCCACTGACAGTAATGGAGAGATCAACAAGACAGTAAATCACTCAAATGCAATGGACCTGAATGACACATTGGAACAGATGGAATTGATAGATATATTTAGAACTCTGCATCCTAAAGATAGGAAATTCACCTTCTTCTTGAGTGCACATGGCACATTCTCCAAGACAGATCACATACTGGGGCATAAAGCAGTCCTCCATAAGTATAAACGAACAGAGATCATACCATGCACACTTTCAGATTACAATGCTAAGAAACTTGAAATTAACTACAGGAAAAAGTCTGGAAAATCTCCAAAAATGTGGAGGTTAAAAACCACCCTACTAAAGAATAATCAGGCAGTTAGAGAAAAAACTAAAAAATACATGGAAACAAATGAAAATGAAAGTACAACAATCCAAAATCTCTGGGACGGAGCAAAAGAGTCCTAAGAGGAAAGTATATTGCAATCCAGGCCTATTTCAGCAAACTAGAAAAAGCGCAAATTCAAAATCTAACAGAGCACCTACTTAAACTAGAAGGGAAGCAGCAAGAGCACCCCAAACCCAGCAGAAGCAAAGAAATAATAAAGATGAGGGCAGAAATAAACAATATGCAATCCAAAAAAACCAGTCAAGCAAATCAATGAAACCAAGAATTGGTTCTTTGAAAAAATAAAAAATATTATAAAACCTCTAGCCAGGCTCCGCAGAAAAGAGAGAACACACAAATAGACAAAATCATGAATGAAAAAGGATCTATCACAACCAATCCCTTAGAAAAACAAGTAATCATCAGAGATTACCATGAGAAATTACATGCCAACAAACTGGAAAACCTAGGAAAAATGGACAAACTCCTAAATGCACATGCACTGCTAAAATTCAAAAGGGAAGAGATAGAAAGCATGGATAGACCAATAACCAGTGAAGAAATTGAATCGATTATCAAAAATCTCCCAACGAATAAGAGCCCAGGGCCTAGTGGCTTCCCAGGAGAATTCTACCAGACATTTAAAGCACAGTTAATACCCATTCTTCTCAAACTATTCCAAAAAGTAGAAATAGAAGGAAAACATCCAAACTCATCGTACAAAGCCAGCATTACCTTGATACCCAAACCAGACAGAGACCCAGGAAAAAAAGAGAACTACAGACCAATATCCTTAATGAATACAAATGCAAAAATACTCAACAAGATACTAGCAAATCGAATTCAACAGCCTATAAAAAGAATTATCCATCATGATCAAGTGGGATTCATTCCTGGGTTACAGGGCTGGTTCATATTTGCAAATCCATCAATGTGATCCATCACATTAACAAAAGAAAGGATAAAAACCATATGATCCTATCGATAGATGCAGAAAAAGCATGTGACAAAATACATCACCCTTTCTTAATAAAAACCTTTGAGAAAGTTTGAATAGAAGGAACTTACCTACACATTATAAAAGCAGTTTATGAAAAGCACACAGCTAATATCATCCTCAATGGGGAAATAGTGAGAGCTTTCTCCCTGAGATCAGGAACATGACAGGGGTGTCCACTCTCACCTCTGTTGTTTAACATAGAATTGGAAGTCCTAGCATCCACAATCAGACAACAAAAGGAAATAAAAGGCATCAGAATCTGCAAAGAAGAAGTCAAACTTTCACTTTTCGTAGATGGCATGATACTCTACATGGAAAACCCAGCAGACTCCACCAGAAGCCTTATAAAACTAATCAATGAATTCAGTAAAGTTGCAGGGTACAAAATCAATGTACATAAAACAGTTGCATTCCTATACACCAATAATGAAACAGCGGAAAGTGAAATCAAGAAACTGATCCCATTCACAATTGCACAAAAACCATAAAATACCTAGGAGTAACCTAACCAAGGATGTAAAAAAACTATATGATGAAAACTATAGAAAACTTATGAAAGAGATTGATGAAGACATCAAGAAATGGAAAAACATTTCTTGCTTATGGATCAGAAGAATAAACATTGTGAAAATGTCATTACTACCCAAAGCAATCTACACATTCAATGCAATCCCCATCAAAATTCACCAACATTCTTCTCAAAGCTAGAACAAACTAACCTCAAATTCGTATGGAACCACAAGAGACCCCTATTAGCCAAAGTCATATTGAAGAAGAAAACCAAAATGGGAGGCATCACAATCCCAGACTTTAGCCTCTACTACAAAGCTGTCATCCTCAAGACAGTATGGAATTGGCACAAAAACAGACACACAGACCAGTGGAATAGAATAAAGAACCCAGAACTGGGCCCACAAATGGATGGCCAATTAATTTTTGACAAAGCAGGAAAGAGTATCCGATGGAAAAAAGACTGCCTCTTTAGCAGGTGGTGCTGGGAGAACTGGACAGCAACATGCAGAAGAATGAAACTAGATCACTGTATTACACTATATACAAAAATAAACTCCAAATGGCTGAAGGACCTGAATATGAGACAGGAAATCATCAAAATCTTTGAGGAGAAAGTAGGAAACAACCTCCTTGACCTCAACCACAGCAATTTCCTACTCAACACATCCCCAAAGGCAAGGGAAATGAAAGCAAAAATAACTCTTGGTACCACATCAAGATAAAAAGCTTCTGCATTGCAAAAGAAACAGTCAAGAAAACTAATAGGTAACTGACAGGATGGGAAAAGATAGTTGCAAATGACATATCAGATAAAGGGCTAGTATCCAAAATCTACAAGGAACTCACCAAACTCCGCACCCAAAAAACAAATAACCCAGTGAAGAAATGGCAGAAGACCTGAACAGAACTTCTCCAAAGAAGACATCCAGATGGCCTACAGGCATATGAAATGATGCTCAACATCACTCATCATCAGGGAAACACAAATTGAAACCACATTAAGATACCAACTCACACCAGTCAGAGTGGCTAAAATGAACAAATGAAGAGACTACAAATGCTGGTGAGGGCATGGAGATATGGGCACCCTCCTACACTGTTGGTGGAAATGTAAACTAGTGCAGCCACTCTGGAAAACAGTGTGGAGGTTCCTTAAAAAACTATCGATAGAACTCCCCTATGACCAAACAATAGCACTGCTAGGGATTTACCCAAGGGATTCAGAAGTGCTGATGCATAGGAGCACATGTACCCCAATGTTCATAGCAGCAATGTCAACAATAGCCAAATCATGGAAAGAGCCTAAATGTCCATCACCTGATGAGTGGATCAAGAAGATGAAGTACATATATACAATGGAGTATTACATGGCAATGAGAAAGAATGAAATCTGGCCATTTGTAGGAAATTGGATGCACCTCGAGGGTGTCATGCTAAGTGAAATAAGTCAGGCAGCGAAGGACAGAAACCATATGTTTGTACTCATAGGTCTAACAGGAAAATAGGAGAAACCTAATGGAGGACGAGGGGGAGGGGAAGAGGGAAAGAGAGTGGGGGAGATAGAGGAACGCAAAACTTGAGAGACTATTGAATGCTGAAAATGAACTGAGAGTTGAAGGGGAAGGGGGAGGAAGGAAAAGAGTTGGTGGTGATGGAGGGAGGCACTTGTGGGGAAGAGCACTGGGTGTTGTATGGAAACCAATTTGACAATAAACTATTAAAAAAAAAAAGAATACTTCTTGAGTGAACAGACCCTGGACAGTCAATGAGCCTCCTTTAATAGAGAAATACTAATAGGTGTAGAGTACATAATAAGCTATTAAAACTGACAAGAGACAGAAAGCTGGGGAAAATGATAAAATGGAGGAAATTCTCTTTTAAAAAAGTTCCAGGAAAACGTTAGAGCTACAGAATTGTTCAAAACAAATATAAGCAATATAACAGAGAAAGAATTTAGAACAATTGTCATAAAATTAGTTGCTGGGCTTGAAAAAATATGGAACACATCAGAGAAGCTATGGATACAAAGACTAGGGACCTTAAAAATAGCTCTGATGAGTTAAAAAAATGCTATAAATGAGGTGCATAATAAAATGGAGGCTTCCACTGCATGGATTGAAGAGTCAGAGAGGAGAATAGGTGAATTAGAAGACACAGTTATAGAAAAAGAGGAAGTCAAGAAAAAGAGAGATAAACTGACCCTAGAGCATGAAAGGAGAATTCAAGACCTGAGTGATACAATCAAACAGAACAATAGCCATATCATAGGAATTCCTGAAGAAGAAAGAGTAAAAGGTCCTGAAGGGGTAATTGATCAAAATATAGCTGAGAACTTCACCAATCCGGGGAAGGAAATAGACATGGAAATCCAAGAGGTAAAGGAACACCTCACAGACATAAGTTGAATCAACCTTCTACATGACATATCATAGTGAAACTGGAAAAATATAAAGATAGAGAATTTTAAATCACCTAAGGATAAAATGGCACTAACATACAGAGGGAAAACTATCAGACTGGTTACAGACCTATCTACTGAAACTTGACAGGCCAGGAAGGAATGGCAGGAAATCTTCAATGGGACGAACAGAAAAAAATATGCAGCCACGAATCCTCTTTCTAGCATGCCTGTCAGTCAAATTAGAATGAGAGATAAAGGTTTTCCAAAATAAATGAAAATTGAGAAAGTTCATGACCACCAAAGCAGCCCTACAAGAAATCCTGAGAGGGATCCTATGTGGAAAATGTTGTGAGGAATACAAGGTACCAGAAACACCACTCCAAGCATGAACCCTACAGAGAACACAATGAATCTAACCCCATATGTTTCAAAAATAACACTGAATGAAAATGGACTAAATCCTCCAATCAAATGACATAGGGTAGCAGAATGAATATTAAAAAAAAAATCTATTTGATGTCTACAAGAGACTCATTTTCGACCTGGAGACACCTTCAGATTGAAAGAAAGGGGATGGAGAAATATCTATCATGCAACTGGAAGGTAAAAGAAAGCCGGAGTAGCCATACTTTAATTGGAGAAACTGGACTTTAAAGTAAAGACCGTAATAAGAGATGAAGAAGGATATTATATAATAATTACAGGGTCTCTCCATCAGGAAGAGCTAACAATTATAAAAATGTATGTGCCAAATTAGTACGCAAATACATAAAACAATTAATAACCAACAGCAACAATCTTATGATAAGAATGTCCTAATTCCAGGGGATTTTAATACTCCACTTACACCAATGGATGGATAAACCTGACAGAATATCACTAAAGAAACAATGGACCTGAATACCACATTGAAAGAGATGGTTTTGACAGATATACTTAGAACTCTACATCCTGAGGCTAGGAGTTCACTTTCATCTGGAGTGCACATGAGGCATTCTCTAAGATAGATCACATACTGGGTCATAAAACAGCTCTACAGAAATATAAAAGAATTGAAATCAAACCAGGCACACTTTCAGATCACAGTGGTATTAAAGTTGAAATCAACTACAGGAAAAAGTCTGGAAAACCTCCAAAAACAATAAGGTTAAAGACCACCCTACTAAAGAATGACTGGGCCTATCAGGCAATTAGAGAAGGAATTAAAAAAATATATGGAAACAAATGAAAATACAGTTCCAAACTTTCTGGATGCAGTAAAGGCAGTCCTAAGAGGAATGTATACTACAATCCAGGGCTATTTCAAGAAACTAGAAAAAGTGCAAATTCAAAATCTAACAGAGCACCTAAAGAAACAAGAAGCAGAGTAGCAAGAGTACCCCAAATCCACCAGAAGAAGAGAAATGAAAAAGATCAGGGCAGAAATAAACAATATAGGAGCAAACAACAACAACAACAACAAAAACAGTTGAACAGGTCAATGAAACAAGTGTTGGTATTTTAAAAAATAAACAACATTGATAAACCTCCAGTCAGGTTTCTCAACAAGAAAAGAGAAAGCACCCAAATAGACAAAACCACGAATGTAAATGGATCTATTACAAACAATCCCTCAGAAATATAAGCAATAATCAGGGAATAATATGAAAAATGTTATGCCAACAAACTGGACAACCTAGAAGAAATTTAAAAAATTCCTAGACACACATGTATTCCTAAAATTCAAATTTCAGTAGATATAAAATCTGAACACTCATAACCAGGGAAGAAATTGAATAAGTTATCAAAATCTCCCAATGAATAAGATCCCTGGACAAGATGGCTTCCCTGGGGAATTCTACCAGACATTTAAAGCACAGTTAGTACCCATTCTTCTTAAGCTATTCCAAAAAAATAGAAATGGATGGAAAATTTCCAAAAGCATTCTATTAAGTCAGCATCACTTAGATTCCCAAACCAGACAGAGATCCAACAAAAAAAGAGATCTACAGGCCAATATCCTTGATGAATACAGACGCAAAAATATTCAACAAGCTATTAGCAAATAAAATTCAACAGTATATAAAAAGACTTTTCCACCACGTTCAAGGGAGATTCATTCTTGTGTTACGGGGCTGGTTCAATATTCACAAATCCATCAATGAGATATATCACATTAACAAAAGAAAAGATAAAAATGATATGATCCTTTGATAGATGCAGAAAAAGCATTTCACAAAATAAGGCATCCTTTGTTAATAAAAACCCTTGAGAAAGTCTGGATAGAAGGAACTTACTTAAACACCACAAAAGCCATTTATGAAAAGTCCAGAGCTAATGTCATCCTCAATGTTGAAAAACAGAGCATTCCCCCTGAAATGAGGAACACGACAGGAATGTCGACTCTCACCACTGTTGTTTAACATAGTGCTGGAAATCCTAGCATCAGCAATCAGACAACAAAAGGAAATAAAATGCATCAGAATCAGCAAAGAAGAAGTCAAACTTTCACTTTTCACAGATGACATGGCACTCTACATGGAATACCCCGCAGATTTCACCAGAAGCCTACTAGAACTGATCCATAAATTCAGCAATGTCACAGGGTACAAAATCAGTGTAGAATAATTGGTTGCATTTTTATATACCAATAATGAAGCAACAGAAAGAGAAATAATAAAAAAAATGGATCCCATTCACAATTGCACGCGCGTGCACACACACACACACACACACACACACACACACACACAAACATAGAATACCTAGGAATAAACCTAACCAAAGATATAAAAGATCTGTATAATGAAAACTGAAAAACTTATGATGGAAATTGATGAAGGCACAAAAAAATGGAAAAACATTCCATTCTCATAGATCGGAAGAGTAAACACTGTTAAAATGTCATTATTACCCAAAGCATTCTACACAGTCAATGCAATCTCAATCAAAATGGCATCAGCATTCTTCTCAAAGTGAGAACAAACAATCCTAAAATTTGTATGGAACCACAAAAGACCTCGAATAGTCAAAGTAATATTGAATAAGAAAACCAAAACAGGAGGCATCACAATCCCTGACTTTCGCCTCTACTACAAAGCTTTCATCATCAACATAGTATGGTATTGACACACAAAAAAAACAGATACATAGACCAATGGAATAGAATAGAGAACCCAGAAAGGGGCCCACAAATGGATGGCCAATTAATTTTTGACAAAGCAGGAAAGAGTATCCAATGGAAAAAAGACTGCCTCTTTAGCAGGTGGTGCTGGGAGAACTGGACAGCAACATGCAGAAGAATGAAACTAGACCACTTTCTGACACCATACACAAAAATTAACTCAAAATGGCTGAAGGATCGGAATGTGAGACAGGAAACCATCAAAATCCTAGAGGAGAAAGCAGGAAACAACCTTCTTGACCTCAACCTTAGCAATTTCCTAGTTGACAAATTTCCAAAGGTAAGGGAATCTAGAGCAAAACTGAAGTATTGGGACCTCATCAAGATAAAAAGTTTCTGTAATGCATAGGGAACATTCAAGAAAACTAATAGGCAAACCACAGAATAGGAAAAGATAGTTGCAAATGGCATATCGGACAAAGGGCTAGCATCCAAAATCTACAAGGAACTCACCAAACTCCACACCCACAAGAAGAAATAATCCAGTGAAGACATGAAGGCAGAAGACATGAATAGACATTTCTCCAAAGAGGACTAAACTAAAAAAAACTATGGCCAACAGACACATGAAATGATGCTCAGCATCATTCATCATCAGGGAAATACAAATCAAATCCACACTGAGATACCACCTCATGCCAGTCAGAGTCGCTAAAATGAACAAATCAAGAGACTATAGCTGCTGGCAAGGATGTGGAGAAACAGGCACCCTCCTACACTGTTGGTGATAATGTAAACTGGTACACTCATTCTGGAAAACAGTGTTGAGGTTCCTCAAAAAACTATCAATAGAATTGCCCTATGACCCAGCAATAGCACTGGTGGGGATCTACCCAAGGGATCCAGAAGTGCTGATGCATAGGGGTCCATGTACCCCAATGTTCACAGTAGCACTTTCAACATTAGCCAAATCATGGAAATAGCCAAAATGTCCATCAACTGATGAATGGATCAAGAAGATGTGGTTTATCTATACAATGGAATACTACTTTGCAATGAGAAAGAATGAAATCTGGCCATTTGTCGCAACATGGATGGACCTCAATGGTGTCATGTTAAGTGAAATAAATAAGGCAGAGAAGGACAGATATCATATATTTTCACTCATAAGTATAACAGGAGAAACTTAAAAAGGACCATGTGGTAGGGGGAGGGGGGAAATAGGGAGAGTGAGGGATGCAAATCATGAGAAACTCTTGAATACTGAAAACAAACTGAGGGCTGAAGGGAGACGGGGAAAGGGGAAGGAGGGTGATGGGCATGGAGGAGGACAATTTTGGGGATAATCACTGGATTTTTTATGTAAACCAACTTGACAGTAAACTATAAACCAAAAAGAAGGAAAAAAATAGAAGGTTTCATATATAAAACAGGTGAAAAAATGAAATATATGTTAGATGCCATACTTGGTCCTGTGTAAGTGGATACATATACACACATATACAGAAATATGCAGCAAAAGACATTATGTCTCTCAGAAGAGACACACAGTGAAGGAAAAAGATAATGGTTAATAACCCAATAAGTGGGTTAATGGTGCTGAGTTATCAGACAGCAATACTATGATTAGAGTGTGTCACTCTCCTCAGCGTGCTGTGGGCACTCAATAAATACTTGTAGCATTAAATTAAAAATCACAGAAAGGTTTTCATCCATAATAATCCTTTTGTACATTTATTGTTACAATAGATTTTGTCCTGAGTCTGAAGCAGTACAGGGGCTCAGGGATTCAATGTAGGTGAAACAAATATAATTCAAAAAATCGTTGGAGATTCAATTGGATTCAGTGTAGTTTGTTAGTTCTATGAATCCGTTAGTTGTGATTACTGATATGAATCTAAATACATTTGAGAACAGAGCCAAATTAATTGCAATGTTGGTATAGAACGACTGGTATTCATTCCACACTTTAATAAAACAGAATATTAAATTATGGAACAAAGTGAGTTTCTAATAAATGGTTAGGCCACCAAAATGTGTTTTGGATATTTGTTATATATTCAATTTGATGGTTTTCACGCACTTGTTCCAATATTTTTGTCATTTTCTGCCTAGTAAAATTACGCAATGCATGCATGGCAATAAGCAAATAGTATAAAGAAAAGCCAAATTTGTAACTACCAACATTGTTCATCTTCTACATAAGAACTGTTGACATCTTGTTAAATGTTCAACATACTGAAGACAGCTCTTACAGTTTTTGCAAGTCTGAGTTTCTGCATTTAGAATATAAGAACTTTAAATGAGATCTAAAGCATATTACTTATCTTGTTTCATATATTTATTTTTATCTTCTGGGTTTTTTTAATGCTCTCCTGGGAATTAAAATTTTGTTTTACATTCATTTATTTTTGAGAGAGAGAGACAGAGCACAGGTTGGGGAGGAGCGAAGAGAGAGGGTGACAGAATCTGAAGCAGGCTCTAGTCTCCGAGCTGTCAACACCGAGCTTGATGTGGGGGTCGAACTCATGAACCGTGAGATCATGACCTGAGACAAAGTTGGACACTTTATTGACTGAGCCACCCAGGTGCCCCTTTTTTTCTGTTTTAAACAGAAAAAAACTAAAAAGAACTTTTTAGTAAATGTGGAAATTTGCTTTACTGATAAATCAGGCAGAAAGAATAAGAGTTTAATACCTATTTCTAGTGAACTGATGTCAGAGATGTAATTATTTTAGTATGAGTTCAGAAAAAAAAATACTAGTGATAAGTGGCTAAAATAGGCCATAGGAAAAAATAACCAGAATCTCTGATTAATCAAAAGAGTATTCTGGATTTAGTATAAACTCCACTCTCTGACACCTGTGTACATATTCACTGATGCTCTGAATAATGGCCCAGAGATCATAACAAAATCCTAAAGATCTATCAGGTACTCATATGCTGTATGCAGGCTGTATGTTCAAAATTATAATATAAGTCCTATAGTCTACAAATTTTCACCCGTTAAAATGTAATGCTTAAACACTGAGAAGAGTGAGGTGGTTGGATGTACAAGAGGAGAATTGTGGACTAACAGAATCTAGAAAGATTACAAATGATCGAGACCAATATACAAATGACTTTCTATATAATTACAAAATCAGACTAATTAAAACATCTCTTTCCCTAGACATTCTAGACAAGTAATATTTTATTGTTGTGATTACTGCCATTGATAGTTTCCTTTAATATTTTCACTAAAATAATCATTACTATGAATGGGATGAAAACACTTAATACTTATTGAGTGCAAACCATGTGCCAGGAAAGTGCTAAGAGATTTACATATATTCTCTCATTTAATTCTTATGAAAATCCTAGGAGATAGATGCTATTCCTTTCCTTGTTTTATAGGCAAGGAAGCTGAGAACCAGAGAGGTTAGATGAATTGCCAAAGCTACTCTGTTTAAGGAGCAAAGTATGAATCTAAACTCAGGTTTGCCTAGTTTCAGAGGACAAAAGGTTGAACTCATTTCATTTACAGGCTAACCCATTGAGAAATCTGTTTTTAGGTAACATGTCATTGGGGGTCAGCAGAATAACACAGAGGGTGTAATTTCTCACTGGATGGCTAATGCTGTGGGAGCTCCTCCTGCACCTGGATGGCTTAACCCAGTGCCTAAACGTAAAAATTCAGGAAGTGTTTGTTGAATGAATGGCAGCAATAGTGCTTAATGTTGCCTAAATCAGACCCAAGAAAGGTTTCATTAAAATAACCAAGTTCCAGGGGTGCCTGGGTGGCTCACTCAGTCAGGCATCCAACTTTGGCTCAGGTCATGATTTCACAATTTGTGAGTTGGTACCGTGTGTTGGGCTCTGTGCTGACATTTCAGAGCGTGGAGCCTGTTCAGATTCTCTGTCTCCCTCTTTCTTTCTGGCCCTTCCCCAGTCATGTTCTCTCAAAAATAAATAAACGTTAACAAAAATTTTTTTAAATACCAAAATTCCAAATTTATACTAAATAAATTAGTTCACCAAAAGCCATAAGGAACTAGGCAAATCTTTACTGTGCTAAATAATTTTATTTATGAAAAAGCCCCACAAATTTCCAATGAAAAAACAAACCTAGAGGACAAAAATAATAAGTTCTGATTTTGCATAAACACAGATATCTTGAAATATATTCTAAAGTAGAGAGCAAGACAATTTAAATACATAGAATATCAGCCAGACATCCTTATTTTCCCCCATGGATAAGGCTTTATTAGGTCAATGATTCTTTTCTAAGTCTACCAAGTATACCCACTTGTTTATCATTGCATTATCATCTGGGAGCTGTTCATTAGCATTTGTACAATATGCCAGAATGATGTCACCTATATTTTCTCAGTAATTTATATTATTGGGAGTGCTTTAAATACTAGTGGGACCAATTCTGGTATTTATGGGTATCCTAATCTATAATTTTGGTTACTGTAATTTAATGTCTGGGGAAACAGTTTTTGCTTATTTAGATCAAAAAATGTAATGTATAATCAATTCATTTACTTAAAAGATGTAATTTAAAACTCGGGAAACAGAAAAACAAAACTGCCATCTACCACTAATAATAGAGTTTAAATGTTTAGGTCTGCTGGCTAAATCTTCCTAATTAACTCTCCAAAGAATGATTTGTCATCAAATCTGACTAAGATAGCTCATTCTTTATCATCACACTAGAAGTAAATAGGCAGTTTACTTTACTTATAATTTAGTATAGAATTTCCATATAATCTTATATAAGGAGAAACAAAATAGCTCGTGATGAAATAATTTTGGCATAAGAGACACACTTGGAGTTTCCAATTTCAAAAGACCCTTTTAATTAATTTATTTTTTAAATGTTTGTTTGTTTATTTATTTATTTATTTATTTATTTATTTTTAAGAGACAGAGAGAGACAGCACAAGCAGGGGAGGGTCAGAGGCAGAGGGAGACACAGAATCCAAAGCAGCCTTCAGGCTCTGAGCTAGCTGTCAGCACAGAGCCTGACGTGGGGCTCGAACCCACAAACTGTGAGGTCATGACCTGAGCTAAAGCCAGACAGTTAACCGGCTGAGCCACGTGGTGCCCCACAAAACACCCTTTTTAAAGTGCATTTCCTTTTATCACTTCCTCTAAGTCACTGCATTTAATTTGCTGATTTCCATAAAAGTGAAAAGCGGAAGATTTATTTACAAATATTACAAATATTTGGTAAGCTTTCTTGCTCTACTTACAGAAATATTTACTTTTAGTGGTTCCTAAGCTAATTATCAGTACTAATATAATCAAAGGATGTAGAACATCGATTATATACCAAGAATTTTGCATCATTTACATATTATTACAAATTTTAGAGGACATTTATTGATTTAGCATGTTTTTTGCTGCATTTAAATTACTTTTCTAAATTTTATTTTAAATAAATGGTGTGTTACGATGCATGCTCCATTTATAATTATTTGAGAAATGGTGCAATAAATGTTGGTTGGATAAGTAAAATAACATTTCAATAAATCAATATATAATTATGTACTGGTAAATCAGTGCTGATCTTTAAAAAAATGAAAAAAAGTCAATGCATTTGTAACTCCTACTGCTTTTTTCCCCCAACACTTCTATGAAAATTTTCCTTCCTGTTACCACCTTCTTAAACTGCCCCAGGTTTAAACTCCTTCTTTGAAGACAGAAACAGATAGGAGGGGGTTTTTTTTTCACCTTTCACTGTTTTTTTCCAACTTCCTCCATCTTGTATTCATCTCTCCTTTCTTGTGCTGCTGGCTTAAAACACCTCAGTAATCCCTGAATAAATTCTTATAATCATGGGTCTCTTACCACATCACACAACTCCCCTGCATGACTTGGAAAGCTCTTCACACGCTTTCCAATAGTCTTCCCACCTGTCTAACAGCTTTCCAATTCAAACCCTTTTCTGCTAATGACAACAATGAGGATGGTGGCTAGGTCAGAAAATGTTTACTGAACATGGAACTATTTATCAGAGACCAAAGACATCAACATAATATAATTGATAGACTAGAGTAGAAGTAACACCAGTCTCTGTGGGTTCCCTCATTTAGCCCACATAATAATAAGGGAGTTCTTATTATTTGATTTTATAGATGAGAAAATTAAGCACAGAGAAATGAAATGCTTCATCAGAGATTATATGACTAGTTGTGGATCTGGGACTTGAACTTCAAACGTTATCCTCTTAATCATTTTAATGTATTTTCTTGTGAGCTATTGAACATATTGTACATGAGGCCTGCTGCCTTATTTGCCTACATGCACTACTGCTGACTTTATTCCCATTTACTGAAATAGTTTTGCCACTGCTTAGCCAGGTATAATCCAGCCTTCATAATCTTGTTCAACTGATACACTGAGACTATACTTACCCTTTTCTGCAAAACCTTATAACATTTTACTAGACTTCATTGACTTCCCTTTTAGATAATTCTAACTAATCTCTATTACATATCGTTACACTATGTGCTGGTTCAGCTGAACTTTATCTAAATGGCAGAACATGCCACTTTCGTCTAAGGATTCTTTGGAGTTGAAGGAAACAACAACAACAACAACAAAACAAATATAAGGAAAGCTCTCCATTTCCCCCCTACCTGCCTTAAAGCAGGACATAGATTTGTGAAGTATCCATCTTTCCCTCTTTATAAGTAAGACCATAAGTTAATCACCCAGAGTAAACTCTAAATAGACCCTTATCAGTCCAGAAATAGCACCAAAAGAACCTACAGAAAAACTTTACTAACTAGTCCTTATCTTCTATTAGTTCCCCCATATATTTGCATTCTTACCATTTGCTACCCTAGAAACTCAAAGTCCTTTTCCTTTGTCTTACTTAAAAAATCTACACATTCATTATTCTTTTGCTAAGATGCTATATAAGCCAAGTTTTAACCGTTCATTTTAGTTGTGCACCGAGTGCTCCCACATATATGAGACATTAATCATTAATAAATTTGTTTTTCTTTTGTTAATATGTTTTTAGTCAGTCTAGTTTACTGGGCCCCCACCAAACAATCTCAGATGGGAAACAGGAAAGCAGATTTTCCTTTGCTATACATTTCTCTGACAAAATTATTAAATGTGGGGACAACATCTTGATTTTTTTTCAGATTCTGCAATGAGTACAAAATGGCTCTTAGCAGCAGCAGCAGCAACAAGTATATTCTAGGCTCTGTGGTATGTGCTGTACTCAATTAACTCAGTTAATTTTAACTCAAATGATAGGAGGTAAATGTCATTATCCTATATTTATAGATGAGGTAACTGAGGCATGAAGAGATGAACGAAAAGAGCAAGGTCATAAAGCTAGAAGGTGGAAGAGCCAGGACCAATCTTCTACCTCTTTTAAATGTACAGATTTATTGGATACTCTTTCCTGCTTTGTCAAAAATTAATTGACCGTACATTTGTGGGCCCAGTTCTGGAGAGACAGAAATGCTGATGCATAGGAGCACATGTACCCCAATGTTCATAGCAGCAATGTCAACAATAGCCAAAACATGGAAGGAGCCGAAATGTCCATCACCTGACGAATGGATCAAGAAGATGTGGTATATATTCACGATGGAGTACTACATGGACATGAGAGGGAATGAAATCTGGCCCTTTGTAGGAAAGTGGATGGACCTTGAGGGTGTCATGCTGAGTGAAGTAAGCCAGGCAGAGAAGGACAGACACCATATGTTTGCACTCATAGGTCTAGCAGGAAAACAAGAGAGACCTAATGGAGAACCAGGGGGAGCAGAGGAGGGAGAGAGAGTTGGGGAGAGAGAGGGATGCAAAACTTGAGAGACTATTGAATGCTGAGAATGAACTGAGGGTTGGGGGGGAGGGGGGAGGGGGGAAGACAGGTGGTGGTGGTGGTGGAGGGCACTTGAGGGGAAGAGCACTGGGTGTTGTATGGAAAACAATTTGACAATAAAATATTGTGAAAAAAAATAAATGTACAGATTTAAATAGCTTTTTACTTTTTCATTTCAGTTTAATGTTTACAGAATGATGCTCTTTAACTTTTGTACCTTTACAATTAAAAAAATACTAGTCCTTTCATAGCTTTTGCCTTCTGATCTCCATTTCTCTCAAAATGGAGGTTTCAAATGGAATTTTTATGGATTTAACATGAAAGATATACTTCTCTGGCTGCTTAGTTTCCATGATATTTTCACTTAATTCTGGGCTCAGCTGATCAAATCTAGATTAAATAATCTTTTGTGTTTGCTTTATCCTCTTATTCTTCTGAATAATAAAATTCTAAATGACTTCTTTTTGATAAATATATATAATTTTGCATGTCACATAATTATATCTTACTACTGTTACTTATTAGCTATACGGGGTCATGGGACATTTTCTAAAAGGGAGGGATATGCGATTTTGCTAAGTTGATATGAAATAGAAACTTTACAGAAAGATTGCATGTTTTTAAAGTTGTTAATTTTCAGCTGACTTTTTTTTACCCAAGGGACTCTTTACTTGATTAATATTGTTATATGCAAGACCCTCTGGTTCTAATGGTATATATCTCTAATTACATATGCAACAAAATAGTTCTATGCTCTATATAATACATATCTTAAAATGACAATCAAGTGTTCTACATCATCTCTCAGTGGAAAGGAAGAATATAATTCTTTTAGTGAAAAGTGGATAACACTGTTATTAGTCACATTTAAAGTTCTTTAAATCACTTTCTGGTTGCACCTCTTTCTCATATCACCCATGGATTCATATTTTATGTAGCTTGACCATGCTTTTTCCCTGGTCCTCTAAGTGTTTACAACTGACTTCCACCTAGTTAACACCAGCATCTTTTGTAAAATAGTGTCTGAGAAACTCAGGGACACTGAGTTCCATCTTAACTACCAACTCCGCAACTCTGTTCTTATTCTTACTTCTCATATTCTTAAGGCTACATGATTCCAATAAAAGAATCTTTTTTGAAACATGTAGAAGTACTAACACACTAAAATAATATTACAATAAATAATAATAATAATAAAGTATTTACAACATATGGGCTATAAATCAAGAACCTAATGGTAAAGTTTACTCTTGGATCGCTAAATAGAGATATGGTAACAATACACAAAAGATAAACCCTATTTTAAAGTGTGCCTTTCATATTCAGATCACTCAGCTAAGCAATTGCATAAAAACTTATTTGGATCTTCATACTATGGCCTCAATGATATTTGAAGAGGTAATTGACTAAATACTTGGAAATGAAAATATATACTAGAGACATAATTTTTTAAAAGGTCTTTTTTTTAACTTCATTTTTCTTTCTCCTACAGGTATATTATTAGGGAAAAAATGAAAGGTTGATAAATACTTGGGGATGGGGAAGGGTGTAATGTGGTATGGGGGCAGGTTTATTTTTTATTTTTTTTTATTTTTTTATTTTTTTATTTTTTTTGCCGCAAAGCTCAATCGACCCTGTCTTACTGCTTATTCTTTCATTATTCATGCCAGAGGGGTTTTTTTAATCACTTTTTTTCTTTTAACATTTATTTATTATTGAGAAACGGAGAGAGACAGAGCATGAGCAGGGGAGAGGCAGAGAGAAGGTGGGACACAGAATCCAAAGGAGGCTCCAGGCTCTGAGCTGTCAGCACAGAGTCAGACATGGGGCTTGTACCCACAACCTATGAGATCGTGACCTGAGATGAAGTCGGATCTTAACCAACTGAGCTACTTAGGTGCCCCATCAGCCCATAGATTTTCAAAGTGTGATCTAGGGACCTGTGGGAGACTCTGATATCACATCAGATATGCAAGGTAAAAACTATCTTCATAAGAATAGTGATACATTTTTTTGCCTTTTTCTCTCTCATTCTTTCCTGAATGTATAGTGTTTTCCAGAAGTTATATGAAAAATGACACTTTACTAGGTTGAAATAAAAGCATGTATGAGAATTAAGCCATCTTTTATTAAGCTAGACTTTGAAGAAATTTACACTAAGTTTTCTCTTCTTACTAATGTTTGGGGGGCATAGGGATTAGATATATGAAGCTACATTTCATAAAAAAATGTTATTTAGCATGTAATGGGTTTGTTATTTTAATAGACTTAGTAAATAAATAATTTTAAAATGATTTACCTTATGTAATTTTATTATGTCTGTTTTAATTCTAACATGATAAATGTATTACAGAAGAAGCAAAACGTATTGAGGGTCCACAGTAAGTTACATTTTAAAAGTGTAAATAGGTTCTGAGCCAAATACTTTCAGAATTTCTTTTTCATATTTTATCCTAGTGATCTCATTCAAACTCATGTTATGGGTTGAACTGTCTAATTAATTAGAGAGAGGTCATACTGGAGTAAGTTGGACCCTAATAAAAAGAACACCATGTGAAGAGACAGGCATGCACAGGGAGAATGCCAAGATCAAACTTATGCTGCTACAACCAAGGAACTACCAGAAGCCAGGACAGAGGCTCGAACAAATCTCTCTCTAGCATCTTCAGAAAGAGCACTGCCCTACATACACCTTCTGTCCTCTAGAACTGTGAAAAAATATACTGGGGCACCTGGCTGGCTCGGTCCGTTAAGCATCCGACTTCGGCTCAGGTCATGATCTCACCATTTGTGGGTTTGAGCCCCGCGTGGGGCTCTGTGCTGACAGCTAGCTCAGAGCCTGGAGCCTGCTTCGGATTCTTTCTGACCCTCCCCTGCTCATGCTGTCTCTCTCTGTTTCTCAAAAATAAATTAAAAGCATTAAAAAATTAAAATATATATATTTCTATTGTTCTAAGCCATCTAATTTGTGGTACTTTGTTACAGAAATGCAGGCAAACTAATATACCCTAACCTTAATCATCTAAAACAAGTGATTTTCTTCATTGTTTCCTTTGCAGTGAAGAAGCTTTTTATCTTGATTACGTCCCAAGAGTTCAGTTTTGCTTTCATTTCCCTTGCCTTTG
>NC_043717.1:64591115-64605384 GCF_006229205.1 Suricata suricatta | reverse complement strand
GACAGATACCATATGTTTGCACTCATAGGTCTAAGAGGAGAACAGGAGAAACCTAATGGGGGACCAGAGGGAGGGGAAGAGGGAAAGACAGTTGGGGAGAGAGAGGGACGCAAAACCTGAGAGACAATTGAATACTGAAAAGGAACTGAGGGTTGAAGGGGGAGGGGGTAAAAGAGGTGGTGGTGATGGAGGAGGGCACTTGTGGGGAAAAGCACTGGGTGTTGTATGGAAACTAATTTGACAATAAACTACTTAAAAAAATACAACATTTGACAAGAAAAAAAATGAAACCAGTGATTTTGCAAGTCTGTCTGTCTCGTCCAAACCTCTTTCCTGAGTTTCACACACACATATACAATGGCTACGTAGACATTTCTGATCTTTCTAAAACATCTGAGAATGAAACATGTTCAAAATGACACTACGCATTGTAACCTTACTGATGAAAACTGCTCTATTCCTGAATAATTTTCTTTATGAAGGGTATCACCTTCTTTAATGCCGTCTTCTTCAATTCCCACATCTAATCAACCAGTAGGGTCAGTCAGTTCTGCCATTTAACACCCCTCTGGTAATGGTTAATTTTATGTGTCAACCTGGCTGGGCTCCAGTGCCCAGATATTTATTCAAATATTATTCTGGATGTTTCTGTGAGGCTGTTTTGGGATGGGATTAACATTTAAATAAGTAGATTTTGAATAAAATGGATTGCTCTCCATAATGTGGGTGGGCCTCATCCAACTAGCTTAAGGCATGAATAAATCAAAAGTTCGAATTCTCCTGGAGCTCCTGGGTGGCTCAGTCAGTTTACTGTCCAACTTGTGGGCCAAAGTGGTGGTATCAAGGTTTGTGGGTTCAAGCCCCACATTGGGCTCTGTGCTGACAGCTCAGAGCTTGGAGCCTGCTTCTGATTCTGTGTCTCCCTCTCTTTCTGCCCCTCCCCTGCTCATTCACGCTCTATCTCAGTCTCTGTCTCTCAAAAATAAACATTAAAAAAAAATAAAAGATTGACTTACCCTGAGTGAGAAGGAATTCTGTAAGCCAACTACCTTCAGATTTCAACTGAAATACTGACTCTTTGCTGGGTCCATCCTGACACCCTGCTCTACAGGCTTTGGACTTTCCAGCTTCCATAATCACATGAGCCAGTTCCTTTAAATAAATCTGTCTCTATATATCCACATCCTATAGAACTCAAATATACCTCTTATTGGTAACTTCTTTAACCTTACTATTATTGAATTAATTTAGGCTGCCATCATCTCTTGTCAGGATTATGATAATAACTTTATAACCTCTGTTTACACAGGCCCTTCCCTTTCCAATCCATTCTCTATGCTTCTGTCAAAATGATCCGTCTAAGAAATCTATCAAGCATATCAATTTTCCATTTATAAATATGTATAGGCTTCCCATAGCTTTCAGGGTAAAGGCCTAAGCATAGCCAAGGGAATGCACCATCTGCCCCCTACTTCCTCTAGATCCCCATTTTTTAAAGTTTACTTATTTTTTTAATTAATGTTTTATTTTATTTTTGAGAGAGAGACAGATTATGAGTGGGGGAGGAGCAGGGAGAGAGAGAGGGAGACACAGAATCTGAAGCAGACTCCAGGCTCTGAGCTGACACCAAGAGTCAGATGCTTAATTAGCTGAGCTACCCAGGCACCCTTTCTTCCAGACTCTTATCTCACTACTAGTCCATGCACAAAAGGGAATAACTTTTAGTCCTATTCTACTGACTCCATCACCTTTTGAGTGAGAACATCCTATGAATACTCCTTGCTTTTCCTAATTGAGTATCTTCAGTCAGGACCAATTCTTTTGATCCTAATAATGAAGTTTGTTTGCTAAATTATGTCGATGCTACTCTTTTTAACCTTGGTTTTTAACTTTTTTTCTTCTTTTAAAATTAAATTTATTTCATGGGATAGAAAAGATAAACTATAGAAAATTCCCGAAAATTTTTATATATTTTAAAGGTTAAAGAACAAACTTAATGGTATAGATACCAATTCAGAATATTAGCCATTAAGAGACATTACTACAGAATAATTGGTAATGGTTAATAATTATAATTAATAGTTATAATAAAAATAATTATAATTAAATTTGGCTAGACTGCCTAGATTCAGATCTTTATTCTACCTTTTACTATCTTTGTGAACTTGGATAAGTTACTTAACTTCTGTGTCCCTCAGTTTCCTCATTAAATATGAGATACTAGCCTTTTACTAATAAGGTTTTATGAGGATTCAATGTTCATATATGTAAAACTCCTGCAACAGTTCCTGGTACATAGTGCTACATGCTAGTAGTTGCTGATAGTTATTATTATTTGACAATGGCATTTATAAATGCAAAGTTTCTATAGCCAGACTCTTTGGATTCTAATCTTGGTGTTACACTTCTTATTTATGTGATCTGGGCAAGTTCCTTAATTTCTATGAACATCAATTTCCTTACTAGGATGAGGTAATAGCAGCACCTACCTCTTATGTTATATGGATTAACTGAGTTAAAACATGTCAAAGTCTTAGAACAGTGCTTGGCACATGGTCAGCATTACACAGTGCTTGCAATTTTTACTGTCATTATATTAAGAAATATATGGTCCATATTAATCATGTTCTCATATCTTGTTCAGATTTTATTTTGCTTATGAATTATCGAACCCTCAGTGGCAAAGGCTATACTTTTTTTCTTAATTTTTCTTAAACTTTCAGAGCATAGATACTTGGTCTAATCACTTTATTTACCATTTCTTCCTAAAAAAAACAAAAACAAAACCCCTATCAATAATATACAGTCAATCTTATTAACCAAGAAAACAACTTACTTTACATGATGACATACAGCATCTTTGTTCTTAGGCTCACAGTTGAATAAGAGTCTCTCTATTTTTTTCAACTTACAATAGTGCTGTCAATATCTATTGTTACTTGAAATGTTCAAAGTCCCAAGGAAAACTGTTATTATTTGCATTGTCATCAGATATGTGTCAACAAAATGAGATTAGAGCCATAGGGCTCATCTCCCCATACTGTGTTTCCTCTTTTCATCTCACCCTCTTCTTTCCTCACCACTGCATTATCCAGAATATAATATGACATAATTTGATAAAATAAATGAAGGGAAAGAGACCATTTCAATAATATATTACCTTGTATTGATTCTCAAGAATCCTGTATGCTCAATGTAGGGTGATATGAAATATAGATAATATGAGAGAAATTTGACACAAATAACTAATAATATGAAAATTCTACTCAAGACACAATTACTTTATAACCCAAAATTAATTAAGTGAAATTACTTTATCTTTAAAAAAAATTTAAAGTACTTCATACCTTTGTTTATATCAATGAGTTGTTTCTTTTTCTTCTGGCGTTCTAACTTTTCTTGTTCAGCTTTCTCTTTTGCGAGCTTTGCCCTCCTAGTCTTCTCTTCCATTTCTTTTCTCTTATTGTTTTCTTTCACTGCTTCCTGTACAGTTAAACACAAATCCTTCCATTACTTATATGTTGCAGAAGATGCGCAAGTTAAAAATTACATATACACAGGCATGCATGTGGGTTCTCAGAGATGGTAAAATATTATAGTAACTTCAAGGTCCATGTATATACTTTAGAGAGAAACAAATAATTCTTTAAAAAATTTTTTAACATTTATTTATTTTTGAGAGACAGAGAGACAGAGCGTGGGTAGGGGAGGGGCAGAGAGAGAGGGAGACACAGAATCTGAAGCAGGCTCCAGGTTCTGAGCTGTCAGCACAGAGCCTGACGCAGGGCTCAAACTCACAAATCGAGAGCTCATGACCAGACCTGAAGTCGACCACTTAACCAACTGAACCACCCAGGTGTCCTGAGAAACAATTCTAAGACATCTTTTTTTTTGAAAATAATTGGAAATAACTCAGGTTTTATGTTTTTTCGTTTTTAATTTAAATTCTAGTTGTTTAAACTACAGTGTAATATTAGTTTCAGGTGTACAACATAATGATTCAGTATTTCCATACAACACCTGGTACCCATCACAATAGGTGCATACTTAATCCTCATCACTTATTTCACCCATCTCACCTTCCCTCCAGCAGCCCTCATTTTGTTCTTTATATTCAAGAGTCTGTTTCTGGCTTACCTCATTCTCTCCCCACCCTTTGTTCATTTGTTTCATTTCTTAAATTCCACATTTGAGTGAAATCATGGTATTTTCCCTTCTCTGATTATTTCACTTAGCATAACACTCTCTCGCTCCATTCATGTTGTTGAAAATGACAAGATTTTATTTTTTTCATCGCTAGGTAATATTTCATTATATATATAGTGTGTGGGTGTGAATATATATATCACCTCTTTATCCATTTATCAATTGATGTGCACTTGGGTTGTTTACATAATTTGGCTATTGTAGATAATGCTGCCAATTAACATCAGGGTGGAAATATCCCTTGGAATTAGTAATTTTTTTTATTCTTTGGGTAAATACCTAGAAGTGCAATTGCTTGATATTAGGGTAGTTCGATTTTTAACTTTTTGAGGAACATCTATATTGTTTTCCAGAGTGACTGTACCCGTTTGCATTCCCATCAAGAATGCAAGAGGATTCCCCTTTCTCCACATACTTACCAACACCTGTTGTTTCTTGTGTTGTTCATTTTAGCAATTCTGACAGGTATGAGGGGCTACCTCATTCTAGTTTGGATTTGTATTTCCCTGATGAGTGATGTTGAGCATCTCTTCATGTGTTTGTCTGCCATCTGTATGTCTTCTTTGAGAAAATGCCTATTCATGCCTTCTGCCTATGTTTTAACTGGATTATTCATTTTTTGGAGTAAGTTTTTATGACTTCTTTATATATTTTGGGTACTAGCCCTTTATCAGATATGTCTTTTGAAAATGTCTTCTTCCATTATATAGGTTTCCTTTTAGTTTTGTTGATTGTATTCTTCACTGTGTAGACGCTTTCTACTTTGATGATGTCCCCATAGTTTACCTTTGTTTTTGTTTCCCTTGCCTCAGGAGACCTATTTAGAAAGTAGTTGCTGTAGATGATGTCAAAGATGATACTGCCTTTATTCTCTATGATACTAATGGATTTCTGTCTCACATTTAGGTCTTTCATGCACTTTAAATTTACTTTTTTGTGTGTGGTATAAGTGGTCCATTTTCATTCTTTTGCAAAACTGTCCCAGATTCCCAATGCTGTCTTTTTCTGCTAGAACCAAAGGAAAGAAGATGCTTTTCTTTCAAAAAGACAGTCTTTTTCCCATTGGATATTCTTTCCTGCTTTGTGGAAGATTAACTAACCATATAGTTGTGGGTTCATTTCTGGGTTTTCTACTCTGCTCCATTGATATATGTCTCTATTTTTGTGCCAGTATCATACTGTTTTGATTACTACAGTTTTGTTTTATAACTTGAAGTCCAGAATTGTGATGCCTCCAGGTTTGTTTTTACTTTCTCAAGGTTGTTTTGGCTATTAGGGTCCTTTGTGGCTCTGATCAAATTTTAGGATTGTTCTAGCTCTGTAAAAGGTGCTGCAAGTATTTTGAAGGGATTACATTAAATGTGGAGATTGCTTTGGGGAGCATAAACATTTTAACAATATTTGTTTTTTAAATCCATGAGCGTGGAATGTTTTTCCACTTTTTTGTGTCATCTTCAATTTCTTTCATCAGTGTTTTATGGTTTTCAGAGTACAGGCCTTTCACCTCTTTGGCTAAGTTTTTTCCTAGATATCTTATTGTTTTGGGTGTAAATGTAAATGGTATTGATTTCTTAATTTCTCTTTCTGTTGCTTGATTATTGGTGTATAGAAAGGCAACAGATTTTTGCAGATTGATTTTGTATCCTGCGACTTTCCTGAATTAGTTTATTGGAATTAGTTTATTGGTTCTAGCAGTTTTTTGGTGTCTTCTGGGTTTTCTATAAAGAGTATTATGTCATCTGCAAATAGTGAAAGTTTTACTTCTTATTTGCTGATTTGGATGCCTTTTATTTCTTTTTGTTGTCTCATTGTGGTGGCTATGACTTCCAGTACTATGTTAAAAAGACTGGTGAGAGTGGACATCCCTGTCTCTTTTTTGACTCCAGATGACAAACTCTCAGGTTTCCACCATTGAGGATGATATTAGCTGTGGGTTTTCCATATATTGCCTTTACTATGTTTAGATATGTTCCCTCTAAACCTATTTATTGAGAGCTTTTATCATGAATGGCTATTGTATGTTATCAAATTCTTTTTCCGTATCTATTGAAAAGATCATATAGTTCTTATCCTTTCTTTAATTAATGTGGTGTATCACATTGATTGATTTGAGAATATGGAACCACACTTGCACCCCAGAAATAAATCCCACTTGATCCTGTTGAATGATGTTTTAAAAACATTTTTTAATGCTTATTTATTTTGAGAGAGCTAGAGAGCGAGCAGGGGAGGGTCAGAGAGGGAGAGAGACATAGAATCCGAAGCAGGCTCCAGGCTCTGAGCTGTCAGCACAGAGCTTGATGCAGGGCTCAAACTCACAGACCCTGAGATCATGACCTGAGCCAAAGTCAGATGCTTCACAGACTGAGCTATCCAGGTGCCCGTGAATGTTTTTTTAATGTATTGTTGGAATCAGTTTGCTAGTATTTTATTGAGAATATCTGCATCCATGTTCATCAGGGACACTGGCTTGCAGCTCTCTATTTTACTGGAGCCTTTATCTGGTTCTGGTATCAGGACAATGTTGGCCTCATAGAATGAATTAGGATGTTTTCCTTCCTTTTTTAGTTTTGGAATAGTTGATTAATGGGTATTAATTTTTCTTTACATGTTTGATAGAATTTGCCTGTGAAGCCATTTGGGCCTGTACTTTTACTTGTTGGGATTTTGTCATTACTGATTCAATTTCTTGCTGGTTATTAGTCTGTTCTAGTTTTGTATTTGTTCCTGTTTGAGGTTCGTAGTTTATATGTTTCTAGGAATTTATCTATTTCTCCCAGGTTTTCCAATTTGTTCACATAATATATTTCATTATATTCTTTTATTTATTTATTTATTTATTTATTTATTTGCATTTCTGTGGTGTTGGTTGTTAGGAAATAACTTAGGCTTTAATTGTTATTACCTAGGATGGCAGAAAATTAGGGACATGAATGTTTACAGATTTAACAATAAATATATTTTCTCCATTGTTGAAATATGAAATAGTTTTCATATGCAAGAAAAGGTTAAATATAAAAATACGGCTTACCAAATATTTTACCCCTTTATTATACATCCTTTATCTGCAAAACAGGAATAAAAAAAACTATGTCATAGGATTTTTGTGAAGAAAAATGGTATATACTCATTAAGTGCATAGAACAGTAGGTCTATGATGATGGTGAAGGCTGTGGTAGTGATGGTGCCAATTACATCTAATGGTGAAGGGCATGAAACAGTCAAGTATGTTATCACAAGATGAAAATAACTGAAATTTAATAGCTTATTACGTGCCAAGATCTTTAGAAATGCTGAGGACACATTTCAAGCTATTGTCTGTTATAATTTATTTTACTATTTTTATTTATTTTTAAAAAATGTTTGTTATTTTATAGAGAGAGAGAGCACACAAGCAGGGAGGGGGCAGAGAGAGAGGGGGATGGAGGATCCAAAGAAGGCTCTGCACTGGCAGCAAGGAGCCTGATGCAGGGCTCAAACTCATGAACCATGAGATCATGACCTGAGCTGAAGTCAGATGCTTAACTGACTGAGCCACTCAGGAGCCCCAGTTTGTCTCACGTATTTTAGATAAATTATTTGTGGAACTCAAGTGAATTAGTATATCCCAGTAGGTAGTATGAAAAAAAAAGTTGAAATAAACTGATCAACTAGTATAATATTAACTTTTTTGAATTCAGAGAAGTTACTAATACAAAGACATACAAACTGCAAGTTCCTTCTATCAAGCTATTTTGGCATATTTTCCCCTATTATTAGTGATTAGAGGTGCTGGGGGCCATTTCTGAAGTAAGGCCGGTTTGCAAGGTGGAGGCCTCCCACTGTCAGATGGCGACTGATATCTACACCCCACTCCCTACCCCCTACTCATATCAAGAGTGACTTGTCTTCTTATGCTAAAAATACACGAATTGTACCTTGTGAAAAACCTTATTATAGGAGTTTCTTCTTTTGTGATTATGGGAGCAAATACTACATTTCCTGAGAAACCTGTTTTTCTTCCCCTCAAGAAAACAGGCTATTTAGCCCTGCTCACAAAAAACTAACTCTCCTTTGCTAAAGATACTTTCCTTCCCCATGTGATAAGTATCTAAGTCACCTACCTCAATCACTATTGATAAAGATTATGCATGAGTCTTCTACCAATCTATGTTCTGGGAAATTTTTACATATAATGAATTTTTCATCAGGAATCATTGTCTAAGGCAACTGCCACTCCTGTTTTGTATCCCATACATTTTTTTCAATAAAAAAGGCTGACTCTCCAGTCAATGCAGAGATGCCTGCCAGATGAGCATAGATACCTGCCTGCTGATCAGAAAGAACCTCATGGCTCTCTCATTACTTTCCCCTTTCTCCAATTCTCATCTCTTTTGTGCCAACATCATCCATCCTTCAGGGGAACCCTGGACCTGCTGGAGCTGGACTCTGGCATAGATGGACATCATAGCATATACTATTTTACAAAACTACTTTTTCCAGAAACCCTAAAGAAAAAGACTGCATAACAAGAATACATCTACAAAGCTTTTCATGGAGATGTCTATATTAAAAATTGTTTTCTTCATAATAAAGATACAATACTTTTTACAAGTCCTGAAAATCTTTTCAAAACTTCTCCTGACATACAAGAATGATTGATCCTTCTCCCTTCTTTTGCCTCCATCAGGCTAGTACCTTAGTATTAGGGTAAGAACACAAAATGATCTGGCTTCTACAGACAAAATCAAGGACTGCCACTTAAACTGGAATAATTGAATCATAATTTTAGAGCAGTGCGTCTCAATCTCAGCACTAGTGTCATTTTTGTGGGTGTCATTCTTGATTGTGGGATCTATCCTGTGCATTGTAAGATGTTTAGCAGGACATGCAATGCCAGTAACACACCTTCCTAGTTGTGACAACCAAAGATGTCTCCAGAGATTGCCAAATGTTAGGCAGGTGGAGAAATAATTATCTAGCAGGTTTTATAGAGAAAATATATCACAAAATTATAAAATATGTGCTCTGTTGAACCCAGCTTCTTTTCAAATATGTGGAAAATTAGTTCCAAATGAAATTCAATACTGGATTAAGGTCACACATTTATGTAGTTGCAAATTTGGGACTAGAAATCATGCCTATTTACTCCTGGTTTAATTTTTTTATTCTCTAAGGAACAAAAGACAATGTAAATATGACACCAAAAGTATAAGCAACCAAAGAAAAAAACATAGATTAATATGGCTTCATCCAAACTAAAACCTTTTATGCATCAAAGGACCCTGTGAAGAGTGTGAAGAAATAACCCATAAAATGGGAGAAAATATTTGTAAATCATATATTTGATAAGGTTATATAAAAAGTCTCCTAACTCAATAATAAAAAGACAACCAATTAAAATGGGCAAAATATTTGAATATTTCTTCAATGATATCTATATATAGATATATACATATGAAAAGATGTTAGACATTGTTAATCTTCAGAGAATGGATAATCAAAACCACAATGAGGTACCACTTCATGCCACTAGGATGGCTATAATTTAAAGAAGGAAGAGAAAGAAAAAACACATAATAACATGTGAGGATGTGGATAAATTGGAACTCTTTGCATTGCTGCCGTGAATGTAAAATGGTGAATCATTTTGGAAAATTATCTGGCTGTTCCTTAAAATGCTAAACACAGACTGACAGTATGACCCAACAATTATATTCCTAGATACATACCCAAGAGACAAGAAAACACATGTTCATAAAAAAGACTGCACAATAATGTTCCTGGCAGCATTATTCTTGATAGCCCATAAGGAGAAAAAATCCAAATGTCTATCAATTGCTAAATACATAGACAAAATATAGTATATATCCATACAATGGAATTTATTCAACCATAAAAAGAATGAAGTACTGATATATGCTGCAATATGGGTGAATCTCAAAATATTCTGCTAAGTGCAAGAAATCAGACACCAAAGGCCACATATGAAATGATTACATCTCTATATAATGTCCAGAATAGGCAAATCCATAGAGACCAAAAATTGATTAGTGGTTGCCAGGGGATGGGGATGAGAAGAATGGGGAGTACCTGTTAATGAATATGGGGTTTCTTTTGGGGGTGATGAAAATGTTCTGGAAGTATATAGTGGTGATGGTTGAACAACCTTGTGAATATACTAAAAAAACACTAATGTGTATACTTCAAAATGGTGAATTTAAATGTAAAATTTATATGTAAATTATCTCAATAAAATAAAAATTAATAAAATTTTAAAAAGATGTTTGAGAAAGGCAAGGTTTAAATTAGAAAAAAAGACAATGCGAGTGCTGTCATTTATTATAAAGATGAAAAAAATGGTAACTTGCTTTTATAGTAGTTCCTTGTTCTGATAATAGCTATTACTTAAAAAATATTTTAATGTTTATTTTTGAGAGAGAGAAAGAGGGGGTGGGTGAGGTAGGAAGGGGCAGAAAGAGAGGGAGACACAGAATCCGAGGCAGGTTCCAGGCTTTGAGCTGTCAGCACAGAGTCCAATGCAGGGCCTGAACCCACAAACCATGAGATCATGACCTGAGCTGAAATTGGATGTTTAACCAACTGAGTTACCCAGATGCCCCAGTAACAGTTATTTGTTAATGGAAATTTATTATGTGTCAGATGTTTTAAGTAATTTTGAATCTTTACAGAAAACCTGCAATTTAACTATTATTTGTTATTTTGCATGTGATGAAACTTAGGTTCAGGTAACTTAAGTGAGATGCCCAAGGTTACATAGCTACTTAGTGTTAGAACAATATATGTTCAGTTATGCTACCATGATGCCTTCCAAGTAGAGTTGCCTAATGAAATATAAGATACTTGGTTAAATTTTAATTTCAATATCAGAGGAATCATAATTTTTAGTATAAGTATGTCCCACAAATATCTAAGTGGGCATTGGGTATTATGTGCAATATACTTATACTTAAAAAGTCATGTAATATGTAGGGCATGTTAATATTAAAAATATTCATAATTTATGTGAAATTCAAACTTAACTAAGCATGCAGTATTTTCATTTGATAAATCTGGCAATCCTATCATCAAGACTGTTAATTTTTCATAAGCATCCTCTCATGGACTAAGCTCATTTAAAAAACATAAAAATAGTCCAAATCTAAACCATATTTGAAAAAAGAAATATTGACATAGATTATTGATATGCATTATATGGTTCATGAACTTGAACCATACAATTTCTATAGCATTCTCCATATATTTCTTACCTCTGTTTCTGGACAATAGAGTAAAACCAGAATAGAAAAAAAAATTATATAAAATCTAAACTGATGCAATTGAGGGTAGAAGAAAATAAGTCAATAATCATTATTAAAGAATCACCAATGGAGAAATTTGGCACATGTAAATAGGTTAAATTTCTACACAAAATGGGGGGCTTATCACAGGCAATACTAAAACAACAAGAATAAAATCTATTAAATGATGAAACGGGCCAAATAACAGCCCATCAGTTTATATCTTATGTGTTTCAGGAAAAGATTTAACAACAAAACAGCTGCACAGTTTGAAATGGCATCTGTAGTCCCAAAGAGACCAAAATGGAAAAGGAAAATAATTTCTGTGGTTTGGTATTAATTAAAATAAATGAAGCATCTACAAAGGCATATATGGTTTTTTTTTTGAGAGACAGAGAGAGACAGCACAAGCAGGGGAGGGTCAGAGAGAGAGGGAGACACAGAATCCGAAGCAGGCTCCAGGCTCTGAGCTAGCTGTCAGCACAGAGCCCCACGTGGGGCTCAAATCCACCAACCGTGAGATCATGACCTGAGACGAAGCCGGACGCTTTACCGACTGAGCCATCCAGGTGCCTCTACAAAGGCATATATTTTTCAAGCAACATAGACTGTGGAGTGAGTTTCTGGTACTAATATCACAATTTCTGTTTTCATGAAGAGGCTTTATATTACAAATAAGATCCCATTCCTCTTGATGTTTGTACTCTTTGGTTCCGGCTTTAGGAAATTGGAGATGGGAAATACTCTCTCCTTAAGAAAAACAATTTTAAAAGAGAAAGGGAAATCTTAACTACAGTCCCATATCAACAATCTTTAGTTTTACTAGTATGAAATAAAAGAAATTCTCAAGACTTTGCCTCTCCTAAAAATGTAAAAGCTAATGAAGAGAAAACTCCTTTGAGGGCTGGGATATATTCTTTTCATCCTTATTTCTACAAAACAAAGCTCAAAATAATTCAAAGAATAAAAGCAACAGGACAAAACTTAAACTCAGATATTAAAAAAATCTTAAAGAAATGACTGTGATACACAACACTTTATATTTGTCAAGTATTACTGAACATTTTAAAACACTTAGTCATGAGTACTTAAGCATCATTCTCAAGGAAGTAACAATCATTATTTCTTAGGGTTGTGAATACCAACTGATTAGATTCTTTCAATGTACAGGAGTGTGTTATTTTTAAAGGATGCTAATTGAGAAAGTGTTTTGGTGGTAACCTCAGACAAGATAAATATCTACCAAAAAAAGCTTTGGTTTTACTGACATATCTATTTTTCATGAGTCAATAAAAAGCACAGTGGGAGCAAAATATAACAGAAAATGTCTCTAGGATTTACTGTAAAATATATTCAGCAACCTGATTTTAAGTCTCTCACAGAAATCTCTATTGCCTTGCTGAAAATATGAATAAGTTAAAAATCTTATTTCACTGACTGTGCATAATTAACAAATGAGAACTATGGGCTAAAAATATCATATGAAAAAAAAAGCTCATGTAAATGCTAAGACTTCTCATTCATTCCAATTAAACTTTAAGAAATGGAGGAAACTAGTTCAGAAAATTCCAAGAGGCTCGAATGCCTGCTTCATTCATGTCAGGCCTATGTTAAGCAAGCATTTTCCAACCTTGTTGTGATACTGGAAAACAAAAACAATCACCAAAAAACCATTCTTTGCTTCTGTTGTCCTCAAAGGCTTATTAACCCACTGCTAATTGCAGAAGCACTTTGTAAGCAGTGTGATCTGAATGAAACCTGAAGGTATATTTGAGAGATGGAGAAATGGAACAATCAGGAAGGGAAATGGATCTTGGAGTGAGATGAACCTGATTTCCAATCCAAGCTCCCATTACTTATTCTAAAAGGTATGTGTCCTTGATCAAGTTAGTTATTTCATCTCTTTGAGCTTTAGTTTCCACATCTAGAATGGAGATACTACTACTCAAATTACTTGGTTGTTAAATAGATTAAGGAAAATAATGTTTACATAAAACACTGAAGACAATGCCTGCTACAGAAGTAATGCTCTATACATGGTGGCATTTGTTATTAATAGAAACATCTATAAGTTTGAACAGTAAGAATCTTGCCATTAAGACACAAATGAGCACATATGTTTGATCTATGATTAGAAATGTAGCATATTTTGATAGTCTATCCTCATAAGTGTACTGGACATGATTTTTTAACTATAGTATATTATTGGCATTTAAGGTAATTTAAAAATCCATATAATCACTATCACTTGATATTTATTAAAAGAGAAATGTATTCTTTTCTCCTGTATGTTTGGGATCATGCTAGGAACCTGTGTGAATATACTTGGAAGGGCTTGCAATTCATTACCCTACTGAAAGCTGTAAGAGACTAGAATCACATAACCTTAAAAAATGTACACTGGAAATGTCTTAGTGAACAAATTGGTAACTCTGGTGCCAGAGGCATACTGTGATCACACTGCTGATCACACTGTGGTATTTCTCCATTCCTCAGGGATGTTAGAAGAATCTGCACATGATACTAAGTCAAATCATTTGTCAACAATATAAAGAAACCTGGTATGTATTATATTGAAAATCTCTTCATACACTAAACATGAGTCACTGAGATATTATTTCTTTTTTTTCTGTACTGCCTTTTATTTTATTTTTTTTAATATAACACAATTTATTTTTTTAACATATGCAATTATTTTCCATCATTTACAATACAGTAGTTACAATTACACTCCAAACAGAAAAGCAAAGTAAAAAATCAAAACCCCAACTTCTATTTCATGT
>NC_043717.1:64563996-64591015 GCF_006229205.1 Suricata suricatta | reverse complement strand
TTTGCTTGTTGGGGGTGTTTGCTTATTTAATACATTCCGTCAAGGACAGAAATTACATGCTGTTTTTTGGGGGGGTTTTTAGTTGTTTTTTTTTTCCCCTAGGAAGTGTGTCTTGGGTTTTTCCCTTATTATTTTCTTTATTTTTTTCCTCTTCTTTTTTTGGTGGTGGGGGTGGTTATGTTTAAATGAAGTTACTTTTACAACACCAAAGAATTAATCATCCATTTCCTATATAAAAGGTAGCTACTTTTTTGCATGAGATATTATTTCTAATGAAAAAATCAACAAAAGAGGTGAAATTGTCTCCTCATCTTTATCTTGAAATGTCCTAGCATCTGATTCTATCTTGGCTTTAATTCAACTGTGCTTTTCCTTTTTTCTGTTTCCTGCTAACCCTTTCAGAATTTTAAACTGTTTCTCTTAATTGTCTCTTTCTAAAATAACATAGAATACTTAAAATTTAAATTAAATAATCACTGGCATGAATACTGTATATTTCTATCTTTCCTAGATAAATATAATTCTAAGTATTCATTTTTAATGCATCTTATTGATAATACTTTGAAAACATTCCTGACATGTAATTTTATGCCCAGAATAAAAATAATGAAAATAAAAACTACTTATTTTGTTCCTCTGAAACAATATTCTCAGGAACCATAATCCAAACATCCTAAGTAGAAAGTATACCCCTGTAAAGAAAGGATGGCCTTTAGGAGCTGGGAAATCTGGCTTAAATCATAGCTAATGACTATCACACTTTATCCTTTAGGGCCATTTACTCAATTGCACTAAGTCCCCTTTCTTCATCCTTGAAATACCTGTACTTCATAGTGGTTTGCAGTTGCAATACAATGAGAAATTGTATATAAATATAAAGTCACTAAGTACTATGCCTTGCACATAAAAAGTGTTCAATGAATAGTTGTAGTATTATTCCTCACTGGGCAATAGCAATGTCCCATGCAATTCAAGGTTTGTATTCCATTTCTTCCAACCCAGAAACATGTCCACATATGTATGCACTGGGGAGAAGAAAGCATCCTTTTTGATAGGGAAATCTTGCAATACCAGCTAAAATAGGAAGAAATGAAACACACACACCCACAAACTTTGAACAAATAGGATTTGCCTTCCTGAGTCATGAGAAAAATGATTTAGATAGGATTAACCGGAAGTTTGGGGGAAATCTTCTTATTCTTACTATACCATATTTGACAAATCTAAGAAACAAAAGCATCACAAAATATTTTGCTATGTGGAGTAATAATGAAATCCATACATCATCTGAAGGGTCAACACACCTTATGGGGCTGCGGCATAAACTGAGGAATAAAGTTTTCTAGAAAGCAATGGACTTTTTTTTGGTGTTATTGTTTTTATATTTTAACATCTGGAGTTGGTTCTGACATCAACCTGAGAAAATGAAGGATACATATAGTCTAAGGAAAGGCCATTTGGCTTAGAAATTAGAAGTTTGCTTTTATTTCTTTTTGAATATTTATCTTAGGATGTGGTATTCACTTGGTCTGCCTAAAGGTTTATGGAAATGTCGGGTGAATTAGCCTACACTCAGTCCTATACCATAAGCCTTGCTAAGCTTTCTTATACTTTTACCATCTTTACTCAAAAGAGGCTGCTAGTCCTCCTGGAAAATCATCTACTGGAGGATTCCAAATACAAGATAAAAAGAATGATATGACCTTTTTGCATTTGGGGGGGTGGTTCTCATTTAATTCTAGGCATAACAGGAGGCAAAACAGGTAGAGATGGAAAGGTTGTTCAGACCAGTGAACCAGAGTTATGGCTGCAATGCCATTCCCCTGTCCCAGAGATATCCTGGGCATGAAAATGAAAAGGAAATACGATTCTACATATGACACCTTTTCATCACCATACAAAAGAAATTTCCCTAAAAACATTCACCTTCCTTCCCTTATACTTTGCTTAATATATAGATAGATACCCAACACCTTCTTTGCTTGAATTGTTTTGGCTGCCAATGATACTTTGCAATCTGCTATGCTTGCCTACTACCAAGGACGAGAGTTGTTAGGAAAAAAAAATTCAAATGTATGTTACCACTAAGTGATGAGTAACTTGGGCCAATGTTGGGAGCTGCATTGGCCTTGCTGGATGATACAGTCACAGCAAGGAAATGGCAGATGTTTGCCCAGTTCCTGCCATGAAGTGAGACTGTTAACATATACCCACCTCTACAAAGCAGAATTTAGACAAAGCACTGCAGATGTTCATTGAAAGGCTCTTCTAATGAGCCTTAAAAACTCAAGACATAGATAAGAAAGGGGGTTAAAAAAACACGAGAGTTACTATTAAATCTTGCCCAGAGAAAAAGAGCCTAACTTAGAGATAAGAAACAAACAAGAGCTGGACATAGGTTACTGCATATACCTTTGCTAATTGGTGCCACAAATACCTACCCTTACACTGATACCCATTATGAGGATGGGTAAAAGTAGTTAAAACTTAAACTCATATACAAAGGCCAGCACATCTAGGGTCCCTATGGTGCTTACACCTTCAACATCAAATAACAGGGTTTACACAAGCAACTTACTAACCAGCACAAATACATTCTTTCTTTTGTGAGTCAGACAGAATGACTCCTAGCTTCGTCTATGCCTGAATCTTAGCGTTGTTGATATAAACAAATGTGTTTGCTCTCTGTTTCTCACTGAAAACACCCTGCTATCTTCTTAGTTGTAAGATTTACTACTGGTTTAAACAAATGTGTATGTTATCTACCTTTCACTGAGAATATCCTATTATCCTATTATTTGTAAAAATTAACTACGTCACTGAAATTAGAGGAGTTCTGCAAAAATGCCTCTGTAAAACCTATTTCTGTACATTTTTTAAAACATCTTATCACTGAGAATTATTTGTAGTAAAAATTCCACTTATTTGATGTCATGTTAACACTTGATCTATAAATAAAGACACAAAAAAGTGACAGAGCAGAGATGCCTGCCCAGTGATCAGAAAGAAGCCGAGGCTCTCTCACTCCCTTTCACTGACACTGTCCGTCCTTTCAGGCACACCTGGACCTGCTGGAGCTGGACTCTGGTAGGCCAAAGTCCCTATTTATTAGCACAACTGGGAGAAAGTCCTAAAGAATACCAAAGGTGCTAGTAAATCAGGACTCACATATTCTCCAGATCTTTCTTACTCCCATTTAGAATAAGCATGTCAGGTTAAAATGGGAAGATAAAATGTGAGCCAAAATGAGATTTTCAGTATTGAACAAAGAACTGAACAATTACATTATTACAGAAAAAAATCCATGATAAGATGGCAGCAATGATTCATTAGATTTTTCAACTACAACTGGGGACAATTTAAGGCTTTCCATTAAAGAAAAGAACCCTATTCTTTAATTAACATCAATCAACATTAGACATTCATTTTCTATAGTTTCCCTGGGTTCAAAGGGCATACTGGATTGAAGGAGTCATGACAAATGCTCAGGGAAAAGAATTTTCAGCTAGAGAAACTATACTCTGAGAGTCAGTACCTCTGAAGATTTTATTAGTACTATAATACAGATAAATATTTTCTTTCCCAAAAATTTCCATATATTATGATACAAATTACCTATAAATTTCTCTTAGGTAAGATCTCATGAATACTGTATCAACCAATCAATTACACTTGTAACTGAGAAGTATAAGTTTCTTTTTCACTAGGGTAATTGAAAGCTCGATTAACATGCTCAAATACTTAGGTGTCTCAGTAACAGACACTGAACAAATGTATTCATACTGTAGTTAGATGGAAGTTAAAGTAATGCTTATTAACCTATGTAAATATGGTATGAATCATGGATGAATATATAGACCATAGGTAACCTGCTAAAACAAATCAAACAAAATAGACATTTTCTGCCTTTTAGATTATGTTATGATATTCTTATGAAATATTATCTATTTTTTCTCCATCTCCTTTTTAGACTACACTTTCCTTTCCCATCTTTTAATTTTCCCTTTTCCCTAAAGCTCTATCCTTATCTCTTTCCCCCTCTTCTGTCCACTTCCTTTCTCTGTCAGTCAGAGAATCCATCTATTCCTACTCAGAGGTAAAGAAAAACAACCCTTCCAAGAGCCTCTAAGGCTTTACATGATTTAACCCCCTACTATCTCTCTGACCTCATCTTCTCCTGAGTGATTCTATTCCAGCCCCACATCTCCATCCCTTAGCGCCCTTACACTTGTGATCCCTCTGCTCTCAACACCATCAAGTATCTGCTTAAATGTCTGATTACCTTACAGAAAATAACCCCTAATACACGTCCTAGCTCCCTCTGCCCTACTGCACCCTTCATAACATAAAAGGTGGAAACCTAGTTAAACTTTAGATACTCTCCATATTTTATCTAAGAATTAGCAGGTGGAGCTAGTCTACATAGTAATAGTTTCCAGCTTGCAGATTCTCAAAACATTAAATTACTAAGAAAATCTTTACACATAGTTCTCTACCCACCTCATATTTCTTTATTGGGGAGCAGCTTAGTGGCCTTGAAATAAGCATTATCTACCTTCATGTGGTGGTTTCCTTCCTAATAAATCATAGGTTGTGGTTGACTGACCACTACACTTATTTTCCTTAACATGCCAGTGCTTAGTGTTTCTGAGGTCTGAGATCCATGAAATTTGTCACACTGACACAGCTAACACTCTGCAGTGAAAATTCACTTGTATAGAAATTAATATTTACACAGAACCTCCAAAGTTAAAGAAAAGATGTGTTCTAATTTTTAAAATGAGATCTTTGTTTTGAATGAGATATTTTCAGGATCCACAAGCATTAGTAATACATAGGTTTTCCAGTGATCTTTCAGTTTAAGACAAAACCATCTCAGGTTTATCTGTATAAATGACTCCCTTTTGGCAGAGGGGAGATTCATAGAAGAAACTGATATGCTGCAGGTGAAGGAGCCAGTTAAATTAATTCTATTACATGTTCGCTGAAGTAGCCTTCCTGTATTAAGCAAAACCAGCTTACTGTTCAGCCTCCTTAGGAAACCAATAAAAATTTATGTATCTTTCCAATGCTGTATATATCTGTAGAACTGACAGACGAACAGATCTTTGCACACCAGTGCAGCCCTGAAGAGAATCTCATGGGTAAATTATTAAAAATGAGAAGAAAAAAAAACACTGTTATGTGCAAATCTCCTTCGATATTAGACTTGCAGTTGGTTACAAAGAGGTCATGCACCGATGATGAAGGCTGGCTGTGATCCCCAAGGCCTTCTTTTAAAATTTGCTTTCCAACTGCAAAACCATGTGATCTGAATTTGGAGGAAAAACTGCCTCTCTTGTCACAGTCCATTAGAATGCAGAACTCTGATTAGCTAGAAGTTAATCTACAATCTGTAGCATGGAAAAGGTTTTCAAATGCTTCAGGTTTCCACAGATACATGTTTCTTAGTAGGTATTTGAGTATCCGCCCTTTCCATCTAGGAAAGAAAAACAATTGAATTTACATGCCTCTATGGTTCTCTACTTAATTAAAATCTACAAAGCACTTTGAGCAGCTATATGAAGTTAATGTCTAGCTTTTTTTAAATAACCAAATAACAAACTGAAATTCTAAAGTGACTGATAGAAAATTTTAATGGGAGAACACCTTGGGGAGGCATGGAAATGGGGAAAGGACAAAATAAGTGGTATGTTGCAGGGCTGAGGGCTGAGTTTACTGCCTTATTACTGTCACCTCTTAGAAGACGGAAGAAGCAGCAAAATCAATAAGGTTTTGATAAGACCAATTTGGGAGGGTTGAAAAGCACTTTAGAGACTTAGATAAGAATATCAAATTACCTTGACAAGTAGAAATATAGATTCAGAACAGAAAGGACCCTGAAGAAATGCTTGCTGTAGTCTTCTGCTTGTGAATCTGGTTCCATGACCTTCCTCAGGAATCTGTGCTGATACCTAATCACTTCTAAAAGAAAATACTTCCTTATGTCTAACTAAAAGCTGCCAGTTTCTTAAGTCCTTATCTTGTCTATTGGCTGCTGAGAAATAGAAACCTGGCCAATATCTTCCTTAAAAAATTCTTCACAGAGGTATAACTTTTCCACAGGAACTACTACAGTGACTGAATTCCGTAAAAGTGACGCTAATCCTCAAATGCAAAACGGGAGTTTTTCAGTTTGTAAGGTAAAGGTTGGGGGAGAGACAGGGATCATAGAGTCCCTTAGGAAAAATTTTTTGGACTCCAAATTAAGCCATTCAATACTATTTCTAGAGAATAACAACTCTCTCATGGAGATCTTTCTATAAATTCAATAATGTTTAGGTTTTCCTAGAAGTCTTCTCTACTGGTTAGACATTATTTTGTAAATTATAGGCTTCTCCAACATCATATACCCTTACAAGAAATAGATTAAACTGGGAACAATACTCTAAGGGATAGGGCTAACCAATATTTAGTGTAAAAATATTCCCAGTTTCCCATGCCTCAATTTTCCTAACACATCATAGCATTTGTTTTGTAAAATTTTAAGGTGAAATTATACACTTATAAAATTGGTCTCACTACATCTGTTTAAACCATGAATCTTGTTCTTCAGATAGCCACCTTGGGAAGCCAGAAACTTATTTTCATGAGTCATTACTTTGTGATTATATTTCCACCTTCGGAATTGACCTCTGAGGGGCACCTGCATGGCTCAGTTGGCTAAACATCTGACTCTTGATTTCAGCTCAGGTCATGATCTCCAAAAGATCAAGCCCTGAGTCGGGCTCCACACTGGGCATGGAACCTGCTTGAGATCCTTTCTCCTTCTGCTCCTCCCCCACTAGTGCTCTCCACCCCCTGTCAAAACAAAAAATAGATAAATAAAAGAAAGAAAAAGAATTGAACTCTGAATCAAATGAAATCAGTCTCATTATTTTAGGTTAATAATAATTTTGACCAGAGGTTTGTTTTATCCAGTTCACTCATATATCTTATTCATAAAACTTGGCTCAATATAATTTTTGGCTATTTGCAAAATTCAAACAAACCCTCAAATTGCACAGATTTAGGAAACCTGAAAAGATCTAAAGTATATTCTATATAACCCTTAGGGAAAAACCAAACTAGGCATTTCCAAAAATATTTAGAGCAATGTCATTATCTTTCAATTAAGATAATGAGGTGGGTAAAATACCTTTGACTCTGCACATTCCTGATTTGTCTTTAAAAAATACCCACACCTCATATATTGATGATTCATGGTTAGTTCCCTTCCACTAAGAATCAAAAATCTTTTCCTAATGAATTTGTGTATGTTCTTGTCTCTATGCTACCTGGGCGATATCCTTAATTATTTTATATTTTACTAATTCCTAACTGAACTGGATCCTGTTTCTGAGGGAACATACACATCCAAAAAGAAATTGTATGCATGGTGCTCCTGGCACTTAGGAGTCATCCAAAGAAGTACACATTCTCTAGTGTTAGTTTTCCTCTTTTAGCCAAATTCTATCTAAAGTCTAGATTCTATTTTTTTCCCAGCAAAAACTGAGAATGAATGTCACAAGAGAGGGAATCAGAATCTTAGCAAATAGAGATTTCTTTCTTTTGGACTACAAGACACAGGTTCTTTCACAGAAGTAAATTTAAATGGTTTTGCTCAATTTGCTCTTCACAAAGCTATCTTGATTGCCAGTCAGAACTCTTGGGCTTTTCGAAGTAGAAAGTGATTGTTTGATGAATTGTCCTACTTTCTCAAATATTGATGTCCTTCTAGTAATTATGGGGTAGCACCTTTCTCTTCATTGATGTTGTCTGAACAATCAGGGTAATTTTCATATGTAGAGAAATATATATAACTCTAAACAAGTACAATACAAGCAACGCAAATAAAAAAAGGAAGCACTGATGAGACATGGATAAGAATGACAACACAGCTCCTAGAGGTTACAGCATTCCTAAAGTTAACTTGACACTTCCGTGCCATGTTACTGGTAATTGACATGTCATTTTCATTAATTAGAATAAAGACGTGGGGCAGTTGTCTGGCTCAATTGGAAGAACATACGACTCTTTACTTGGGTTGTGAGTTTAAGCCCCACACGGGGTGTAAAGATTACTTAAATAGGGGCACCTGGGTGGCTCAGTTGGTTAAGCGTCCAGCTTTGGCTCAGGTCATGATCTCACTGTTTGTGGTTTTGAGTCCAGCCTTGGACTCTGTGCTGACAGCTCAGAGCCTGGAACCTGCTTTGGATTCTGTGTCTCCTTCTCTCTCTCTGACCCTCCCCTGCTCATGCTGTCTCTCTCTGTCTCTCAAAAATAAATTAAAAACATTATTCGTGACTCGCAGGGGAGGGGTGCTCGCAATATGTTTACCTGGAAATATATTTTCGTAACATTTGTAAAAGACAGTTATTTTTTATAGTCTTTTCCCAAAATGATTTCTCCTAAACTGTATAAGCTGTGGTCTCATGCATCTCCCTCTTCTACTTTTCAAAATATATAAAAAACTGAAAAGAAGTCTGATGAAGAATGGGAGAAGGTCTAAAAGTTTTGTAAATGCCTCATCACAAACACAAGATGGATAATAAAGCTCAGGGAAAATAAGATTAAGTATGTAACTACATCCATGGACATGAACTGGGTATTTACTGAAAGGACAAAGCTTATTAGATACCTTTCATATTTCCAGAAGTCAAAATGATAGGGCCTGAATTTGAATTTTAAGAAAAGAAACTGATAACTAAAAAGAACTTTACAGAAAAGATGGCAAAACAGTAGAATCAAGTAAAGTTATAAACCTGCTTACCCTATCAGCTTATTTGAAAGACTAGCTAGTTAGTTGCTAAAGATGTTGGGGAAAAATGCCAGGAGCCCATGGGGAATTCCTCAGTTTCTTTTCTAGGATATTTTGGCTCTATAGGTGTATCTTTCTGAGTCATTAGTTTATAAAACATGAAAAATAAAATGAATATGCAATGTCATTTCTGTCTTTGATACCATGAATCTGGGGTTCATATAGCCAGAAAGAGTTGATTTGTGAAAATATCTGAGAACAATATTATAGTGTGGATCACTTCAAAATCGGGTTTGGATGGAATAGATGCTGGAACCAGATATTATTGAAGATCCTGTTTTCAAAACTAGAAATAATGAGAATATTGTTATATAGTGGTGACTGCATTCTGGGAAACAAGGCATTCTGTTTGCACATGAGCACTGCAGCTATATTTCATAGTGTAAAATACATCTCACTGTGATTCTATCTTTGATCATGACCTAGATTTGGTCAAATACTACTGCTTACTTCCTTTTCCAATGATGCTAATGATCTACTGACCTCTCCTTTATCTCCTTCATCCCTAGATAATATGCCATTATTTACAGAGGAGTTTTATGGCTTTATCATGCATCTTCAGCTTAAGTTGCCTTATTTATTGATATAGAGGGATTTTGCCATTAGGCTTGGCATGTTGGACAAATAACTTACTATGGGATTTAGGGAGTTTACAGACACACTGGATTTTATTTCCTGCACAAACCTTTGCGATAATATATGTCATGCTTTAGATTTGACTTCTTTCTATATGAACTTCTATATGGCCTTTTAACTTACGCATACTTTATAGTACAATGAAATATCAGTGTTATTTTCTACATATTGTGAATCATGATATACTTCACAAATTTAACATGAGTAGATTTTATCTCGTGAAATTTAGAACTATTTCTCTTCCTTTAAAGTAAGCAACTTCCCAGCAGAGAAAAATTGAATTTTTTTACTCTCTTCAAATGGTCTTTGAATATGGCAAGACTTAGGGAAGGTGGAAAGATCAGGTATACGTTTGAAGAATAGTGCTTCTCTAATGAGATTTATCGTAAAGGGGGGAAAAGCCTAGAGACATAAGGAGGGGAGTAGCTGGGTATGGATAAATAATGAAGATTTAAGTGGTCATAGTCATAAGTGAATAGTAAATCACAAAGTGATGCTAACAAATAAGGGTTTGAATACCAGAGTTTTTACAAATAAAATGTAGCCAGCACGAAGTGTTTCTTGTGACTATTGATGGCTCTAACCAAGAGTTATATGTAGAAAATATAGTACACTGTGGGATTTCACAACTTAGATGAGGTGACTATAGACAAGTTTAAAAACTTTAATAAAATATTTACTGAATCAGTGTTGAAGAATCAAAGGAGCCATTAAAATAATGAGAAGTGTTTTTTTTTTTAACTCGCAGAGAGGGTAGGGTGAAGGGAAGGGGAGAGAGAACAGTTAGAGAGTTTTGATACATTTAATACAAAAGGCCATTTTATTATTAGATTTCTATCACAGGAGGAAAATGATTATTATGAATACCGTTACTGATCAATAAATATTTGCCAGGTACTATTCTTCTTAAATGTTTGTTTATTTTTGAGAGACAAGTAGAGAGAACTTGCACACAGGAAAGTTGGGGAGGGGCAGAGAGGGAGACAGATGATCTGAATTAGACTGCTGGCACTGACAGCAGGGAGTCTGATGCAAGGCTGGAACTCACAAAAACAACTATGAGATCAGGACCTGAGCCAAAATCAGATACTCAACTGACTGAGCCCCCAGGCACCCCTGCCAGCTATTTCTTGTGCCACATACTCTGCTGTGTGATAAAAATTCAAAGACAAATGAGATACATTTAATCCAGAGCAAGTCACAGCATAAAGAAAAGAGCAGGTCTGCATATCACCAATTATAATGAGTTGGGTGTTACAACACCACATTAACAATATGATATGAGCATAGGGAGAAATTCATTCTCCTTGAAGTTGGGTAAGAAATACTAGGAAAGATGTAATGGAGAAAATAGCCATTGAATAGAGTCTTGAAAGATGAACAGGATTTCGCCAGCAGAAGGGAAATTGTGAGCATTGCAAGCAGATGAAAAGGAGGGATGCTAGTTAAAACTTTACTGTTACCTATAGTAGGCCATTACATATTTCTGAGAAGATGAGTGTCCCAATGAGACCTATGTTTTACAAGGAAATATTTGGCAGTGGTATAAAAACAGTTTGGGAGGGTGGTTAAGACTGAAGTTAAGATGACTAAAAATATTATTGCTATAGTTCAGGAAAGAAACAATAAATACCAAAACTAGAGCAGATAAAGTGAGGATTATTCAGGAATAACCAACATGAACTGGGTATTGAAAATATTTTATCAGTGAGGGAAAAGGTAACAAGTCATTCCATCAATCAAAACCAAAGAATATGGAAAGAAGTTGAGAAAAGATGTCATGAATTCTATTCTGAATATTCTGAGTTTGAGACAGTTGTGGGAAATCTAGTTAGAGGCAACTAACAGACAATAAACTTGAGTCTAGAACTGAAGAATAGGATTGCAACTCAGGAATAAGCATAAACCATGAGAATAAATATGAAGTGACTGGAAAAATTATGAAGGACCAATGGTAGACCCTTGGTAATGCTCATAATTAACACTGAAGAATAGGGATCTAAGGAAATAGACTGAGGAGATATTTCTATTACAATTCAAAACCAAAATTCTGCCCACATTAGGACAAAATATTTTTCTACTAATAAGACTGTATGTGTATTATACTATAAAGTACAGTTGGGGGAGATTACAAAGCATATATTGTGTACTTAATATAATACAGGCACTAAGTGTCTTTTGTCTCCAGGGATGCATAAGTGTAATCAGGACTATTCGTTAAGCATGACCTAGGTCCCACACAATAAGCCTGGGGTTGAATTCTGCAGTCATCCTGCCTGGCCTGCAAGATGAGAGTGGAGGAAATCTGCCTCAGTGGCAATATATAAAGAATTAATGACACCTAGAAAGGAAAGAGGAAATCAACAGCCAAGGTGATACCACAACTCTTCCAATTAAATTCCTAACTCCCATGTTCTCAAAAACTCTCCTTTCTAAAGAAGGGACTGCATTTGGAAGTTAAAACACAAGAAATTATATCTGTTTTCTATGATCTCTCTATGAGAGTCTCACCTTAGCATCCTTCTTTGTATGCTTCTTTGTATGCTTGTGGCACATGGGAACTCTCTCAACTACTCAACACTGCCATTATAGGGTGAACGCAGCCACAAATAATTTTTAAAAATGGACATGGCATTGTGCCAATACCACATTATTTACAAAAGCAGAGGACAGGCTGGATTTAGCCCCTAGGTCATTGACTGCTGACCCCTGGTCTATATCCCAAGGGAAGCCATTACCAAATGATACAGATCTTTAAAACAAAGATCATGAAGCTGAATTCGAAGATCACAACAGCCAGGTTAAGTTGTAGAATGTCTTTGATGGGGGTAAAGAATCCTATACCCAGGCAGATTAGGTAGTCACCTACATGACTTTCCTTTCATAGGTTTAAGTAAGTCTGCCTTTCCCCTAAATATTTCCTCTATCAGCTAACCATTCTGCAAGAAATTTTTCACAGTACAATTGCTCTGCTGTATTAAAGCATTTCCCTGAATTTAAAGGGCACATATGTAGTACAGAATAAGTTATCAAGGTGATGCTGGCTTCATAGAATGAGTTTGGAAGTTTTCGTTCTATTTCTATTTTCTGGAATAGTTTGAGAAGAATGGGTGTTAGCTCTGCTTTAAATGTCTGGTAGAATTCCCCTGGGAAGTCATCGCCCTGGGCTCTTATTCATTGGGAGATTTTTGATAACGGATTTGATATCTTCACTGGTTATCATTCTATTCATGCTTTCTATCTCTTCTTGTTTGAATTTTGGTAGTGCAAGTGTATTTAGGAATTTGTCCATTTCTTCTAGGTTGTCCAGTTTTTTTGACATATAATTTTTCATAGTAATGTCTAATGATTGCTTGTATTTCTAAGGGATTGGTTGTAATAGATCCATTTTCATTCATGATTTTGTCTATCTGGGTGCTCTCTCTTTTCTTTTTAAGGAGCCTGGCAAGAGGTTTATCAATTTTGTTTATTTTTTCAAAGAACCAAAACTGGAGGCATCACAATCCCAGATTGTAGCCTCTACTACAAAGCTGTCATCATCAAGACAGTATGGCATTGACAGAAAAACAAACACATATACCAATGGAATAGAATAGAGAACCCAGAACTGGGTCCACAAGTGTACGGCCAATTAATTTTTGACAAAGTAGGAAAGAGTATCCAAGGGAAAAATGACTACTTCTTTAGCAGGTAGTGCTGGGAAAACTGCACAGCAACATGCAGAAGAATGAAACTAGACCACTTTCTTACACTATACACAAAAATGAACTCAAAATGGCTGAAGGACCTGAATGTGAGACAGGAAACCATCAAAACCATTGAGGAGAAAGTAGGAAACAACCTCCTTGACCTCAACCGCACCATTTTCCTATTAGACACATCCCCAAAGGCAAGGGAAATGAAAGCAAAACTGAACTCTTGGGACCTCATCAAGATAAAACGCTTCTGCACGGCAAAGCAAACAGTCAAGAAAACTAATAGGCAACCAACAGAATGGGAAAAGATAGTTGCAAATGACATATCTGATAAAGGACTAGTATCCAAAATCTACAAGGAACTCACCAAATTCCACACCTGAAAAACAAATAACCCAGTGAAGAAATGGGCAGAAGACATAAACAGACACTTCTCCAAAGAGGACATCCAGATGGCCTACAGGCACATACGTGAAACGATGCTCAACATCACTCATCATCAGGGAAATACAAATCAAAACCACCCTGAGATACCACCTCACGCCAGTCAGAGTGGCTAAAGTGAACGAATCAAGAGACTATAGATGCTGACGAGGATGTGGAGAGATGAGCACCCTCCTACACTGTTCGCAGGAATGTAAACTGGTGCAGACGCTCTGGAAAACAGTATGGAGGTTCCTCAAAAAACTATCAGTAGAACTTCCTTATGACCCAGCAATAGCCCTGCTAGGGATTTACCCAATGATAATACAGAACTGCTGATGCATAGGAGCACATGGACCCCAATGTTCATCGCAGCACTGTCAGCAATAGCCAAAACATGGAAAGAGCCTAAATGTCCATCACCTGATGAATGGATCAAGAAGATGAGGCATATATATACAATGGAGTACTACATGGCAATGAGAATGAAATATGACCATTTGTAGCAAAGTGGGTGGACCTTGAGGATGTCATGCTAAGCGAAATAAGTCAGGCAGAGAAGGACAGATACCATATGTTTGCACTTATAGGTCTAACAGGAAAACAGGAGAAACCTAATGGAAGACCAGGGGGAGGGGAAGAGGGAAAAAGAGTTGGGGAGAGAGAGGGATGCAAAACCTGAGAGACTATTGAATAGTGAAAAGGAACCGAGCGTTGGAGGGGGAGGGGGAGGGTAAAAGAGTTGGTGGTAGTGGAGGAGGGCACTTGTGGGGAAGAGCACTGGGTATTATATGGAAACCAATTTGACAGTAAACTATTTATAAAATAAAAAATAAAATGCTAGAGGTTTGACTTGAAAAAAAATTATACATTAGTGCTGCATTATCAGGACAACTAAAGAGAAACAAGGACCAGGCTGAAAGGAATCAAAGATAAACTAAGTTATCTTTGTAAGTTCCTTATAATTTCTCATATTTTTGGCACTAAAATTATGTGTTTACCCCACTACATACTTTACTATACATCCCATCTTTTGTCAGAGCTTCTGGGTCTAGAATCTCATATTAAGATGTTAATGTCTAGCTCCCTTGAGGAAGAAGTAGTCACTAAGGTTGAATTTAGTATTTGCCTGAGGCACTGTGTTTTGCTCTGTTTTGTTTTTTCTTGAAAAAGGAAAGATGTTAATTTACTTAATTAAAAGGACAAGAACCATAGATTTAGAAATTATATTAGGAAAAGGACAGACATCTTATCATTAGTTTCCTTTTTTAAGTTTTCAATTTGACCCATATCTAAAAGTAGGGAGTGTGCCATGCTTCTAGGTAAAGATCATGACTGCATATCCTCCATATTCTACGAAATAATGATAAATTATTTAACTGAAATGATAAAACCCTTGGTAAGACTCTTTCTCTTGAGTGGAACAGAATTCATTTTTATTTCTCCTATGCCATAAAAGGATATACAGCCTGAGAAATAAGAGTTTGTCTAAAAATCATCTAATTGCAACTACTGGTCTTCTAAACAGGAAAATTCACTGATTTCTATACTTGAGAAAAAAAAAACCTTTAATGCCCAAATCTAAATTTAAAATATTGATTGTAGAAAGAAATTTATGACTAATGAGGAAACCTCTCAGCCACTTTCATGTGGTCATTACATTTGGTACAATTTTTCTTTAGATAGCATTTACTATGTTTTAAAACATAATTTCCTAATACTATGTTATACTTTACTGTATCCTCCCCATTCACATCAAACTTATAAATTTTAGTAAAAAAAACAGCGATGAAAGAGAAAAAGTAAGCTAATAAGCAAGCAAGCTGGAAAAGCAGGGCTGTTTTGTATAAATTTACTCCAACTAAAGGCAGAAAGCAAACAGGAAAGGATAACATAAATAAAGAAATGTTTTCTATTTACATTTCCCATGATTCTATTTTAAATTTTTTTGTTTCAAGTTTTTATTTATATTTTAATTAACATATAGTGTAATATTAGTTTCAAGAGTAGATTTTAATGAATCATCACTTACATATAACACCTAGTGCTCATCACATGTGCCCTCCTTAATGCCCATCACCTATTTAATGCATCACCCCTCACTGACCTCCCCTCCAACAACCTACAATTTGTTCTTTATAGTTAAGAGTCTGTTTTCTGGTTTGCCTTTTTTCTTAAATTCCACATATGAGTGAAATATGGTATTTGTCTTTCTCTGACTGGCTTATTCCACTCAACGTAATACATTCTACTCTATCCACATCCTTGAAAATGGAAAGATTTCATTCTTTTTTATGGGTATATATCACCTCTTTCTTATCTATTCTTCAGTCAATGGACATTTAGGCTCTTTCTATAATTTGGCTATTGTTGATAATGCTGCTGTAAACATTGGGGTGCATGTGTCCCTTTGAATCAGCATTGTTGTATTCTTTGGGTAAATACCTAGTAGTGCAATTGCTGGATTGTAGCATACTTCTATTTTTAACTTTTTGACGAACCTCTATACATTTTTGCAGAGTAGCTGTACCAGTTTGCATTCCCACCAACAGTGAAAGAGGGTTCCCCTTTCTCCACATCCTCACCAACACCTGTTGTTTCTTGTGTTGTTGATTTTAGGCATTTTTACAGGCACAAGGTGACACCTCATTGTAATTTGGGTTTTTATTACTGTGATGATGAGTGATGTTGAGCATCTTTCCATGTGTTTGTCAGCCATGTGTATATCTTCTTGGAAAAAATATCTATTCATTTCTTCTGCTAAATTATTAATTGGATTATTCATTTTGGTGGTGTTCAGTTTTATAAGTTATTTATATTTTTTGGATACTTACCCTTTATCAGATACGTATTTGCAAATGAGGATGATATTAGTTGTGGGTCTTTTGTATATGGTATGAATGATGTTAAGGTATGTTCCCTGTATCCCTACTTTATTGAGAGTTTTTATCAAGAATGGATGCTGTACTTAGTCAAATGCTTTTTCTGTATCTATTAAGAGTATCATGTGGTTCTTATCCTTTCTTTTCTAAAGATGGTGTATCATGTTGATTGATTTGAGAATATAGAATGACCTTTGTAGCTAAGGATAAAACCCACCTGAGCATGGTAACTTATTCTTTTTACATACTGTTGGATTCAATTTGCTATTATTTTGTTGAGAATTTTTGCATCCATGCTCATCAGGGATTTGGCTTGTAATTCTCTTTTTTAGTGTGGTCTTTTTCTGGTTTTCAAATCAAGGTAATGCTGGCTTCATAGAATGAATTTGAAAGTTTTTCTTTTATTTTTCTTTCATTCTGAGAAATATAGGTATTAAGTCTCCTTTAAATGTTTCACAGAATACCTCTGTGAAGCCATTTGGCCCTGTACTTGTTTGTTGGGAGTGTTTTAAATACTGATTCAATTTCTTTCTTTGCTGGTTATTTGTCTGTTCAAGTTTTCAATTTCTTCCTGTTTTAGTTTTGGTAGTTTATATGTTTCTTGGAATTTATCCATTTCTTATAGATTGCCCAGTTTGTTGGCATATAATTTTTCACAATATTCTCATATAATGGTATTTCTGTGGTCGTGATTGTGATCACTTTTCTCTCATTTGTGATTCTGTTTGGGTCCTTTCTGTTTTCTTTTTAATAAAGTTCTTTCAAAGAACCAGCTTCTATGACACCTGGGTGGCTCAGTCACTTAAGTGTCTGTCTCTTGAGTTTTGGCTCAGATCTCACAGTTCAAGAGTTTGAGCCCCATGTTGGGCTCTGTGATGATGGTGCCAAGACTAGCTGAAATAGTTTCTCTCTCTCTCCCCTGCTCTCTGTCTGTATATCTCTCATGCACACATGCTCCCTCTCACAAACATAAATAAATAAGCAAACAAACTTGAAAGACAAAACAAACAAAAAACAAAGAACCAGTTATTGGTGTCATTGATCTATTTTACTGTGTTTTTTGTTTGTTTGTATATCATTTATTTCTGCTCTAATCTTTATGATTTCCCTTCTGCTGGCTTTAGGCATCATTTGTTCTTTCTCTAGCTTTTTTAGGTGTAAGGTTCAATTATGTATTTGAGATTTTTCTGGCTTCTTGAAGAAGGCCTATATTGCTATATGCTTCCTTCTTAGGACCTCTTTTGCTTCACCCCAAAGGACTTGGATCATTATGCTTTCATTATCATTTGTTTCCACGTATTTTTTTCAATTTCTTCTTTAATTTCCTGGTTGACCCATTCATTCTTTAGTTGGATATTCTTTAACCTCCATGTACTTGTGCTCTTTTCAATTTTTTTCTTGTGGTTGACTTCAAGTTTCATGGTGCTGTAGTCTGAAAATATGCATGGTTATGATCTCATTCTTTTTGTACTTGTTGAGGCCTGATTTGTGATCACATATGTGATCTACTCTGGAAAATGTTCCATATAGACTCAAAAAGAATGTGTATTCTGCTACTTTAGGATGAAATGTTCTGAACATATTTGTAAAGTCCATCTGGTCCAGAGTGCCATTAAAGGCCATTGTTTCCTTGTTGATTTTCTACTTAGAGGATATGTCCATTGTTATAATTGGGATGTTACAGTCCCCTATTTTTATTGTCTTATTATCAATGATTTCATTCATGTTTGTTATTAATTGTTTTACATATTTTGATTATCCAAGTTAGGGGCATATATTTATAATTATTAGGTCATTTTGTCAGATAGACTCCATTTATTATGATATAGCACCCTTTTGCATGTCTTTAAAAAATATAGTTTGTCTGATATAAGTATTGCCACTCTGGATTCCTTTGGTGTCCATTAGCTTGATAGACGGTTCTCCATCTTGCCATCCTGTCAGTTTCAACCTACAGGTGTCTTAAGTCTAAAATGAGTCTCTTCTAGGCACATGTAGATTTTTTTTTTTTTTTTTTACCATTCTGAAACCCTACATATTTTGGTTGGAGCATTTAGTCCATTACCATTCAGAATGATTTTTGATAGATATAATTTTAGAGCCATTTTATTACTTGTCTTGCTGTTGTTTCTGGTGATGTTCTATGTGCCTTTCTAATCTTTGTTGCTTTTGTTCTTGCTTTCCGACACAAAGAGTTACCTTTAATATTTCTTGGAATGCTGGTTTAGTGGTCACAGACTCTGTTAGTGTTTGTTTGTCTAAAAAATTCTTTACATTTCATCTGAATGACAAGTTTGCTAGATAGAATATTTTTGGCTGCAGATTTTTCCCATGTAGTATATTGAATATATCATGCCACTTCCTTCTGGCCTGCCAAATTTCTGTGGAGAGATCTGCTATTAACCTTATTTGTCTTCCCTTATAAGTTAGGGACTTTATTTTTGTCTTTCTGCTTGTAGAATATTTTCTTTAACTCTATACTTTGTAAATTTAACGATATGTCTTGTTGTTACCTGGTTTTATTGATTTTGATGGAAATTTTCTATGCCTCCTAGGTCTGAATGTCTGTTTCATTCCCCAGATTAGGGAAGTTTTCAGCTATAATTTTCTCAAATAAAGCTTTTGCCCTTTATCCCTCTATTCTTCTTCTAGGTCTCCTATGATATGAATATCATTATGCTTTATAGAGTCACTGAGTCCCTAAATATAAATTTGTGATCCAATATTTTACTTCCCCTCTTCTTTTCAGCTTCATTATTTCCCATAGCTTTATCTTCTGTATCACATATTCATTGATCTACTTCTTCTATCCTTGTGGTCATTATATCCAGTTGGTTTCACATCTTGGTTATAGCATTTCTTATTTGAGCCCAATTAGTTTTTAGGTATTTTATCTCTGTGGTAAGGGTGTCTTCTATGCTTTTTTCAAGCCAAGATGGTATCCTTATTTTTATTGCTTTAAATTCTGGAACAGGCCTATTACTTATATATGCTTTTATGAGATCCCTAGCCATGACCTTTTCTTATTCTTTCAATTGAAATGAATTTCTCCACCTTGGCAGTTTGCATAGGTCTCTGCCTTCTTCTGTGTTAGAGAAACCTGCTATGTTTCCTTCTCCTGACAGTAATGGCTTTATGAAGAAGAGGTAATATACTGTCCAGGGCCTGACACTTCAGGGAGTGTCTCTGGTGTGTTTTGTGTGCACTCTGCTGCTTTGTTTTGGTTGCTCTCTCACTCTGCAGTTTCTCCTTGTCTGGTGTGGGGAGTGTTTGGACTTAGCCAAAGTGTGGCAAGTTTTAACTAGGTGTACTGTGGTCTGCTCGCTAAAAGAGATCTGATGCTATTTCCACTAGAGCTAAAGATTTGCAGAATTCTATTATAAGTAGATGGAGGTACGTGCAGGAGTTTGCATTTGTCTTCTGGGGGAAAGGTCCACTTTTATGGTTGTTCGGCATGCTTACCCAAGAAATGTAGCACCTGCAGAACACAGCGGGGAAGGGCTTGGTGTAAGCAGTTTATGCCACCACTTTTGGTGCTGTGCTGGTTACTGAAGTTAGTTTATGCTGAGGGATGGGGGAGGGAAATGGTGCCAGCTCCCTCCGTCCTCCCAGAAAGGGTAGCTCACACCCACTAATGTCCTGAAAGCCCTCCCAGAAGTGTAAACAATCCCCTCACATGTCCCTTGGATCTTTCAGATCCCTGCCTTCACCCTATCTGTGTCTGGGCTGTCTGTCTGCCTGGCAGTGCAGTGCACCTGTGTTCTTTCTCAGGCAGGCCAACTGAGTTTTAAAACTCCAAACTTTAGGAACTTTGCATGGCAGGGACCTACACTGGTCCTCTGGGGGAAGGTCTTGCCATAGTGGTAATGAGGCAGGTTTGTCCCAGAAGGGCAGACCCAGGGAAGCATAGGCACATTGGTTTTGGAATAAAGGGCAGCAAAGAGCCAGTGTCAATGTTAGCTGCTCTCAGAAGATGTCTGTGCCTTTGCTGAGGGGTGGGGGAGGTTAATGGTGTCAGTTAGCTCCTTTGTCCCTGGCTGGGCAATGCCACCCCTCCCAGATGTACTGCAGAAAAGGGACACAATCTCTTCCTGTGCATCTCAGGATCCTCTGGTTGTACAGTCTGCTACCAAGCTCTCTGTCTTCCTTCACAGGAGCACTGCAACACACCCAGCAGGCTCCATACTAGCCATGCCATGGACTTCTAAAACTCCAGTCTTTGAGTCCTGCTAGTTATAACAATTCATGACAGTCAGCCCTTCTCATTTTCACAGTCATTGACTTTGGGGAAGTGTTTTTCTTGTGTAATCCTCTGGGTAATTCTCTCTGTCATGTCTCTCCATGACAAGGACTCCCTCCCCACAACAGGACACACAATTTTTCTCCGCCCAAATCACGTCTCTGCATCTCCTCCCTTCCAAAACGTCACCTCTTTTCTCCCTCTAGTTGTGCAGTTTGTTCTGTGAGTCCTCAGGTCAATTACTTGGGTATTCAGAATGATGTGATATTTATCTAGCTGTGTTCCAGGGACGAGGCAAGAATAGGGTCTTCCTACTACTCTGCCATCTAAGTTCCTCTCCACTATTCCCCATGGTTTTAGGAAAAAAAATGAACAAAAGTGTGCATTTAACAAATATATCTCATTCATGTGTATTCTGCCAGTTTGGGACTTCTGATAATTCCAACAATCCTGAGCAATGCATTTTTTGTTGTCTATTTTATAGATACTGTTAGTTCCCTGCTCTAATCCATCCAATGTCAACCTTTGTTACTTACTGACAGAGCCTTGGATTGGTTTGGCTGCTTACCTTCTGCATAATCACATGCTCAGGTTAGAGGTCTTGGCCCTATTCCAAAGGTGAGTCATGATTAGTCCAAGATTCTCCTTGATAGTGACTAGTTTAGAGATGAGCATGTAATTCAATCCTGAACAGCAGAATTTGAAGGAAAAGTCTGCACAGAAGCTTCAAGAAAAGTTTTTCTTATTATGAAAAAAAAAAAAAAGCTTTCTGTAAGGCAACACTGTCTTCATTGTTAGATAGCACTATATTTTCATGTGATGCCTGGAAAAATTGCAGCCATTTTCCAACCATGACCCAACATGATAAGGATAGTAGAACAGAAATATTTGGAAAAATCTCAGGTTCTAGATGATATCACTAAGGTACTAAATTAACCAATGCTATCAGTGCCTCACCTCTACATTTCTTATGATATGTGAAAGTAAAACCATATTCTTAACCAATCGTAATTATGCTTTCTGTTCCTTGGCAACCAAAACCATGCTGATAGTCTATGAAAAACAGCAAACACCAAAACACACTGGTCTGATTAAAAGCAAAGTTAAAGCACTTATTTGTAGGTGCTTACAAAAATACTCTGAGCAATAATATCTCCATACATAAGCAGTTATAGTAGTCGTTAATATGGCCTATGTATTAAAAGCTATTATCTGAAGGTTTACCTAAAAACATATTTTGCCTAAATAATATGGCAATGTTAATAAAATATATTTCTATGAAGATATATGCTTTAGACTTTTAGTAATGTATGAAAAACACGATTATGATATAATAAAGAGGCTTACTCTTAAATTGGTTTTTTATTTTTTAATCTTATATTTTAAACTGAGAAGCAAGTACTTGGGCAAATGTTTTCTTGTAGATGTCATCTGATGAAGGAGGATGGTTTATGAACACTGAAAACAATGAAACTTCAAAATAAAGTTTCCAATTTGTTGGAGATATCAATCCATATCTCTCATCTAGAGATTATGTTGATCACTACAGTTATATTTATTATTTCATCCACATTTTAGTTAGTCATCTGCCTTGCTCTTCTTAATCACTCTTGCATTTATAGGTCTCTAATGTACATGAAGCTTTAGGTTTTTGTTTTTACTCCTAAACCAAAGAAAAATGTATAAAAACAAATTACACAATATTCCAAACTATACCATCTCTGGTATAAGCAAGTTTGGCTCTTTTGTGAATTATTAATGAGATTTGGAAAAAAAAGAATTAAACTAAACTGTAATACTGAGTAATCCATTAATTGAACACAGAATTTCTAAGATCTTGAGAATAATGAATTTTGAACACCTTTCTTTTCAAAATGCCAAGATTTTCAGAAATACCATGTAATCTCTGTGTTTCCCACAAGCCCCATCAAGAATATCAGGAAATTCTGGGACGCTCAGTCAGTTAAGTGGCTGACTTCAACTCAGGTCATGGTCTTGTAGTTTGTGAGTTCAAGTCCTGTGTTGGGTTCTGTGCTGACAGCTCAGAGCTTGGAGCCTGCTTTGGATTCTGTGTTTCCCTCTCTCTGCCCCTGCCCCAATCATACTCTGTTTCTCTCTCTCAAAATAATAAATATTTTTAAAAAAGAATATCAGGGAATTATGATTATCATGAGACCAAATATTTGCAGAATATGAAATAAAAACAGGTATATTAGTAAAACTAGGAATCTTTTCACCATCAGGATTATAACTTGTCAGATCTCGTAAAAAACAGTTGAAGATACTATTCTATGACTTTAAAAATTGGTTTAAGGAGACAATGAGAGAAAACAAAAGGAAGGACCCATTGTCACAGGGAAGTTTGATGAGGATATTATGTGGAAATGGGAAAAGAAAGCAAGATTCCTTTGGTCAATTTTTGGGTGGACCTCCAAGAGTCATTGATGATTAGCATGGCACCAAAGACCAGGTAATTTGAAAAAGAAAATCAAGAAATGAGCCAATTAACATTTTTAAACACAACTAACTAAAACCAATGGGATCCACTATGTGCTGATGGTCATTATCGGTACAGGTATAAGCTTCTAGGATTTTACAAGTAAATATAAATTTTAGGGCTTAACGTTTCACAAGACCTTTTGTTATTATTTTAAGGAAAATATATTAAAAACCTAAATATATATGTACATCCACAGAGAAATGGCTAGAAAGATATATGCCAAGGTATTAATATTAATTATCTTTAGGGAATAGAACTTCAGTTGGGATCTTTATCATTTTTGCGTACAGTTCCCAATTTTTATTCAATTTACATGCATGCTTTAAAAATTTTATAAGCCATATGAACCTGGACATCTTTTAGTGATATAGAATATATTAACTAAAACAAACCTTACAGCGATAAAGTTGACAACTGAAATTATCATTAAAATATTAAACTGATATGACAAATAGATGTATTATTAAGTTATCTAGTATAAATTTTGCTTACTAACTGGAATCATCTCATATTGTTTTCCAAATGAAAATTTTAAAAAAAGTCTTCAGCAGATAACCCTAAAGTTGGGTTCCTTAATCTTGGCACTACTGACATTTTGTACCAGATATTTCTTTGTTGTGCATATATATTGTAAGACATTTAGCAACATCCCTGGCTTCACCTCTATATGCCAGCAGTACCTCTTCTTTGTTTGTAACAAACAAAAATGTCTTTAGACCTTGCCAAATGTCCCCTGGGGGTCAAAATCATTCCTGGGTCAGAACCACTGCCCTAAAGTCACACCAGACAAGTCAGTCTTTAAGCAATTGATATTGCCCTAGATAACCTGCATCGATTGGTCTATTGCTCAGGACAGCTGACAATTGTAAGTACTATTTGAAGCTTGGTCACTGCTCATCCAAGCATATGATGGATAACCTTTAGATCATAATAATTACCTGATAGCTGTTTCCCCAGAAATGAAGTAGCTATTTCTCTACTCTGAACTCAGCATGAAAGACTAGAAAAAAAATATATGTTTACCACTAAACATAAATACCAAACAAGGTAGAGAAGAAGAAAAAGGAAAAGACTAAATGTTAAAGGCCACACAGTAGCAAAACAATGATAACACATGTCACTTCCTCTTTAAAGCCTTCCTTAAATCAGACAGAATAAATGACTATCTCCTCTGTGCTCATAAACTCTTTGTAAATATGTATCATGTTTTAGTATTAGTATTTGTTCCTTTGACAGCCTTTCCCACTAGCATGGGAGCTCTAGAGGGCCAACATTTGAATTTTTCATCTTTTGTCCTTTGGTGTATTCACAGATTTATCAATTCAGTGTCATTCATGTATGTTGTTAGTGATTATCCCTGTTTGACCCATAGCAGGCTCATTATAGTGAAGACTGAAGATATGTAATGAACACATTACAGGGTAAAATGTGCTAGACTGGAGGTATGAAAGCACACAGAGGGCTATTTAGGCCAAAATCGGAGGAGTAGGGAAGAAGGCATCTTAGATGGAGTGACTTGAACAAGTTGGTAAAGCAAATGGAGAGGAAGTGAAGATAGGGGAGAAGAGGAAGTGGCAAATCAGGCAAAAGGATCACCATGGGCAGGATTCCAGGGAAAGTTCTGCCTCTTACTCCCTTGTACAGGGCATCTTTTCTAATATAAGATTCATTAGCAAATAGATATACAAAGATGAAGCAGAAGGAAGATAAACTGAGTAAGCTGAGAGGGTGGTACCATTAGCATCAGATTTTGGGTCTTCCAGCTCAGGGTATAACGATCAATAGCTTTGGCCAACCTCAAGGCTATTGGAGAAGGTCAGCTTGTATACCGTACTGCTTATAACTTTCCTACTTTCTGTTGTTTGGACATCATTCAATAACTTACTTATGAGAAACACTTCCTTGAACATTTCTATGTGAGGTATTGTTGTTAGAACTCAAGATATTGGGATTCATTGGCAAGATGGCGGAGAAGTAAGGAGCCCCATTACCTCCATCCACCCACAATTATCAAACTGAGAAGAATTAAAAAGCCACAGCTCTCTGATCTCCAAGAACAAAGGTGTACAGACAGACCACTTACTGACAGCAGTCTCATGGTTGCCTGAGTGAGTGAGTGCGAATGGGGACCAGAGACTTTAGGGGAGGGAGCGCCGGCTCCGGAGACAAAGCGCCGAGTGCCCAGAGGCTTGGCACTGGGCCTGCTGAAACCTGAGTGTCCCTAGGCGCACTGCTCCTAGCCGGGCGGGGAGGCCAGGAGACTGGAGGCAGACAGGTCAGCGTTGAGCCACTCTGCGCTGGGCGGCCGGGAGCCCAGAGGCGCACAGATCCCCCAACAGCTGCTCACGCGGGAATGCCAGGTATCCAGAGGCACACGGACCTTCACAGCCTCACACGGTACCACTGGGCAAGGCAGGAGAGAGACCAGGGGAAGAGAAGTAGACACTGAATCACTCACAGCGCAATCCCTGCAGAGGAGAGATTCAGCCCTGGACTGAGGGCCACTGAGCGCTGAGGGAGATATCTGCCCCTTCAGCAGGGGCATTCAGTCAGACCAGGCAGCTCAACGACTTCACGTGGAGTCAGGGGAGAACTCTGACTTCACAAACTCCCTACCTGCCCCTACCAGAAAGCTGCCCACCTGCAGACGATTTTAACCATGGTGGCAATATTGAGTGTGCAGGCAAGGACTTAGAAACCAGGCAGAACTTAGAAAACAGAAACAATTAGATCCACCCGAGGCACAAGAAGGTTGGACTCCAGAGAGTGGCTAGAACGCATGGTCTGAGGGGGACATGGGGCGCCTGTCGCCATTCTTCTCCTCGAATCCACCAAGGCGGGGCCTCAGAGGGCAGCCTTTGGGACCCTACCCACCTGCACCAAGCCACACCCATCAGCGCTGGAGAGCCGTTATGCTTTTGCTTATTACCGTTAAGTGGTTTTTTTTTCTTAATATTTTTAATTTTTAATTGTCCCCTGTCTTCTCTTTACTATCTTCCTATTTCCTTCCTTTCTCCGTTTCCCCCTGGGATCTGGGAAAGACCAACAATTAGGCACTGCTGTGCTTAGATCAACTCTTACCATCCAGATAGCTTTCCTTTAATCCATCCTTATCTCCCCCAACCCCCACTGCAGGTTTTAAGCTCTCAGACTGTCCTTTATCTCTGACTGTTGCTGTCCCCTCCAATCCCCGACTGATTTTTTTTTCTTTCCCCTTTTGTTTTTTCCTCTTCCTTATTTTTTCTTTTTTTTTTTCTCCTCTCTTTTCTTTTCTGTTCCTTTTTTTCTTTCCCCTTAGGTTTGCTTCTTTATCAGTACATTTGTGTGCTTGTGTTCTCTGTGTGTTTGTCAGTCTGTTTTCCTTTTCAGGGCTACCTCAAGAAACAACCCAAGTACACATAGTGGAAAACCCCAAATATCGCTGAGTAGGGAAATAAATTAATCAGAGGCACGACAAGAGAAACCGAGAGACACCATTAAAAAAAAAATCTCCTGAAACGACAGACCCTAGACACTCCAGGAGCCTCCTTCTATAGAGGAATACTGATAATCACACAGTGCAGAACGAGCTTTTAAAACTGACAGGAGACAGAAGGCTAGCCAAAATGACGAAACGAAAGAACTCTTCTCCAAAGATACGCCAGGAAGCAATCACAGCTACAGAACTGCTCAAAACAGACATAAGCAACATAACTCAACAAGAATTTAGAATGATTGTCATAAAATTAATTGCTGGGCTTGAAATAAACATGGAAGCTATCAGAGAAGATATTGATACAAAGACTAGGAACCTTCAAAATAGCT
>NC_043717.1:64562093-64563896 GCF_006229205.1 Suricata suricatta | reverse complement strand
CATAGGAGTTCCTGAAGAGAATAATAAAGACAGAGTGCTTGAAGGCGTGCTGGACCAAATTATACATGAGAATTTCCCCAATCTGGGGAAAGAGAAAGACATTGAAATCCAGGAGACATACCGAACTCCCCTAAGACATAACGAAAACCGACCTTCAGCACAACATATCATAGTGAAACTGGCAAAATATAAAGACAAAAAGAGACTTCTGAAAGCAGATAGGGAGAAAAAGGCCCTAACATATAAAGGGAAACCTATCAGAGTGGTTACAGACCTATCTAATGAAACTTGGCAGGCCAGGAAGGAATGGCAGGAAATCTTCAATGTGATGAACAGGAAAAACATGCAGCCAAGAATCCTCTACCCAGCAAGCCTATCATTCAAAATAGAAGGAGAGACAAAGGTATTCCCAAATAAACAAAAGTTGAGAGAATTCATCACCACCAAACCTGCCCTATAAGAAATCTTAAGAGGGACTCTATGAGGGAAATGTAGCAATGAATAAAGGTATCATAGACATCACTACAAACATGCACTCTACACGGAACACAATGAATCTAAACCCATATTTTTCAATAATAACACTGAATGTCAGTGGACTGAATGCTCCAGTCAAACGACACAGGGTAGCAGAATGGATCAAAAACCAAAACCCATCTATTTGCTGCCTACAAGAGACTCACCTTAGATCTGAAGATACATTCAGATTGAAAGTAAGGGGATGGAGAAATTTCTACCATGTGACTGGAAGCAAAAATAAGCTGGAGTAGCCATACTTATATCGGACAAACTGGACTTTAAAATCAAGGCAGTAACAAAAGATGAAGAAGGACACTATATAATAATTACAGGGACTCTACATGAAGAAGAGCTAACAATTATAAACATTTATGCACCGAATATGGGAGCTCCTAGATGCATAAAACAATCACAAACAAAAGCAATCTTATTGATAAGAATGTGCTAATTGCAGGGGATTTTAATACCCCACTTACAACAATGGATAGGTCAGCCAGACAAAAAATCACTAAAGAAGCAATAGACCTGAATGGCACACTGGAGCAAATGGAATTGATAGATATATTTAGAACTCTGCATCCTGAAGCTAGGGAATTCACTTTACTCTCGAGTAGATGGCACATTCTCCAAGATTGATCACATACTGGGTCATAAAACAGCCCTCCATAAATATAAAAGAATTGAGATCATATCATGCACACTTTCAGATCACAATGCTATGAAACTTGAAATCAACCACAGGAAGAAGTCTGGAAAACCTCCAAAAATGTGGAGGTTAAAAACTACCCTACTAAAGGATGATTCGGTCAATCAGGCAATTAGAGAGGAAATTAAAAAGTATATGGAGACGAATGAAAATGAGAATACAGCAATTCAAACTCTCTGGGACGCAGCAAAGGCAGTTCTAATAGGAAAGGTCATTGCAATACAGGCCTACCTCAACAAAGCAGAGAAAGCACAAACTCAAAACCTAACAGAGCACCTAAGGAAACTAGAAAGGGAACAGCAAGAACACCCCAAACCCAGCAAAAGAAAAGAAATAATAAAGATCAGAGCAGAATTAAATAGGATAGAATCCACAAAAACAATTGAACAGATCAATGAAACCAAGAGTTGGTTTTTTGAAAAAAATAAACAAAATTGGTAAACCTCTAGCTAGGCTCCTCAGAAAGAAAAGAGAAAACATGCAAATAGACAAAATCATGAAGGAAAATGGATCTATTACAACAGATCCCTCAGAAATACAGGCAATCATCAGAGATTACTATGAAAAATTATATGCCA
>NC_043717.1:64510934-64561993 GCF_006229205.1 Suricata suricatta | reverse complement strand
AGCTCACTAAGCTACATACACGAAAAATGAATGATCCAGTGAAGAAATGGGCACAAGACCTGAATAGACACTTCTCCAAAGAGGACATCCAGATGGCCAACAGGCACATGAAACGATGCTCAGTGTCACTCATCATCATGGAAATTCAAATCAAAACCACACTGAGATACCACCTCACACCGGTCAGAGTCACTAAAATGAACAAATCAAAAGACTATAGATGCTGGCGAGGGTGTGGAGAGACGGGCACCCTCCTACACTGTTGGCGGCAATGTAAACTGGTGTAGCCGCTCTGGAAAACAGTGTGGAGACTCCTCAAAAAACTTTCAGTAGAACTCCCCTATGACCCAGCAATAGCACTGCTAGGGATTTACCCAACGGGTACAGAAGTGCTGATGCATAGGAGCACATGTACCCCAATGTTCATTGCGGCACTTTCTACAATAGCCAAATCATGGAAAGAGCCTAAATGTCCATCAACTGCTGAATGGATCAAGAAGATGTGGTATATGTATACAATGGAGTACTATATGGCAATGAGAAAAAATGACATAACGTCATTTGTAGGAAAATAGATGGACCTTGATGGTGTCATGCTAAGCGAAATAAGTCAGGCAGAGAAGGATAGATACCATATGTTTGCATTCATAGGTCTAACAGGAGAGACCTGGCAGGGGATCATGGGGGGAGGAAGGGGGAAAGAGAGTGGAGAAGAGTGAGGGACACAGATCAAGGGAGACTACTGAATACTGAAGAAAAATCATGGACTGAAAGGGGAGGGGGAGGGAGGGAGGGGGTGATGGTCATGGTGGGGGGCACTTGTGGGGAGAAGCACTAGGTGTTATATGGAAACCAATTTGACAATAAACTATTATAAAAAAAAAAGAACTCAAGATATTGCATTTTGTTTCCTGGTTCCAGCTCTTACTAGACTTTAATAAGAAAAGTAGTCATTAAACTGACATTGGTAATATTTTCAGTGTTAACTATTACATTGTCTTAGACTTTTAAAGGACAATATTAATTTTGCCATTAACAATTCTGACAACTTTTAGAAATATTTTTAAAGATGTTTATGATATTAAAATTTTTTACAATATTATATTTAAAAACCATTTATACCAGCAGGTATTTTTATCATGTTGAAGAATTTGGGTTCTCTTCAAATCATATATGCCATTTTTACATACTCCTTTAGTTCCTTATGATATACTATTTAGCTGTTTCATACACAAAGAATAGTCATATCAGAAAAGTAGGACATCTACTTCTGGTCTGAAGTAAGAAGTCAAATAGAATAAAACAGTTGATAGTGACATCTTTTTCTAAAAAATAATTCAGTGATGTCTGTATAATACTGTAAAGTCTGTTCTCTGCCACAGCTGGTGAATGAGCTATTCTAGTCAAATATTCTGCTTAATAGAGTTACCATATATTTTATATAATTGCCTATTTTCAAAGAGTTGAAACAGTTCAAAATAATCCTAAGACTACATAGCTAGAGTGGTCCCAGCTTAGCTCAAAGGGAATTATGTGTGTGTGTGTGTGTGTGTGTGTGTGTGTGTGTGTGTGATTAAAAAGAGGTAGCTGGTGGGACAGTAGACTCTATTTGCATGAACAGATTTATGCTGGTACTTTATCCCTGGCTTCTAGGAAAAGTTATATACATGCCTAGGTGACAAAACAAAAGGAAGGATGGAAGGGAATAGAGGGATTTATGGATTACTAAATGGCGTACTAACTCCCTGAAGGTCTTCAGGACTTGAAATTTTTTAAGCCTTCAAGAAGAAAGGAATCAGAAGAAAAGCAAAAGGAACTGTTTTTATGAAGTGTGCTGTGAAACATAGCTACCCTTGCACTGAGCATAACAGCACTGTGGTAATGCAAGTATTGGTTGCAAAACTAGAGCAACAGGAGACTGCAACCTGGATCCAGATGGATTTTCACTAGGGAAATCCCATACATCTTTGCTTTGCCAGCAAAAGGCAGAGGGAAGTTGGAGCTGCTGTAGGACAGGAAGGGCAGGGCTTTGTCTGTTCATTGTTATATTCTCATCAACCTAGAATAGTAGGCACTCAAATATTTGTGGGGAAATGTCAAGTGGTAACTAGAGCTAACATGTTTTTGAGCCCATATGATATGACTCCCAATATACTTGTGGAGACTTTGCAGGGAACTTGAGTCCTTCTAGGAGAGGGAAAGAAGAGATAATTTGTGATATCTGGATTATTGTTACTAAGGTGACCCCCATCTGAATTCACAGGTGTTGAGACCTGGAGATACTTAGCTTACAAATACAACTATACTATTCAAGAGGTACAGCAAGGTCTTTGCAGTCTCTCAAAATTACCTTCCCAATATTAATTACCATTTTATTGTCAAAGCAAAGATAATTCAAATTATGAGGCATCTAGTAGAGATTTTGGATAATGGAACTCTAGATAACAGAGTTTATGTTACTGATTAAGGGTCTTTTTTGTTAAAGAATATATTTAGTTTCTTATGTAAGTCTACCTTTTTCATAATACCACACTAAAGTTTCCTTTAAATGCCAAGTGCTTTGTACACTGAATATTTTAAAATGTGTCAAAATAACTTAGTCTTCTTGGATCAGAAATTATATACAGAATCTTTCATGCAAAAATTCATCTTCATTTCCTAAAGGCAATTTGCCTTTAAGGAATGAATAAAAATGTTTTGTATGTCAACTTAGTTTTTGAGTCTAACTAAATGCAGGTGTTCACTTTGGTTTTTTAATTATACTTTAGATTTAGACATGATTGAGGCCTTATAAAGAGGAAGACAGCCTGAGGGAGATGAGAGCTTCTCAATATTAAGTATCTCCCATAAGTCAACATGGGTAAATAAGGAGCTCTCATAAAAGATTAGATTTTAAAAGGACAATTACTTAAGATAGAGGGAAGACTATCCATAAATGAGAATTAACGTAAGAGTAACCTCCTCAGTTTCATAACTCTCATGCCATACTAGCTATGGAAGCAATTAAGTAATAATGACAATCACACCTTTGCCTCTGAGCCTTCATTTAGTTTTAAAAGGGTGCTTCCAAAGTTTCTCTCTGTTCTAAGAGGCTCACATACTCTTAAACACTTACTGCTGTCTTGTTCTGCTGCTTCCACTTTCACATTTTATTTTTACCAATCTGGGAGGAGAATTCACATTAAGTGATTATGTTTCAGTTAGCCAACCATAAATGGCCTGGCCCTTAAGTAACCATAGTGCTTTTTGATTGTATAAGCCACTTTATTTTTTTTTTAATTTTTAATTTATTTTGAGAGAGAAAGAGAGAAAGTGATGGTGTGGGAAGGGGCAGAGAGAGGGAGACAGAAACCCAAGCAGGCTCCACGCTGTCAGTGCAGAGCCTGAAGTGGGGCTTGATTTCATAAACCATGAGATGATCTAAGCTGAAAAACTAAGAGTCAGAGACTTAACTGACTCAGCCACCCAGGCACCCTGATTTTATAAGCCATGTTACTTTTAAAAATTTAGATTTCACCCTAAGGCCGCAGAGAACTCATTGAAAGTCAGGAAAGTAACACTGTCTTATTTGTTTTGCTTTCAGTTTTATTATGACTTTAATGTGGTGAATGGATTAGAAGTTAGAAATAGTAAGAGAAGTAGACACAGACACCAGTCAGAACACCATTATAATAGGCTAGCTGAGAGATGGTGGAGACCCAGAACTAAATAGCATCAGTGGGCTTGGAGAGAGATGAATGGATTCAAAGATATTTAGGAGAGAGAAGAAAAGACTGAATGACGGCATAAATATAGCTATCATTTAGCCTCCTAACACTTAGCCATTTTAGTACTCATCTAAGAGCTGTTCAAAAATTGTTAAAGGAAAGGCCTGATTAAACAAAAAAAGTTAAAGCTCATTTTCAAATGAATAGTAGCAAATACTTATTTTGTTGAGAGGAAATCTTCTAGCATGATTAATAGTAATGACAATACTTTCTTCTTAAGTTATGTAAATTATTCTATTAATTCCATAAATTCTTATTCCTATATTTCTACTGTATGAGATACAGAATGAGGACACACACAAAAAACAAAATTTAATTGAGTACTTGGATAACATATTGTCCTTTAAAGAAACAAAACAAAAACACACAGAATCCACAGGAAACTAACAGAATTAAAAGACAATATAAATGTTTTATATAATTTATTTGGAGCTATGAAACTTACTGAAGTATAATACTTGCCTCAAAAACTTTCCGAACAGCTGAAATTAATTTTTATGCCCAAGCAAGATACTGCATGGCAGTGAAACATATAAGGTTCACTGATCTTGAATATACTATTCAAAATATCATAAAAGAAAAAAAGACTCTGTAGCCAACTACTTGAACTAACTGAAGCATAAAAAGGAGAATAAGCAAAAAAAAAGATGTTTAGATATTGTATAAATGTGGAATTTTATTTTCATAATATATTCAACTTAAATTTAGGGCTTATTAATTAATCATGCCTATATTGTAAAACAGTTTTTTGGAATTCTGATGATCTCAGGAAGCTAACTAGAGAGACTTATTCTGAAATTAGTAATGTTTCCAATCACATATATCTTCATGCTCCTATATAGGACATACACTTTGAATATCTATAATATCCTTAGTTGAGTAATATATAATATATCTGATATCAGTATTAATATAGCATCATCTCATACAGATCAACCAATTTTGCTTTCATTAATTTGAATATGATTATTTTGAAAAAGGTCTTAATCCATAATGTCAAACCTTTTTGTTTATTTCCATTTTCCCCGGTCCTTTAGAGGATATCTCTCTGAGGAAGATTTGTTGGTATGTGCATTTTTCATATGCTACACATGACAAATAGATCTCCCAAGATAAAATTCTGAGCTCATTTGGAAGTAATTTTTGGTAGCACATGAATCAGAATTCTTATTTTCTTCTCAGCAATACTGGTATTTTATTGCTTCCATCTACTTTTATTTTATGCTAAATATGCTTTTAGTAGTAAGAACCCTGAAGTCAAACACACAAAACACTAAGAAAATGGGAATTTCTGGAGATTACAATTTCTGTCTCTCTTCCCGGTTTCTTCCTTCCCCTGGTAGAGTGAAATCACTTTAAGGTCACTATGAAACAGGAACATGGTGAGCATAAATGATTGACTGAAGTTGGTGATGCTGATTTAGGAGTGTTCATCTTATAGATCAGGTGTAAACCCTTAAACCTGCTTGTCAAAGTCTGCTTGTCAAATACCTATGGGTTTTTCCAGATTCTACCCAAATGTTACTTTCTCTGTGAAGGTTCTTGAGTCAACTCAGGCAAGGTTAGGCAGTTCTTCCATCTCATTATTATAGCACCAGACATATTCCTATGGCAGCACTTATCAAATGACATTGTATTTACTTGTCTGTCTCTTTTCATTCACAGAGACACTTTTCTTCTTTTTATCTCTGGACTAGAGATTCACCAAAATCAAGCTGATATGCAAGAGATAATAATCAAACTGATGGACAAAGAATGGCTAATAATATTCTCCATCTGCATAGCATAGGTTATGGGGTATTTTCACATCATGTTGAGAAAGATATGGCAGGAATTATCACTTGTATTTTATAAATGATGAAACTGATGCCCAGAGAGGTTATATAATCAACCCAAGTTCAAAACAACTAATAAGTTGCACACCTAGTTTTCATGCCAGCAAGTCAATCATGATTTCTATATAAAAGTGATAGTAATGGTGTTCTGAAAGGCAGATAGCAATGACTGACCAGGACACATTGTAGGAGCTAGTTACCTGTTTCGAAAGCTCTGAAAATCAATCTTAGCAGTATCTCAGGAAATTAGCATAAATGCACACAAAACTGGACTTCAACATGTCAACTTACTCACAATGAGAACAATTTGTGACAAATTATTTCCCTGTAGTGAAGCTACATACAGAGTAAAACCAGTAGACAGCTATATCCTATTTAATTATGTAAGTCATATAACTTTATGCTTTGAAATTCTATGACTCACAGACTTCTAAAGATGAATAGAGTCTTAGAGATCAGGAATATAATCATTTACAAATATAATTCTTAGCAAAATTTCTAAGCATCTGGCTAACATGATTAAACACAGGTTGCCACAGAAGAATTGTCCTTAAACAAATACTGTAAAATGGGAGAGGTACCGCAAATTCTATTCAGTGACGATTGGGGAGGTGAGAGTTTTCAGATCCAATCAATGTTAAAACAAGTCACTCTTTAAAAGGGATTAACATTATTAATTATATTTATATCCATCTATCTACTCATAGATAATTTATTGGATTTATATTTTTCAGTGTGTCAACTGGTGTGTTTTCTATTCTCCATTCCTTTTCAACATATTTTTCTTCTTGAAAATAGTCCAATTAGATATCACAAAGGCATTCATAGGTTCACATCATATTTATAACTTTATGCTTTGAAAGTAGTTGAACGAGTCATTGTCAGAACACACTTTACTACCTACTGGCCAGCCAAAAAGTTAAATATGTGTGTTTGTTAAGGGCTAAAGAACAAAGACCAAAATAAGCTAATGTTCTCAGGAAAAACAAAACAAAACAAAACGAAACAAAACATCATATTTATGAAAGTTTTTGATTGAGCTTCTATCCAAAAATAGCATTTGCTCTGGGTTGCATGTCCTAACTTAGTAGATGAAAGCAAATGTTTTCCACAGATATATCTGTATCTTCCAGATTGTGCAAGTCACACCAAAATCTAACATTTTTCTTGGGGCAATACAGTCAATTAAGAGAGAGAGTCTTTTTTAGCAAATAGCTGCTTTGGGGATAGAAACATACCTCAAATTGCAATGAATTTGTTTCCTTATTGATCTTCCTATTGGGGATAATTGCTAGAATTCCTTCTTTAAAATACATGAAACATTACTTGTTTAATAACAAATACTATGCATATCTTTCTAATACGATCATAATTGGACTCTGTGCTCTTCTATTCCTTCACTGGATGCAGAGAAGAATTTCCACAACATTTATACAGTAAAGCTTTTGCTTCCCTCTAACATCATAACTGGCACCATGATATCCCAACTTTATTTAAAGCTAATATTTACTGTTATCCCAAGAGCTACAGTTTGAAACAAGAGCCAACATTGTGAAAGAAAATTTAAGTATTCAAAGTCATTTACAAAGTCTAATTTAGAATCAATTTCTCATCTAGACTATTATAAAAACTTGTTAACAAATCATAGCATTTTAATGTATTAAGTGAAAGATGATTTTAGATATTAATTTTTAAGCTAGGTCAAATTATAATACTATGCTATCTAAAAATCAATGTCCAGTACCAATTCATTCATTCTTATAAAATTTCAGTACAAAAATTCACATATATACCTACACTTGAAGATAATTCATTTAAGTCCCCATTATATATTTAAATCAGCCAAAAATTTTATACATGTTACAGGTATAAAATATGTCAGTTCCTGTTAAAGACTATAACATGAAATCAGTATGATCAATAGGTACATAAAACGCTAATAGGAGAAATTATTTAAAACACAAAAACAACAGGCCTTACAATGCCAAGATATATTACTCACCAGAAATAAATTTCGGAAGTTGCTGATATCACCAAAGAATTCTTCTATGCTCACTGTCTTAGAGTCAAAAATAAAATATTCTCCAAGATTCTCATAGAGCTTCAGCATGTTGTTGTGCATGGTGAACAACTTTTCATACTGGTCTCTGGCACTCTTTGTAAAGCTGTAGCTTTCTGTTAAGGAACATGATCCAATAGTATATTTTTTAAATTTTTAATCTTTATTTATTTATTTTTTTAAATAATGTTTATTTACTTTTGAGAGAGAGAGCATGTGAGCCAGGGAGAGACATAGAGAGATGGGCACAGAATCCAAAGCAGGCTCTGAGCTGTCAGCACAGACTTAAACCCACAAACTCAGGCTTAAACCCACAAAGTGTGCGATCATGACCTGTGGCAAAGTCAGACACTCAATGGACTGAGCCACCCAGGAGCCCCACTGTTTTTTTTTTTTTCCTTGAGAGAGTGAGAGATAGAGAGACAGACAGACAGAGAACAAGGGAAGGGCAGACAGAGGGAGACACAGAATCCAAAGCTGGCTCCAGGCTCTGAGCTGTCAGCACAGTGTCTGATACGGGGCTCAAATCATGAACTGTGAGATCTGAGCCAAAGTTAGAGGCTTAACCGACTGAGTCACCCAGGTGCCCTGATACAACAGTATCTTAAAGGCAATTACTAGATGTTTAGGTTGAATTATACAATCATTTTTGTAAATAATTATGCATTAATTACCTAGGATTGCAGTAACAAATACCACAGACTGAGTAGCTTAAACAACAGAAATGCATTTTCTCACAATACTGGAAGCTAGAATTCTAAATTTTTTTTAATGTTTTATTTATCTTTGATACAGAGAGAGACAGAGTATGAGAGGGGGAGGGTCAGAGAGAGAGGGAGACACAGAACCGGAAGCAGGCTCCAGGCTCTGAGCTAGTGGTCAGCACAGAGCCTGACTCGGGGCTCGAACCCACGAACGTGAGATCTGACCTGAGCCGAAGCCGGAGGCTTAACCGACTGAGCCACCCAGGCGCCCTGAAGCTAGAATTCTAATATCAAGGTGTTGGTAAATTTGGTTTCTCCTGTGACCTCTCTCCCTGGCTTATAGATGGCCACCTTCTTGCTCTATCTTCACATGGTGGTCCGTCTGCCTGTGTTGGTGTCCTCATCTCTTCTTCCTACGAGGACACTAGTTACACTGTAGTAGTGCAATACTAAGGATTTCATTTTAACTTAATTGCCTCTCTGAAAACCTATCTCCAAATGCAGTCAGCCACATTCTGAGATTCTGGGGGTTAGGATTTCAACATATGAATTTTTGTGGGGGCACAGTTCAGTCCATAATAACTTGCTTGAGTCATTATTTTGGTTAGAGAGTTTCATAACTTTGTAAAGTAGGCTGAACTATTTAATGTATAAGCATGCAGAGCATGTTTGCTAAATGAAAGCACATAAATATAAATATCATAACACTGCCTCAGTTATCTTTTTATGAACAAGGTAGGACAGAAACAAACAGCAACAAAAACTTAGGAAAATATTCTCTTCTTAAATACACATATTCTTTATAGAGAGAGGTCACAATGAATTATATATATATATAGTTTAGGTACATGTGTGTTTGTGTGTATCCCACATGAAGAGAAGGAGAGGGAGAGAGAAGGAGAAGGAAAAAAGACAAGGGGGAGGGATGTAGTGAAAGTAAGAAGAGAGAGAAGGGTGACAGGGAGAGAGATTCTGCTATAGCTTTAGAACCTTAATCACCCCAAAGACTTGCTCAAACATAGATTGCTGTTTCCTGAGCCTGAGCCCAGGAGCCTGAGAATTATAATTTCTAATCAGTTTCCAGGTGATCCTTAAGTTACCAGACCAGGATACAGTTTGAGTAATATGCTCTAGAAAAGCTTTTTATCCAGAAATTAATTACATCATCATTGTAAAAATTTTATCAACAAAGTGATAACAACCACTACCAAAATATAAATGAATCAAATATATATCTGTCTAAAGGCATCATTATATATAAAATTTATACTTAAAGAAAGAAATTATAATACATTCTTATAGAGGGCATAGATATGAAAAATTATCTCTTTAGGTGACTTAGAGAACAAAAATAAATAAACAAAAATTTCCAGCAAATCAGAAGCAAGCGTTGTGAACATATTGGACCATTTTCTTCTAGTCTTCCTTCTATGACTAATAACTTTTGAATGTAAATTGGTAAGAATGCTTCAGAGGAAGGTTAGTGGGGTAACAATGAAGAATAAAGGAAACCAAATTCACCTTTCAAAATTATAGTTACATTTAAGACATCAATAATGATCACAGAACTAAAATGTCTTTAATACTTAGAATTGTAAAAGAAGGATAATAGCAGTTTGGGGCATGCTATTATAAGGTTCACTATAGTATAGTGTATTAATATTTTATGGTCGTATTATTTTATCAGGTCTTGATAAATGTGTTTCAAAATACTTCATTTTATATAAGATTTTCTGAATTCTTCAGTATGTTCTATTGTTGGGAGCTATCTGAACTCACCAGGAGAGTGAAAATTCCTGGTGAGGGTACGGCAAGTGTGCATGGTCTCTTGCCCCCAGATAGCTACCAAAATCTTCCCTCTTGAACCTTTCTGCTTGGGCACCAAACCTGAATGCTTTGCTGATTAGTGTCAGGAGCAGCTTGTCCCCCTGCCCTGACCCTGAGGCATGACTGCACCTGGTCAAGGAAAACATGAGTAAACTACATACACCTTAAATGTGACTAAGGCAAGCAACATATAATTTTCCCCTAAGGAATTAACTGATAACTGACTACCTCCTGGGCCTGGATGCCTTTGTAAAAGTCACTGCTGCAATAAAATGTATCAATCATCTTTGGGACTGTGAGAGTAGGCATTATGTCTCCTGAGAATCCTATTTTTTCTGGGAACTTTCTCTTAGAGTTATAAAACAGTTTAATGACCCTTACTCATTAAAAAAAAAAAAAAAAACTAACCTTTACTAAACAATGCTGTTTGCTTCTTGGTTAAAGGTCATTTCCTTAAGACTAGACTTGAGGTTTTGTAAAAAATACCTATGACAACATGAGTGCCTGTAGCTAAGTTTTTTTATGACAATCATTACTAGTATAATTGTAACTTCTGAAGAATCCATGTCTTGGAAAATTATAAAAATTATCTATGAGAAATCATTTACTGCTCTTTCTGGTCATTGTATCTTTCACCATAAATAAAGCTAGAGAATCAGACAGAGCAGAGATAGAAGAGCAGAGATGCCTGCCTGGTGATCAGAAAGAAATTCGAGGCTCTCTCACTCTCTCTTGCCTACACCTTCCATCCTTCAGGGGGAATCCTGGACCTGTTGGAGCTGGACTCCAGCATTCTATTATAACTTGGTGTCAAATTTATTTTCCATGGGAACACAGCTCTAGTTTTACAATGGAAGTCAATGGAGAAAATCAGACCATTTCTGGAAAATTACTTTGCAGCTGACACTTATTGCATACAATGTGATTTTAAAAGAGACACACCCCTATCTAAGGTCTTTCTTATGCTACTTATATATTAGCATTCACATTAGCAACACAGTAACCTCTTCCCTGCTAACAAGTAATATTAAATCTTTCAACCCTGAAGCCCATTTTGACCTCAATAGACCAGAAAGAACTAATGAATTTCTAACTTACTCTACATTACTTTTACCAACAAAAGGATCCCATATAATGTCATATACACATTCTGATTTTACATCACCATATATTCTTTGATTTTTATTCTTTGACTTTAGGAAAATGTTAAACATCCTGTTTAAGAGTTGCAGAAATAATAGACTTCATTTCCTTGCACAGAATAAAAGTGAGATTTTTGTTTTGTAGTCTGGCCTACCTAAACAAAACAGATTCATTCCAGAAACTTGATAGGCATAAAACTTATCAAAGGTCACTTACTTTTACTCTATCTGCAGTGCAAAGTATTAAACCATATATTTCACAAGGCTTAACAGCTGTACCACACAGAGAAATGCCAAAGATAAAAAAAGGCAAAAACCTGTATGTTTCCATTTCTCATAACAGTTTTCCCCAGCTAAAATATATCTGTGTAGTGATACACGACTTCATAAATTTGTTCTTCCAGAAAAAAAAAAAAACTGACTTCAGAAATTCTGTCTGGGTACCAAAGTGAGAAAATTTGAAAAATTCTGGGAATTGCTTATCTTAGAAATAACAAATGGAAAGCAGGCCAATCTCTAAATCCTTTACTTATCTTCTTCAAAGTGATTACTTCATAAAAGGGCTAGATGGCATGAGTCAGCACTGGAAATCCTTCAAAAATTGCAAGGAAGTTGCTGATGTGGGAAACAAAGGCAAAAGAAAAAAAAAGAAATTTCTTTACAACTTATAGCCCATTGACAAGTCCTTAAGACAGGCAGAGTGACCTACCTCTAGGAACTCAACTGCATTGGTGTTAATACTTTGCTAAGGGCAAAAGGCAATCTTAGCTTAACATTATCCTGAACTCCAGGATCCTGTAAGTCTCCTTTAATATATAAAAATTCCTCTGGAAACTTCCTTTATCTCTACCCACCAAGATACATATTAGCAATCATCCTCCAAGTATATGACCCCTGATATATATCTGAAGAATGTCATGACTAAGTTTTTATTAGATAGTAATAAATGACCTTTTCCTAAGAATAGCTAGTTCTGTTAAGGTCCTGGAAACCTTGCTTCCAAAATTCCATAGAGACATATGCCATCCCTAACCCCTCCCAACCTGAAGGTATATAATTAACTGCTGCTCACAATCCCAGTGCATCTCTTTCTGCCCATGGGTCCTGTCCCCATGCTTTAATAACACCACCTTTTTGCACCAAAGACATCTCAAGAATTCTTTTTTGACCATTTGCTCCTTAACCCAACATTTTCACATTAGTCACCAAACCCTAACTGAGACTGCAGGTAAAAAAGAGCTAGACACCATCATTCCTTTTTTTCATTGAGGAAATTTTTATTTTATTTTTTCAGCAGCTATTAAATTTGAGATAACTGGTTAGTACTATGCTGAGTATGTAATGGATACAGTGATCACTAAATCTTAATCCAGGCCCTTAAGAAGTTTATATTCTAGGGGTATCTAGGTGGCTCAGTAAGTTAAGTGTCTGACTCAGCCTCAGGTCATGGTCTCATAGTTCCTGAGTTCCAACCCCAAGTGGGGCCTTGTGTTTACAGCTTGGAGCCTGGAACCTTTGTCATTCTGGGTCTCCCTTTCTCTTCACCCTCCCCCCTACTCAGATGCTCTCTCTCTCTCTCTCTCTCTCTCTCTCTCTCTCTCTCTAACGTGCGCGCGCGTGCACGCGCGCTCTCTCTCTCTCTCTCTCTCAAAAGTAAATAGACACTAAAAAGAAATTAAAAAAAAAAGTATATTAATCTAATATTACAAATAATTCTACCATCATTAATGTGCATTTGTATGGAATTTTTACATTTAAGATATCCTTGCACTTCCATATGTCCCATACTCTTCATAACAATCTTATCAAAAAGGCATAGAAATATCACTGTTCAAATTTTAGAGTTATAGAAACTAGATAAAAGGCACTCATCCATCTAGGGTGAGCACGTAGTAAAGGGAAGCAGAGTATGCCACCTAAAAATATGCCTCTTTGGCATACATTTATTTTTAAATATTTTTCATTTCACATTTTTAAAATTTAAATTCCAGTGAGTTAACATATAGTATAATATTAGTTTCAGGAGTAGAATTTAGTGATTCATCACTCACATACACCCAGTGCTTATTACAACAAATGTTCTCCTTAATGCCTGTCATCCATTTAACCAATCCTCCCCACCGCCCCTCCAGCAACTTTGAGTTTGTTCTTTATAGTTAAGAGTCTGCTTTATGGTTTGCCTGCTCTTTTTCCCCTTATGTTCATCTGTTTCGTTTCTTAAATTCCACATACTAGTGAAATCATATGTATTTGTCCTTCTCTAAACTGGGAGAAGATATTTTTAAGTGATGTATCTGATAAAGGGCTAGTATCCAAAATCTATAAAGAACTTATCAAGCTCAATACCCAGAAAAATAGTTAAGAATACCCAGTTAAAAATGGGCAGATAGCTCATATTATTTTGAGTTGACAGGGAAATAGCAGACACTAGAAAAGCTCTGAAAAGAATAAAAGTTACCTTTTTGAAAGGGAAATTTACATTTGTAAAGGAAATTTCCATTTGTCAGGGTGTCTCCCTCTTTGTACCAGGAAGAGAAGTGTCACTAAATCACAAGAGAATCAATGGTATCAAGAATGTGAAAGGGGTAGGTTGCTGATTTAAGTGTGCATAACAAACCTCATCCTTGTTTATGGTGTTTTTCCTGGTAACTACACTTCTCTTACTCATAATGAGTATCCTTGCACCTTTCTTTCCTATGTCTTTAAGCTGAAAATGGTATTTAAACTGGTGGCTTAAGTTTCGTATCCACAATATATAAAGAACTGATAAAACTAAACACTCAAATACCAAATAATCCAATTAAAAAATGGGCAGAAGACATGAACAGACATTTCTCCAAAAAAGACATAAACTGACCAAGTTGATGCCCAACTGACACATGAAAAAGTGCTCAACATCACTCATCATAATGGAAATTCAAGTCAAAATTACAGTGAGATATCACCCCACAATTGTCATAGTGGCTACAATCAAAAACACATAAGAACAAATGTTGGTGAGGATGTAGAGAAAAAGAACCTTATTGCACTGTTGGTGGAAATGTAAACTAGTGCAGCCACTCTGGAAAACAGTAAGGAGGATCGTAAAAAGTTAAAAATAGAATTACCCTATGATCCAACAACTGCACTACTGGGTATTTACCTAAACATACAAAAACACTAATTCAAGGGGATATATGCACCCGAATGTTAAAGCAACATTATTTACTGTAGTCAATTTTTGGAAACAGCCCAAGTATGTATCAATAAGCGAGTAGATAAAGAAGAAGTGATATTGCATGTTTGCAATGTAATATTATGCCGCCATAGAAAGGAGTGAAATCTTGCCATTTGCAACAACATGGATGAAGTTAGAGAGTACAATGCTAAGGGAAATAACCGAGTCTGGAAGAGAAAAATACCATATAATTTCATTCTTATGTAGAATTTAAGAAAGCGACATGGAGGGGGGGAGTTGCGGGGAAGACCAAGAAAATCTCTTAACTGTAGAGAACAAACTGATGCTTACAAGAGGGGAAGTGGGTGGAGGGATGGGTGAAATAGCTTATGGGGATTAAAGAGTACATTTATCATGATGAGCACTGAGTAATGTATGGAATTATTAAATCACTATATTGAACACCTGAAACTAATATAACAGTGTATAGTAACTATACTGGATTTAAAATAAAAACCTTACTTCATTAGGTTTCTCCTGTTCTCCTGGGGAGGGGAAGGGGGAAAGAGACTTGGGGAAAGAGAGGGACTCAAAACCTGAGAGACTATTGAATACTGAAAACTGAGGGTTGAAGGGGGAGGGGGAGGGAGAAACGGAGATGGTGGTAATGGAGGAGGGCACTTGTGGGGAAGAGCATTATATGGGGGGGGAAGGGTATTATATGGAAACCAATTTGACAATAAACTATTTTAAAAAATAAACAATAAAAAAAGGAAAAAATAAAATAAAACCCTTACTTAAAATAATGGACTATGTTTAGGCTACCTCAGGGACTTACTGATTTCTCTCTGGGTATTTGTCATGTATACATGAGGTATACATGTTAATAACTTTCAGTTTGATTTTCTCTTGTTAATCTGTCTTTTATTACAGGGAGGATTTCACCAGGGATTCAAAAGGGTAGAGGGAAAAAATTATTTTTCCTTACCTACTTACTGTAGACATCATGATAGTCCCTTGATCTTTTGATATAGTAGAAATGTATTATTATTTATAATGACAATCATTCTATTGTCAAATCGAATGCTCAAGCTTATGTTTTCCTTTTGATTCTCAACAGATTCAAATACATTTAGCCACTTAGTTTCTATGACACCCATCCTCATGCCTAAAATATATTTACTCTCATTTCTTATCCTTCTCTGGTGACTTTTATAAAATTTTAGAGTACCCTGAAGGCTTGGTCCTGAGTCCTTAATCTACGTTCTAACTGATCTAAGCAATATACATGACTTTAAATACCATTTATATTGGTGAGCTCTGAGACTATATATCTAGCCTCAATCTGTCCCTTGAGATACTAATTTTTATAATCAACTACTTACTTGTCCTCTATTTGAATGCTGTTGTTTTTATTTTAGGTGGACTCTCTTGGAATCATAAATATTAATCGTCTTGTGAAAACTCTATAATAATTTCATTTAGATAAAATATAAACTCCTTTTCAGGGTTTATGAGGATCCACATGATCTGGCCTATACTCACCTCTGCAACCTAATCTCATTTCATTCTCCCTCTTAAGCAATATGCCCAGGCATATTAACAATTTTTCTGTTCCTTTAACATACTAAGTTTTCATACCCAACTCAGGGCCTTTGCACTTGCTGTTCATTCTGCTTAGAGTATTTTTTTTTTCTTCACCAGATCAATCAATCTCAACTCAAATGTCACCTCCTCATAAAGGCTTTCCCCAACCACTCAATATAAAATATTCACTTCCATCACTATTACTCTTGCTTACTTTGTTTCCTTGTGCAACCTTACAACTACCAGACATTATCTCTTTTGTTTATTTAACTCTATTTCCTGTCTTTCCCCACTTTAAATTATGGTCCATGAATAGCCCTTGCCTATCTTACTGGCAACTGACTCATCAGCACTGAGAACTGTGCTTAGCACATAGTAGAAATATTATCAGTGACAACAGTGACTTTGGTGAGGATAATTAGACTACCCTGAGATCAAAATATGGAGTCATCTCTTCCCACCTGCATAAACAACCTTGAGATTTCTTGAAATATTTAGAGAGCGGAATCCTGAGAAAACAATGGACTTTCCAAGAAGAATTTCCAAAATGGGGTAATTTATAGTATTTTATATCCTTAGAATAAGTATATCCTTAAGGTGTTTAAGTAAACCTGTCTAATACATATAGAGTACTTATCAAATGTACTTTCCATGATAAGAGGATAAAGCAATTTAGAGCAGTTTTCATTTTACTAGCTGACTCAAATTCCTCATTCTACAAACACAAACATTTCTGATTTTTCCAGCTTGGAAGTTTTTCAAGATAACTGTGAATTAAAATCACATAATATTCTCCCTAAGAGAAGTGTTCTTGGCAAGGGTGATAAACTAAAATGTGTTCAACATTTTAGAATACTAGCAGGTAAAATATTAACATTTTAGAAGTATTCATTTTAAATAATTTGATCTTAATCATGAATCTGGAAACTTTATTTATAAAATATTTACTATCCCACAAAGCTTTTGTTATATTAACTCACTTGAAAATCTGACCTAGGGAAGCAGTCTTAGATTACTTGGGTGTTTGTGTACTATGCAGAATTATCTAAAGCTTTATCATCTATATTTCTGTGTGACTATATATAAATTTATAGAGTTTATTCCTTAGTAATATTGTAATAGTATGGACTTAAACTTTAACCTAAGACAGCTATAATTCCTCCATAGGCATTTACTCAAATAAAAGTAAATCATTTTCTTTACATTTTAGGTACATTATATATTGGTTTTAACTCTTTTTGGTAGCTGTACCTACCTGTCTATAAATTGGTTAAAGGTAGGTATCTTTAAACCTTAACGTCTAACTGGTAAAGTAGCTGATAGGATTAAGGACATGCTGCCTCCAAATATGGCACCATGGCATATTTAATATTTTAAGAGAAAGGAAGAAGCTGGAAGATCACTCTAACCTCCTGAAGCAAGTTATAATACCTCTATATGAGAAATGGCTTCTTTATACCCCAGGGGAAGAAATACCCTTATCTTCAAGATGGAGGGATACTAAGAAGAAATCAAATGAACAAATAGTCCTTGCTAGGTTCCCCTCAGTTTAATAGACTTAGCTTGTGCTTTGTGCCCTATTATATCTTTCTATGACTTTCTAGTCTCTATCAAATCTAGCATAGAAAAATAGGTTTAACAATTTCTTTGGGTCTTAATTTCCTAATGAAGGTTCCCATGTCATATGAAAGCTATGTTCAATATATTTGTATGCTTTTCTCCTGTTAATGTATTTGCCAGTTTAATTTTTAGACCTAGTGAGGGACCCCTAGAGGTTTGAAGAGAATTTTTCCTCCCCTATACAGTATTGCTTCATCAAATGCTAGGCAGAGAAAACTACCATTTTACTTAATTTTGATGTAAAGACCAATTGTTAACATGGAAAACTTGCTTCAGTAGAACCAAACTAAGCATTAGCGTGACACTGGGGATGAAGGAGCTTATGTCTCTTATAGTTAGTTGAGTTAAATTAGTTCTAATTTTTGTAGGGAGTACATTAGTTACAAATTTAGTAAAAAACTTGAAATTTTAAATAGCAGTACTGCTGGATTGAGCACATGCAAAAATCAACTTGAGATCCACTTAACCTTCAGACAAGCTTTAGTTAGCAACATGGCATAATTATTCATTAAAATAAAAGGAAGTTACAGATACTCTATTGAAGAATATAAATATCATTTCCTTTTTCCATAACCTATCAGAAAATATTCTTTAAATGCTAAAAACAAAATATTAATGTTTCAATTTAATGTGAGTATATAATTTTTAGTAAAGAATTATTATTTCAAAGAAATTTATCTTTTAAAAATAGTATTAAGGCATATTAAAGTAGTTTGAATTTACTTACAAATCACACATTATGTGATGAATATGTATAGACAAATATTTTAAATTGTGAAACATTAACAAAGACAATAACGAATGCATTCATTAATTTCTATTTGGGTTCAACACAACACTTTAAAATAGTTTGGGATATAGGCTACAAAATTCTTTTAAAAATCCATTTATAGGAGTGCCAGAGTGGCTCAGTTGGTTAAGCACCCAGCTCTTGATTTTGGTTCAGGTCATGATGTCACAGTTTGTGAGATTGAGCCCCCCCATAGGTCTCTGCACTGTCAGCGTGGAGTCTTGTTGAGATTTTCTCTATCCCTCTCCTTTTGCACCCCTCCTGCTCCCGTGTTTGCTTTCACTCTCTTTCTCTCTCAAAATAAATAAACTTAAAAACTCAGACTATAAAGCTTAGGCATAGGACAGTTAATACAACAAAGACAGCATAGTCAATGATAAAAATTTTGAACCAAGATCCTTAGTTCTTATTTTATTTTTGAGAGAGAGAGAGAGAGAGAGAGCGAGAGAGAGAGAGAGAGAGAGAGCGAGAGCGAGCGCATGAATGAGGAGGCGCAGAGAGAAAGGGAGACACAGAATCCCAAGCAGGCTCCAGGATTTGAGCTGTCAGCACAGAGCCTGATGTGGGGCTCGAATCAATGAACTATAAGATTATGACCTGAGCTGAAGGCAGATACTTAACCAACTGAGCCACCCACATACCCCTAATATTCTGAGTTTTTAACATATAGGAAGTAACATAATTACCATACTTTTCTAGATGGCCTGAGTCAGCCGGGTATAAAGAAAATGTTTTTAAATTAGCTTCCCGTTAAAGCCACAAATGTGATGCTTATGACAAAGGTAAGAGGCACACTCATAATCTCTTTTCTTAACCCCCTTTCATTATTCACTTTCTTTTGTCTTTTGTGTAGATTTCTTTATATCTTTCCTTTGAAGGCTATCTTTGCATTCATATATGCTCGACAGAATGATTTTTAATTAATTTATTCAAATATATTTATTAAGTGCCTACTATGTGTCAAGTATCTTCTAGGTGCTGAGTATATATTAGTAAATATTCACAAAAGGTCACTGGTCACAGCTTTCATAGACATTATGGTTTAGTGGGAATACCTACATTAAACCAAGAAAATTTAAAAAGCATTTAAAGATTACAAATTGAGAAATGTGATTGCAAAATATAGGCTCTTAAAGAATGTATGCTTGGGAGACTTAACTTAGACTTGTGGGGGTGTTGGGTAGACCATGAGTTTGGCAATGCCTCTCGAAGGATGAAAAATTAAAACTGATACCTGATGGGGAAGAGTCATGAGAAGGAATGCTGGGGTAGGGTGCATGAAAACTCTGAAAGATATTAAATATTCTAGGACCATAAGGAAGAAGATAAAGTCTGTGAAGGTGAGAGACTATGGAGTAAGTATGAGACAGGGGGGAGAAGCCTCCTGAGTTATGAAGGGGCCAGGTTCTACAGGTCTCTTAAGCATTTTTAATTGTTTTCTTAAGAAAATTATAAGTCATTGTTGAGTTTTAAACAAAGACTTGATAGGATCAGTTTTCTTCTGCTCCAAGGCATAAGAAATGCTTGCTAAATTCACAAACACACACACACACACACACACACGCACACACCACTAACAACAATAACAACAACAACAACAACAACAACAACAACAAAACCTAGGATTAATGAACTACAGAATATTGGACAAATAATAGTAAGTCTACTTGCTAGTTCCTAACTACCTATAAGAATATATATTGTATAAATATTCAATTAAAGCATATTTATAAATTATTAAGAATGCTACATAGAATCAAGGGAGATAAAAAATAGCAGGTGTAAGGCGATACATATTTATGCAGATTGGCATGTAAACAGTTGTGTTTAGAGTAACATAAGAGTTATAATCATACAAATTTGATAATGATGTGTATATTCTGGAATGTCAGTATTATCATTTAATATTCATAGTATGCACACACAGACATTAATTAAATCAGGTCCTACCTCCAGCTTTACCTCACATTCAATTTTCAGCATCATTTATCATGTAGCAACACTGTATATAAAACCATGAGAGATTAAGTAGAGAAAAAGAAAGTAAAGTGATGAGACATGGTTTCTAATATTCACTGAATTTATAAACTAGTGTTTAGAGACAGATAAATAAGAGCAGAGCAGCAATAGCAGAAAGTAATGTTTATTGAACTCTACAATGAACCAGGCACTGAGCTAAGTGCTTTATAAGCATTGTCATATTTAACCCTCCCAATGGCTCTATGATGTATATATTCTATTACTAATTCCACTTTACACATGATGAAATTTGCCTCAAGAAGATCAATTGACTTTCTCAAGAGTAAGCCATCTCAGTAGAAAGTGGTGGATTCAGGATTTGAATCTGGGATACCTTTCTCCATTCTCCCATAATACAAAACTATGTGTTTAAACAGCATGCCATATTTCTTTTTCTGTTAAAGAAAAAGCTAAAAATATATGATTGTATAAACTAAGCTCCACAATGGAATTCAAGAAAGATGTGGAAATGCACAGAAAGAAGTAATTCTGATTATTAGGAACAGTGTCAGAAGGATATAACTTTTGAGTTCCATTTCAAGGTGTGGGAAGCATCTCTCAATCCAAAGAGTAGACACCCCAGGCAATGAGAATGGCATCAGCAATCTCTATAATGCATCTGAAGTTGGCAAGGAACTCTGACTATTCTAGGATAACATAGTTTGAGTATGCAGGGAGATGTAGAGGAAGATAAGCCTGTGTTGGGTGGCAGAGTAGGCCACCTAAAATATACCTCTTTGACATGATTAATTTTGAGTTGAAGGCACTTGGAAAAACAGCAAATGCAAAGAGAGGTTTTCTCCAAACTCCCCTTATCTGTTTAAAGACAGATCCTCTAAAAGGAACTCAATTGTTATAAATCTCCCTGGAAGTTTCATCAACCAAGAAAGATTGATACTTATCAGAGGGGAGGGGACTAGAAATTGACACCTGACCCATACAAACTTTGTTACATACTAACATATCTTCCATCTAGTCTTTTAAGCTCCCATTCATCTTTCCAAAAAATCTTGTCCTCTAAGTAGCCTACATCCTCTCTCCCCTCACCCTATTAAGATGGCATATAAACTGTCAAATCTCACCACTTAATTAGGTATTCACTTCTTTCCCCTTGTGATATCCCTGTGTATATCATATTAAACATCAATAAATTTGTATACCTTTTCCTCTTCATATACTATCAGTTTATTTCATAGACACAGCTACCAAATCTAGAAACATAAAATGTAAATCTTTCCTTCCCTATGCCTGGAAAGGAACTGAATGCATATTAAGGTTCTCAAGTTTTCTTTGTAGGGAGGTAATCAATGGTTTTTATACAAAGGAGTAATATAATCGTACTTGTTTGTATGAACCTAACTGGTAACAGTGGAGGAAGGCTTGGAAGATGACAATGAACCATGGGAGACCACCTAGGAAACTAACAGAAAAGCACTGTGAATAGAAAGCAAAGGATGGATATAAGAAATATGGAAGAGGTAGCATCCATGGGGCATGGTGATTGAATAGATATTAGTGGTTAGAGAGGGTGAAGTATTCAGAATGCCACTTGAATTTTCCAGCCCACATAAACATACATATGCTTTGTGTATACTTGTTTTATAACAGAACTTGTGAGACAAGAAAGGGAACATGGGGTGGGCAGCAGGAGGAAGAACACTGACTAATTTGAATACACTGAGTATGAGATATCTATGAAACATGGGGATGGCAATATCTAACAGCAGCTGGAAGTATGTGGCTCCTTGGTAACTTAGAGAGCAGCATCTGCGGCAACAGTGAAACCTGCAAAGTCAAGGAAAATAGAACAAAGATTTTCTCTCACCCAATCAGATCTAGATCAGGACTGTACCTTACGTGTGCTCCCTTAACACTCCTGTTGATTAAATGAACATACCCTTACTCTGAATATATTTTGCCTTGACACATTTCTTCAAAATAGAGAATAGTCTGGAATTAAAACATTAACTAAGAGAGCAAAATATCAGATCCCGCAGTCTGTGGTAACAGTTTCCAATGATCATAAAAGGTCATTTAACTACACATATCAACAGTGCAAAATATGTAATCAGTATGAATTTTGCCAAAGAGTATGTTCCTGGGGAATTGAATTTTATTGTTTTGGTTAGTGACAGGGTTAGAGTATAAAGAACTTTAAGAAATAACATTAAAGACTCAAAAATAACTGTATATTGTTATGAAAGTAGTTAGAAATGGTGCTGCCAAGTACCTGAGAATCACTATGTTTCTCATCATTATGGTCCACTCTCTGTGGTTTTTATTTAAAAATTTTTACTACACCAGGTACCTCTGCTACATCTGCTACTTTGGAATAAATGTCTAGGTATTTGGGATTTATTGCTCACTGTAAAATAATTCTCCAAATCCTTTGGGAATTTTATTTTTCCTAAACTTGTTTTAAATGCCCCATTTCAGGTTTGAGGATTCTTGTATTGAATTGTAGATGGTTTCTTTCTAATCATGCATTTTCATTCCAAGTTGTAGTTTCAAAATCAGCTAATAATGCTTTATCATTTCTTGCTTATCTTTCCTTAACCAAAATCACCAATGAGGTAATAAAATAGCAAAAAGGAAAACAGTCTCCCAAACCAAATTTACTCATGAAGGTAAGAGTGAACTCTGTATTTCTGAAAGGCCTATGAACTGAGGAAGAGATTTAATTCTTCCCTTTTTTGCATGGCAGGGAAATCTGCAGGATTAGAGTAGAAATTCTGTAAAGTTGCTCCCAAATGTAAAATGCTAGATTCTGTAAGTATTCAGGTAAAATGGAAGCACTAATATCTTGAGAAAAAGTGAATAGTTTTATTTCTGTAATGGAAATACTTGAACATATTATTTAAGCTAGTTTTATGTTTTATAGGCAGTCTTCCTATTCTAGATTGAAGGCAAATTACAGTAAAAGTAAATTTCCATGTCTTTTGTATGTTCTATGATTTCTAAAACAGAGCTAAGGACCTAGGAAGTACAAGGCAACCTCAGCCTAAATTTAACCTACAATAAACTATCTCAAAGACAGCTATGTTACTCTAATGTAAAAAAATGGTATTGAGACACACTTTGTATTTCTAACATGATTACTCATTGAGGACTCTTGTTTTGAGTCTGGGCTGTTTGTCACCCCTGGCATTAAAATTGTAACTCCCAGTACTCTGAGCTTTGAAGAGCTATGTTCACTTATCAGAATCCATTCCTTCCATCACCTTATAAAAATAGAGAGAGAGAGAGACAGACAGACAGACAGACAGACAGAGACAGACAGAGAGAACGAGAGTGAAGGAGGGGCAGAGAGGGAGAGAGAAGGAAACACAGAATCCAAGGCATGCTCCAGGCTCTGAACTGTCAGCATACAGCCCAACGCAAGGCTCAAACCCACAAACTGTGAGATCATGACCTGAGCAGAAGTCAGATGCTCAGCCGAATGAGCCACCCAGGCGCCACTATAAAAGTTTCTTTAGATGATCATACATTCCTAACCCTAATCATAATTCCTTCCTCATTTAATACAACTTTTTGCAAGGTTGAAAACAAGTGCATTTCAGGATATAAAGAGCATTAATCTTATACCTTAGTATTAGAAGCAAAATTTTTTATAATATTTCCCTGAATTTAGCCAATATGATGATAGCTATTGTGGGGTGATCCTGGGCCAGAATATCCACTAGGAAAATTCTATTTCTGCTAGAATTTTTTTAGACAAACATATCTTTTGGACCATAATTCTTGTGCTTTTGAGTAACTCTCCATCTAATTCTTAAAATTTTCTAATCTGTATGCATTCATTTATGTGTATGTGTATATATATATACCCTTGTATATATGTGTGTGTATTTATGTATATAAGAATTTATTGATTTTACTGCATTACTTATAAATGCTGTGCTTTTTCTTGTATTAATTTAATGTATGTCTTAAATATGAAATTGCATTATGCAATTCTGAAAGACATTTTTAGATGCTTTGTGTGGAAGAAGCTATTCAAATACTGTGGCATTACTTCCTGACAACACATTCCTTTTTTATTCGTTCCTTTGTTGGAAAGATAAAAATGTGCCCTATGAAATTTTTCTGCTTGAGGAAAACAAGCAATAACAGAATAGCTTCAGTAGTGCTCAGTTTGTGACATGGATATAAACTAGGTCTGCAAATCTACCTTTAATGTGTTTGCTGTCTGTAGGTATTTCTAACATCTCAAAAAATTATATGATCTTAGGAATCATATATGTTTCAATGTCAATGTGTTATTCAAAGTCAGCACTTGGACTAAAAAAATAAAAAGGCAGGATATCAAAGGGAAAATTTTACTCCCATGTTCATTACAGCATTATTCACAATAGCCAAGAGGTGGAAACAATCTAAATGTCCACTGATAGATGAATAAAGAAAATGTGGGATATACATACACCAGGATATTATTCAACCATACACAAGAAGAAAAAATGTTATATGTTATATGCTACAACATAGATGTACCTGGAGGACATTACACTAAGTGAAACAAGCCAGACATAAGGACAAATACTGCATGATACCACTCATCTGAGGTATCCAAAATAGTCAAAATCGTAGAAGCAGAAAGTATAATGATGGTTTAAGGAGCTAGGGGTAAAGAGAAAATGGGAAGTTGCTATTCTTTTTTTCTCCCTTAAGTTTGTTAATTTTGAGAGAAAGAGCACAAGCAGGGGAGGAGCAGAGAGGGACAGAGAGAGACTCCTAAGGGAGACTGTCAGTGAAGAGCCCAACATGGGGCTTGAACTCATGAACCACAAATCATGACCTGAGGTGAAACCAAGAGTTAGATGCTTAACTGACTGAGCCACTCATGCACCCTAGGAGTTGTTATTCAATGGATATAGAGTTTCAGTCATGCAGGATGAAAAAGTTCTAGAGATCAGTGGTACACATTGTGCTTACATTACAGTTAAGAATGCTGTACTGTACACTTAAAATTTTAAGAGGGTAGATTTCAGGTATTTCTCATGACAATAATAAGGCAAACTTCTATTTAGGTCACTAACTCTATATGCACAGACACACACATACACACACAGTCATAATGAATCCAAATTTTTACTTATGTATCTGAGTAATTCAGAGTTCTGTGCCAATTCATGGTAGATGAGTCAGTGAATTTCTCTTTCTCTCCTGGCAACTTATTATAAATAGACTGTGCTTAGGAGCCCAGACGAAGTATGTGTGTGTGTGTGTGTGTGTGTGTGTGTGTGTGTGTGTGTGTGAAATGAAGGGAAGACAGAAAAAATGCCAGTGTTGTGTCTAGATAGATTTTGAGATTTACATTGTAGGGTTATTTTGTGACAGCGCTAAGAGAAGGCTTCTAAGTATTAGGCAGAGTAACCCAGGGAACAACAATGGAGTTAGAGCTATAGCAATGATAAGAACTTTCTATAATTAAGCAGACCATAAGTAGAGACCCTAGCTGGTTTACTCTTGTGTGCTCTCCCCTTTGTAACTCCTTGGTGCCCTGGAGACATGTTGCTGCCTGAGAATATTGAAAGTAGTCATGGGATGGTCTACGGAGATTTCTGTACAGAGATAAGCTCCAAATAAGTGATAGAATGGGTTATATATATTAGTGCTCTGTTTAGTGAGAGTCTCAAAACACTCTAATTGTTAATATGTATGCTTCTATTATATATTCATACTAGAATCACTCTGATATAAGATTTATATAAGAAAGTTTTTTAAGTTTATTTATTTTGAGACAAAGAGAGATAGAGTGTGTGTGTGGGAGAGGCAGAGAGAGAGAGAGAGAGAGAGAGAGAGAGAGAGAGAGAGAGAGAGAATCCCAAGCAGGCTCTGCGCTGTTAGCACAGAGCCTGATGAGGGGCTTCAACTCATGAATTGTGAGATCGTGACCCTAGCTAAAACTGAGTTGGACACTCAACTGACTGAGCCAACTAGGCGCCCCATGTTTCTTTCTTTTTTTTTTTAACTGTGAGTTTCCCTTTTAGTATCTTCAGGTATTCTCATTTTAGTGGGATGTGTAGTTGGGGGGAGTGATTTTCACTCATATGTACAAACAAAAGTGTATATCTTTGCTCTTATGTCTTAACAATGTCTGGCATTTGTGGATCAAAGTGTGACAAAATATTAGGCTGTTAGTTATTTTGCATAAAACACACATCAAAACACATATTAACTGAACAGCAGATGGTAGAGAAAAGAAAATCAGATTGCAGTGTGGGTGAAACATACCCAATAAGTTCTGTAAAGATGGAAACCTTGGTATAAGAGACACCATATTGAGTAAGCAAATGGAATGTCTAATCTGATTCTTTCATTCTTATTGCTTTTGATTTATCCTGTCTCTATAAATACATTATCATTTTTATCATAATGCCTTAAAGATATTTTTTGATAGAACAGGGGGATAGAAAGAAAATGTTTATTTAGTAATACATCTTGGGAAATATTTAACCTATGAATACAGACCTTTAATGATGTGTCGCATTTATAGTGCTGCCTAATATTCATTAGAGAATGAAAACAATTTAGTTAAAAATACTAATGTTCTTGAAAAAAAATGATGAATATGGGTAAATAGTCTAATATATATGGGAAGCATCTTCAGCTCGTCTTATGAATCAAATACAGTATTTATGTATTTTAATATTATTCAGTTTCAAATAGAATATTTATATATTTTAATATTATTCAGTTTATAAATTATTTTCTCAGTCACAATAAAAAAGAAGTAGAAAATAAGGATGAGTATCTAAAAAGAACATATGGAAAAGAACTTAAAAATTTGCACATTTACCACTGACATAGAACTTTCAGCAAATAAAAATGACATTTTATTTAGACTAGACTGAAACTGAGTTACATAAACTAAACAAGAACAATGACAGATGCTAGATCTAGAGAAAATGATAACCCAATCGTTAAGGAGCTAATAATGCATTTTTCAAGCAAAATAATAATGTGATTAAACTGTATCCAAAAATACTGCATACTTATATGTTTTGACATTATTACAAAGCAAGAAAACACATGTCTCAAAGCTAACAACAGGGGAGAATAGTGATGCTTCTAGAGAGGCATCTTTGCTTTTAGATGAATTAAGAAGAAATGAATTATATGGCTTATTCAGAAAGGGTATGAAAAATGTTACAAAGGTAATGTAACTATTACGGAAATGTCAATCTTGAAAAGGGGCTAAATACATGACAAAGAACTTTGCTAAGCCCATAGATACTTGTCCATAAAAATAAAGCCTATTGAACATTCTTACATTTCAGAATGCAGGCATATTATAACTATCCAGTTTAGGAATGGGGGAGAATCACTCTAAAACAGATTTTCAAACTGTTCAATTAAACAAGCTCCCTCTCCTGTTTACTTTAATCTGCTTCTTCTTCCCTTTTATAGAAATGACCTACTTTAAAAAAAAGACACAGAGACTCTTATTATGAAAACACAAAAGCACTACATACATTGCTCCCCAGGACAGGTGTGCATCAATTTCCGTGGCAGGCCATGAGTGAAATTTTGCTATTGTGATGCTGAGTTTAATATTTGTGCATTTGCCAAGCAGGAGGATATTAATCAATCACACAGAGTCACTGAGTGGAGCTCAGCGTAACTGCAGACCACCTCTTGCTTTCCTTTGATGTCATTTGGCTGAAACCTTAACTGCACAACAATGTTGTCCTTCTGAGACTAGGTTTTATGCTGTTCTGGACAAGCTGAAAATGGTATTGTCACAGCCCATTATAATTTTCATAGCAACCGCCTCACAGCCCTAAGAAACAAGTCTGTTTTTTATGCATAAAAGAAAGTTCCAAGTCCCGCCAGGTGGGTAGGTGAATATTTCTGGCTGCAATTTTGCTAAGTTTCTGAATAAGTTTTGCTTTAATTAGAAGTCTTTTTCTGAATTACTTTGATGTTAATCATACATGGCTGTCACATTTCCTTGTACATGTTCCCCAACACTGACACAAACATTACTAAATCTAATCAATATTTATGGAGTGTTCCATATGCTACCTACTGTGATTCTTTTGATGCCATTTTATTGGATAATGCATAAAGGGTGGTATATATAATGACATACTTTTATTCCTCTAGTCAATAATTTTTATGAAAAGTTTTCTATAGATGGTAGTTGCTTTCAATTTATATTTGACCATATTTAAAAATGAATGTTTTGCATTCAGAATTCTATATAATGCGTATCTGAATTCACAAGGACTTTTAACTCCAAAAAGCATAATCATTAACTTCCCTTCAACTAAACTGAAGAACATAAACAATGCAAACAATGACTTAGATCAAATAAAGACCATATTAAAACGAGGCCCCCTAGAAGTAGGCATTAAGAAATATTTAACAAGAGGGGCACCTGGGTGGTTCAGTTGGTTAAGTGTCTGACTTTTGCTCAGGTCACGATCTCATGGTTTGTGGGTTCAAGCCCCACATCAGGCTCTGTGCTGATAGCTCAGAGCCTGGAGCCTGCTTCAGATTCTGTCTCCCTCTCTCTCTCTCTGCTCCTCCCCTGCTCATACTCTGTCTCTCTCTTTCAAAAACAAATAAACATTAAAAAAAATAAAAAGTAGTATATAACAAGAAGTTGAAAGCCAGGAACCCACCTAAAGTACCTAAAGTAACATTAGGAAGAAAATCTAAGCAGTACAAAACTGACTCTTGCCTAAAACTGGATTGACCACTGCTGTGCAAAGCAATACAATGTCCTTCCTGCTCTCTGTATTCATAATCCACTACTAACATTCAGTGCGGCCATTAAAAGTAATTCTGACCAGATGGTCCTCTATTTTTGAAGATGTATAATATATGCATTTTCTCTCCCTGAGCAATGCTTTCAAGTACATTATTTCTCTAAAAAGCAAGGTTGCTTTTACTAAGAACACACAGCATTGGTTACAGAAGACTCTGGTCACTGCTCACAGGCATAAAGTGAACAGTGTAGCTTGTCCATTTGCCTCTTTATTTATAGGCCCATGAACAGATGGCAAGCAGCACTAGGGTTACTATCTTTAAACTCATAGGTGAGCAATATACATTTAAGCAAAACATCTTTAGAGCGTTCCAGCAGTCTCACATAAATGGTTTAAAGTCAACACTGCCTGAAGAAAGAATATGGAAAGAGCTGATCATTGGTGTTTTCCTCTGGTTATTGATATGTTGGGAGTCTTAAGCTATACACAAGCCTGTTATATTGTGCCATATTTAGATTCCTTCAGATATTTCAAACCTTCATGTTTGAGTACATATCATCAAAATATGTCTGTTACATTAGACAGAAAAACAACAAGAACAAACGCTGAGATGTTACCACTAAAAAATATGAGATGAAAAGCAAAAAAAAAAAAAACCCTGTAAAAGACAGATTTTTAAAATGCATTATTTGACTAGTTTCTTATATCTACTGTGAATCTGGGGTTGATTGTTTTGTCATTTTGCTGATCTTAGGAGGTTTTCCAATCACTACTGCATTCTTTTCTAAGCTGTTATTTAATGCTAGTAAACAATAAAGGGGCTTCTCTCTTTTTCTTTTTGCAGATCTCTCCTAAGAAACACCAGAAATGTGTGATTTCTGTACTGTTTATGTTTATAGTTCAAAGAAGTACATTCAAAGCCTGACAGGCAGGCACTGTTTTTTATAGTTAATTAAAGACATTTTATACGAAATGACAATGCAGTTGCCACTCCAAATATTAAGTGGTACATCTGACTTTTAGCTACATGAGGTATTTGTTTGATCCTTTTATTATAGCTTTCTATTTAGAAGTAAACATGCACCCCATGCAATGTGTCTCTCAGCAGAAGAAAAAAAAACAAAACTTAAAACTTAAATATATAATTCTAATTTGATTTATAATGAATGGAGTTCCTATTCATATGAAGTAATATAAGCAGTAATTTTTATATGAAACAAATATTATCAGAATTTTATATTAGAGATACCTTAAAGCTCTGATGCCATATAAAAACAGAAATCTCTCCAATTAGAGTAGGACAAAATATTATTTTCCAAACTTGATTTATTCCTTTTTGGGTGTGTTGATGTGCCCTAAAATCTCTACTTTGCCATGGAGGGGACAAGGAACATAGATGGAAACTTCTTATTTATTAAAGTAATGGGATAAGAAACATCAGGGATAGCTGGAGGAACAAGCAAATTCCTTATCAATTTCTACACATTTTTTTTACTGTTTACTTCCCAATTTTAGAAAATTCTTGAGCTTATAAATGGAAAGTAGTTATGCTCAACATTGTATATTTAAAGAGTTCAGAAAAAAGTGTGTTTTGAGGAGTCTATCAAAATACAATTCTAACCTCATCTTTGCCTCATTAAAGGAAAAACAAAATCAGCTGCTGTTGTTTCTTGAAAATTCATTTGTCCTTATGAGTCCTTATGAGAAAGAATTCTATATTTTTTATTCTATTAATAATACATTTGAGAAGCTTGATCTAATTTTGTTTCTATAGTTTTAGCACTATTTTTTCTCCAATTGTGGATGGTGTTTAAGATATTGATGATGATTTGACATGTTAAAAAAAAAGGTATCAAGTTACAGTGGACCAATTACAATCACTGACAAGGTCAGGTTACACTGATTCTTTTTTTTTTTAAATGTTTTTATTTATTTTTGAGAGAGAGAGAGAGAGAGAGAGAGAAAGACAGCATGATCAGGGGAGGGTCAGAGAGAGAGGGAGACAGAGAATCTGAAGACAGGCTCCAGGCTCTGAGCCAGGTGTCAGCACAGAGCCTGACATGGGGCTTGAACTCACAAACTGTGAGATCATCACCTGAGCTAAAGTCTGGTGCTTAACATACTGAGCCACCCAGGCACCCCTACACTGATGCTTAAAGTGGAAAGGTGTACAGATAATTAGGGTTCCCATTAGTCACATTCATGCATATGAATAGTAGTACCACCACCACTTTCTTTTGCAAATAAAATGCCTAATATCCCTCAATTCTGTTACTTACCCTCTGGTATTATTAGTCAAAAATATACGAATGGGCTCCTATCTCTAATATAGAGCTCAATGTGGCTTCTGTTAACATTGATATTTCTTCTATCAGATCAATGTGTGAATTTTAATATCTGGCTAATTTAACTTGAATTATTGTCAGGTAATAGTAAATACGAGAGCTATGTTTGTTTATAAACAACTAAACAGCAAACAATCACTCATAGGAAAAGAAAATGATTTTTCAAGTCTGCATTTTGCCTCATATTCTTTAGAAAAGAGAAGGTATAATATTAAAGGAATGCCCTTGAATCTATTATTTTAAAGCATTTTTACAACATTACTTTAGTTTTAAGAAGTTAATAAGAACTACTGACAAACAATAGGCAGGACTCAAGAATTTTACTTTGCAATCAGAAAAGTAGTTGGGTTGTAAAATAAATGATGGCATTGTAACATTTTCAGTGTTCACCTGCTTTAGTTTATTTCTTACAGATTGCACCCAGAATGGACACAGTAATCCCTCTGGTTCAAGCTCAACAGAATGTCATCTGAATTTTCAGAAAATTCAGAAAAGTAACAGTAGCATTATAATAGTCATCACACGATTCATATTCCAGGCAATTTGCTTTCTCATCTTGTCTAGACACCCTGCACTGGTTTCTATTACCTTTCTCTTTCAATGCATGCTGTTCCTATTACGGAAGCTAGTGCACATCTAACTTTTTCATTTGGCCTAGACCCCAATACATAAACACATTTGTCCCATCTACACAAGTCTGGTGTAGATTTTGCTCAAGGCAAATATAAAACCAGAGAGAAACTAGTCAACTGTCAAAAACATTTTTTTCCTTAATGTGTAAATAAAGTTTATCTAAATAGGGCTTGAGGTACAGTAAAAAGAACTAGACTCTTTCCCTTTATCAAATTGCCTATGCTCCCTACCCCTAGTCTACTTGTTTCTTTGTCCTTCATAAATCAGGGGGTTTGAAGTCTAGGAAGTATGAAAAGGAGAAACAGGAGAGAAAAAGAGAAAGAGAAAAGAAAAAAGGAAAAGGATCATGTATGCTTCTCTATGCATCTATACACCATCTATCTATTGTGATATATATAATAAATGATAATCTTTGCAGAATGCCCTAGGATAAATGGATGAGGTTGCTCATGTACTAAGGCAACCAACTGGAGGGCACTGGCCACTCCAAGGGCTAAGGGATCTGATATCTTAACATGGTGATGATAAAACTGTGGGATTCTGTGTTCCAGATCTCCAAATTATATGTAATTTAGGAAGACAGAAAAATACCACAGAATCAAATGTAATTGAATTGCTTTTGTATGAATCTGAAACAAATATAAATACAGATAATTTAGTGGATACAAGATATAGTTATTTAGACAAAAATCACACAAAAAAAACAGATTAGACCTGAAAAACAATAATCATCAGATTAAGAAATATGTGAAGCTTTTCCCAAAGGTTTTAAAATAATATCCATGGAATAATAAATAGTTGAACACATTCCACATTCTTCTAATTCAGTAGGAATGTATGCCCAGTCACTATAATAGGCACTGTACACCTGTCTTTCACAGGACCCTCATGATGGAGAGATGCATGCAGAGTGTCTAGAGTGATAGATGAGGTGAGCATCATTTAAGGGCAGAACTTAAATTTCAACCCATATTTCTATTACTCCAAAGGTCATGCTCTTAATATTAATCACTGGTTAAAAGCTTTTTTTAATGAAAGGAATGCTTTCTTTTCGCAGTCTTACACAAAATCTCATTTTCTAAAACAGATGAAAATAGGGCTGCTCTGGGTGAGTGGAGGAGGCTGGAGGGGAATAAGGTTCCCATCTCATCAGTAACCTCTGATGTATCTTGTGGGAAATCCCTAGGGCACCTCAGAACACTCTTTGACAAATAATTGTATTGAATCATAAAACCATAAAATCCACAAGTACTCACATGTTCATTTCCAAAGAACAGGACTTAAAACACAAACATGGGTATATGCTATATCACATTATTAGGATTTAAGTGTTATTTAGTTCTGAGAGAGAGACAGAGAGAGAGAGAGAAAGGCAGAGAAAAAGTGAGGCAGATGATCTGAAGTGGGCCTCATGCAGAGAGCCCTGATATGGAGCTTGAATCCAGTAACTGTGAGATCATGACCGGGGCCAAAGTCAGACACTTAACTGACTGAACCACCCAGGTTCCCTTGTCATACCACATTATGCCCCATGTTTCTTGTTTTACTTGTGTACCTGTTTTCTCTCTCATACTGGATCTTTAAGGGTAGAGGGCAGAAGGATAAGAGTTTAATAAAAGAGGATGATCAATTAAGTAAACAGTCGACAGCCATCTATTAAAAGTAGGTTTCCATAATAAACGTAGAATATTGTTTCTCATCATCCCTTCCTTTCACACCACAAGAATGTCCAAGGGAGGGAAATGTGAAAGATGTGGACCAGTTTTCTTTAATAAGGATTCTTCAACTCAAACATTTCTCAGCAACAAAATGAAGCCTGCCTTCCAACAACTTGGGACACCACTTATGTGCATACATAACATGTTATCTTGAAAATAGTAGCTTGAACAAACAGCTTTTACAGTTTCTAAATTTGGACAAACTGAATGATGCATTTAAGTATTCCTCTAAATTCCCTATCACCTGTTCAGTCCACTTCTATTTTTTCCCTTATAAATTCAAATGCAGAAGAAATCAGCTCCCATAGAAGACAGAGTCAGTCAAAAAGATAACATTATGCAACCTGGTAGACCCTTATCTTTAACTGTCCTGGAAGAATACTGTCACTGCTTTTAACAGTATATTATCAGCACTCTTGACAAAGAGCTACACATGTTTGCTAATTTCTGATTTAAATGTAACTCCACAGTAGAAATTTTCCACCATATTACATTTTGCTGTGCTGAACTTGTCTCTTATTTTAATGTACCAAAAGAAAATATTTTACTTTCAGATTTATGAAGATACACAATATTCCTGGCAAGACCAGTCAAGTAAGTGAGGAGGAAATTTGTTCAACTCAGGTTATATGTATCTACCTTTATGGTTTCTGAAAGAAGTTTTACAAAATTGAAAAGCCTTACTCTACCCTGACTCCATGGTCCTATTTTCCATACTTGATAATAGAACATAAAGACAATTTTTCCAAATTGTATGCATGAACATACAGTTAGTCTAGCTAAATCTTAAGTGATTTAGAGTGAAAGGAAGTCATGAAAGAACAGAAAAAAAGAGGAAGAAAATGAGCAGAGACAATAAAAGTTTAAAGAAGTGTCATGATGATAAAAATATTGAAATTACATATTTCCAAAAACATTATATAAAATATAGAAGTAATGTGCTACTCTTATTATAAGAAGATTATTATATTGATCCACCAATCAATATAACAGGAAATCTCATTACTGGCAATGAGGATGGATTTATAATCATTCATGTACATAATTATTTAGTGTCTATTTGTGACCTCCGATATACAGCAACAAAATAGTTGGCTGAATTAAAGTTCAGTGTCTGGGAAGAGAAAACTCTCAAACAACTACCAAAGTAATAATCTTTGGTTCACCATTATGTCAATTAGTGACAATTCTATTTTTATCAGTTGCTTAGGTCAAACGTCTTAGGAATTTTTCTTGACTTCTTTCATATCACACACATCTATCATTCTAATAAAACTGTATCCATTCTCCCTCTAAAGGATTAGAAAGAACCATTATAAGTTATGGAGTAAACCTGACCAAGGACGTAAAAACCTATATGATGAAAACAATAGAAAATTCATGAAAGAAATTGAAGAAGACACCAAGAAATGGAAAAACATTCCATGCTCATGGATCAGAAAAATAGTCATTGTGAAAATATCATTACTTACCCAAAGCAATCTACACATTCAATGCAATCCCCATCAAAATGGCACCAGCATTCTTCTCAAAGCTAGAACAAGCTATCCTCAAATTCATATGAAACCACAAGACACCCTGAATAGCCAAAGTAATACTGAAAAAGAAAACCAAAATGGGAGGCATCACAATCCCAGACTTTAGCCTCTACTACAAAGCTGTCATCATCAAGACAGTATGGTATTGGCATAAAAACAGACACATAGACCAATGGAATAGAATAGAGAACCCAGAAATGGGCCCATAAATGTACAGCCCATTAATTTTTGACAAACCAGGAAAGAGTATGCAATGGAAAAAAGACTGCCTCTTTAGCAGGTGGTGCTGGGAGAACTGGACAGCAACATGCAGAAGAATGAAACTAGACCACTTCCTTATACCATTCACAAAAATAAACTCAAAATGGCTGAAGGACGTGAATGTGAGACAGGAAACCATCAAAACCTTAGAGGAGTAAGCAGGAAATAGCCTCCTTGACCTCAACCGCAGCAATTTCCTACTCAACACATCCCCAAAGGCAACCCGAAAGCAAAAATGAACTATTGGGACCTCATAAAGATAAAAAGCTTCTGCACTGCAAAGGAAACAATCAAGAAAACTAATAGGCAACTGACAGAATGGGAAAAGATAGTTGCAAATGACATCAGATAAAGGGCTAGTATCCTACATCTACAAGGAACTCACCAAACTCCACACCTGATAAATAAATATCCCAGTGAAGAAATGGGCAGAAGACATAAACAGACAGTTCTCCAAAGAGGACATCCAGATGGCCAACAGGCACATGAAATGAGGCTCAGTATCACTCATCATCAGGGAAACACAAATCAAAATCACACTGAGATACCGCCTCACACCAGGCAGAGTGGCTAAAATGAACAAATCAAGAGACTATAGATGCTGGCCAGGATGTGGAGAGATGGGCACCCTCCTACACTGTTGGTGGGAATGTAAACTGGTGCAGCTGCTCTGGGAAACAGTATGGAGGTTCCTCAAAAAACTATCAGTAGAACTCCCCTATGACCCAGCAATAGCACTGCTAGGGATTTACCCAAGGGATACAGAAGTGGTGATGCATAGGGGCACATGTACCCCAATGCTCATAGCAGCACTGTGAACAATAGCCAAATCATGGAAAGAGCCTAAATGTCCATCACCCGATGAATGGATCCAGAAGAGGTGGTATATATATACCTATATATACACACACACACATATACATACATACAATGGAGTACTACATGGCAATGAGAAAGAATGAAAATGAAATCTGGACATTTGTAGCAAAGTGGGTAGACCTCGAAGGTGTCATGCTAAGCAAAATAAGTCAGGCAGAGAAGGACAGATACCATATATTTGCACTCATAGGTCTAACAGGAGAACAAGAGAAACCTAATGGAGGACCATGGGCAGGGGAAGGGGGAAAGACAGTTGGGGAGAGAGATGGACACAAAACCTGGGAGACTATTGAATACTGAAATGGAACCAAGGGTTGAAGGCAGAGCGGGAGGGGGAAGTGAGGTGGTGGTAATGGAAGAGGGCACTTGTGGGGAAGAGCACTGGGTGTTATATGGAAACCAATTTGACAATGAACTATTTAAAAAAATAAATAAAGTGATCAAAAGTAGTCAAAAATTGGCAATTTCATATGGTTCAAACTGATATATCCAGGTATTTGAGCACTTTTCATGACCTCTAACACAACCTTAGTCTAAGACAGCATTATCTCTAGCTTGGATTACTGCAATATTTTCCTATCTGGTATCCTTGTTTCTAACCTATCATGCTTAACAGTCTGTTTTTAACTTGATAGTCAGGGTGATTTGTCAATACCTAAGTCAAAGCACATCTTTCCCCCCTGCTTAGAACCTTTCAATGGCTTCTTATCTTTCTTGGAAAAAAGAAACACACAACAAAACAACAACTCAAGTCCTTTTGACCTTATCTCCTATTATTCTTAGCTTCATTTAGTCTGCTTCAGGCACACAGAACTCATTTTCCCTGGAACATACCAGGCATATTTTTTTGCTTCATGGCCTTTGCACTTACTCTTCACTTTGCCTGAAATACTTTTTGCCCAAATATCTGCATGACTTCCTTTAGATCCTTATTTTGAAGTCACCATAATAGTGAAGGTTTCTCTGGCCATCCGATCCCCTTAAAAATATTTTTTTAATGTTTATGTATTTTTTGAGAAAGAGAAACAGAGCGTGAACAGGGGAGGGGCAGGGAGAGAGGAAGAAACAGAATCTGAAACAGGATCCAGGTTCTGAGCTGTCTGCACAGGGCCCAAGGTGGGGCTTGAAACCAGAACCATGAGATCATGACCTGAGTTGAAGCTGGGCACCTAACCAACGGAGCCACCCAGGTGCCCCCCATATCTTAAATACCAACATACCCCTAGCATTCTCTTCCTTGCTTTCTTTTTCCCATGGGATTTATTAACTTCTAACAATCTTTATAATTAAAAAAAAGAAAAAGAAAAGAAAGGTCTGTGGGCCCCCTGGGTGGCTCAGTTAGTGGAGTGTCTGACTTCAGCTCAGGTCATGATCTCATGTGTCATGGGTTTGAGCCCCGTATGGAGCCCTGTGCTGAGAGCTCAGAGTCTGGAGCTGTTTCTGTGTCTCCTTCTCTCTCTGCCCCTCCCCCACTCACGTACTTTCTCTCTCTGTCTCTCAAAAATAAATAAATGTAAACAAATGGTCCGTTTCCCCTTACTAGTATATAAGCTCCAAGAAGGCAGAAACTTTTATTTGTTCTATGTACTGTGGTTCCCCAGAGCCTATACAAGTGTCTAGGATATTAGTAGCCAGTCAGTATCTTTTTTGCTGAATAAATGAATGCATGGGTCTTAAAAACTTAAGCTGGTCAATTGGTTAATTCATTCTTTATTCTATTCTGTTCTTCAACTCTCATTCAAGCTGATTCTTTGGTGGCAGTTTTGTTCCTCTGCAAATTCAGAATGAGGCTATCTTGTTTGTCTTGTGAGTCATTAAGTTAATCTAAGAGAAAACCAGTTAAAGCAGTGTAGGGAAGATATCTCTAAATTTCTGTCTGGCATTCTTTAAGAATAGGACACTAGCCTAACCTTTTTCTTTTCATTCCTTTTCTTTCTCTTTTTTATTCCAGGAAGGTCATGATTGCTTATCCAGCAACTTCCTTCTTACATAAAGATTAGAACTAGCAGTAAAGAAATATGTTTGTGAATTCATCATGCCTTGGGCCCTAAAACTGCTTTCTAAGCTTCTTCACCAAATGGCTTTATCTCTCAAAGACTCAAAGAGATCCTTCATAAGAAGAAATGAAATTTTAGATTATCTGAAGTTTTGTATTATTGATAGTTAATGTTGTCATCAATGAAAATGGTGGAGAACTGACTGATTTCTTTTAAATTTTTTTAACATTTTATTTATATTTGTAAGACATAGAGAGAGGCAGAGCATGAGCAGGGGTGGGGCAGGTAGAGATAGAGACACAGAATCCAAAGCAGGCTCCAGGCTGCAAGCTGTCAGCACAGAGCCCGATGTGGGGCTTGAACCCACCAACCTTGAGATCATGACCTGAGCTGAAGTTGGACGCCTAACGTACTGAGTACCCAGACGCCCTGTGACTGGATTTTAAACATAGCACTTTCTTGGTAGCCATAAGAAAAGTTGCTGGGAAATATTTTGATAGCTTTAAGGAGATTCAGAGGAATACTGTTGTTGAAATGTTATTTATAAAGCATTTTCTATGAGAAAAACAAACCCTTTGGAAAGTGTAACTACAATTCTTTTAGGTTAGGGGCACCTGGGGGGCCTGATTGGTTGAACATCTGAATCAGTTCAAGATCCCAGAGTCATGAGACTGAGTCCTGGGCTCTGTGCTGAGTGTAGAGTCTGCTTAAGATTCTGTCTTCTCTCTCTCTCTCTCTCTCTCTCTCTCTCTCTCTCTCTCTCTTTTTCAAACAAAACAAAACAACTCCTTTAGGTTATTCTATGACAAAGTTACCTTATGACTAAAGCACTGTTGCATCAGAAAATATTACATAATGTAATGTTGGTGCTTTATTATTATTTAAGCCTTGACAATGCATCAATGAAAACTGGGTCTAAAAAAAGTAAAACTGAGCAAGTCACTGATAAAAGAAAATGTTGAGTAAAACTGTGCTAGCAGAGGCTTTTTAACATACATGACCTGTAGATGGTAAAGAAGTGAAGGGAAAATGGAGCATAGCAAAGAAATCAAAGTGGTAGAATTTGAGGATTATAGAAGCCTTCAGATACTAGAGGCCTTAATAAGCACAGTATGGGAAGACTTCTGACCCAGAAATGAGTCAAGGTCAGTCTGTAAGACCAGAGTAGGTTACACAGTAATGAAATACTGTTTAATTTAATTAGGAAGGTATATGATTTAGGCCTAGGTTTTTCTATTTCTTTACAACCTTGCCTCAGTCTTTTTTTTAAAAAATAATTTCTAATATGCATGTTGAACTCATTAGTGTTTAGACAGTAGTAACCCTGTTTTAAAATGATTCATTTTAATATCAAAACCTATGGAAAACTAGATGAAAATAATATCTCTGAGACTCATTAGGCTATGTTTGGAGAATCTATATGATCTGCCTTTCGAGCCACAGATACTACCCCAGTGCTTGGTCTCTCAATGGCAGGAGTAAAAATACTAGGTAGAAACAACCAGTTTCTATGTGAGCTTGAGTAATATTAGTCAAGTCTTTGATAACACATTCTTACAACTCATAGTCAAAATGTGGTAATAAAATGTATACAGCTAATGCTTATTCTAGTTTCTATTCAGACTGCATATGCAATCTATAAAAGATGTGTAAATATTAAGAAAAAAGAAAAAGGAAACATTTACATGCCTTCAAATTCTTGTTAGGAATAAGTATTGCTTATAAATCAAATTTAATTATAATCATCCAATCAACTGATTTTTCAATTCTCATAAAACATTACTAGCTTTCACAAAGGGAGTCTCCTTGTGATAAAGGACAAGACTGCTTCAGACTAAGGGCAAAACTGGTTTGCCATATGGGATTGAAGTATTAAACCTGAAAGGCAAGTGAACACTTCTAGGTTTTGCACAGATGTCCTTCACATTTTTCTTTCTCTCTACAGTCAGTTATAGCTGTTTCTATTTTATGGGGATAAAGTTTTAGCTTCCTATGGGAAGCGGTCTATAACTGGCAAGATTATTTTGGTCAGTGCTGGCTTTTTCTCCCTCTCTGCCCTGTCACAGTTAGTCTCTACTCAAAAACCTTATGTATACATCCTCCTACTATCTCACTCACAATCCATTATCTATCCAATAATCCAATTAAATATAGTTATTTACTGCTCCTTAACTTTTAGATTGTTCCACTTCTTAGAAGCTTTGTTAAATGTCCTTTTGATACAGAAAGTCTTTAGTATCTCCATTTCTACTTCAGATATATAGCTGAAAGTCACTTTCTTTGAAGTAGAGTATAAAGTGCTAAAGCAAGTGTTATGTATCACAAGTGCTTCCATGAAGCTATATTAATAAATGCAAAAATACCCACGTGGAAATAGATTTATTACTGTAGTATCCCAAAAAATAAGGAAGTATCATAACCATCTAGATAAAAGGACACTAGAGAGTGTATGTGCGTGTGGATAGGAGTGACATGATAAAAAATATAGCAAACTGACTGCAGGGTAGTGGAGAAAGAGGTATTGGACCAGGATACCAGTCAGTGACTCTTTTATCTCCCTCCAGATTAAGCCCATGGTCTTGGTAAGGCTGAATCTGGTTCAGGGATGAGGAAAGCTCAGTGTTTGTAAACATTGCATAAAATGAAAATTTATAGATTGTAGAAACACATTCTGAATGGTAATGACAAATTTGTATGAAAAGGGGCAGTGGTACAGCAAGAGCTGAATTTACCAGAGATGGTGACAGCTTACAGTAAGAGGACAACAGGCACACTGCTACTACCTACCATTACTTCCTCCCATCCCTTGATGCAATTCTGGGGGCCAACAAGAGCTATACTGAATTCTGCTTTACATAGTTCTTCCATTACTTCCTGGATTCATGGCTAACTAAACTGGGAATGTTTTCTAAACTGAGAAAAAAAGAGGGAGGAAGAGAAGGAAGTGGGGGGAGTGGGACTGAGTGTGTTGCTAGTCTGTATGTGATCAGAAATGCCATCGATGGCATTGGACTAGAAAACATTGTAAATATACCAGGTCTCTTGAAACTTCTTTTTTTCTTTTTTAAAGTAGACTTTCTATTCAACCTTGTTCAATTTATTTTACGGGAAAACCATTCTGTGGCTAGACAGCAACTTTAACATGCCACTGGGCATGAGGTTGTTAAAAGCAGCTCCAGGTGAGAAAAACACTACTCAGGACAACTGGATGGCCTGCCCTAGTGACAGCTTTCTGCCTTCTTACTTCTTATTCTATGACTATTTTCTCTGCCTGGGATTGCTTAGCTCCTACTCTTGGCTATGGCAGTAGACACTACCTCATCTCACCTTAGGAGAGATGATGCCTTTTGATTTGGGATGGTTTCTTCCCATGACCCGTGGACTATGGTGAATCTGATACCTTTCCACTGTGTGCATAAGAATCCCCCCAGCCCGCCCAGTCCTCTAGCTACTGTTTTATCAAGGTATGTTGCAGCAACATCATATTGCCTACTTTCTGATTTCTTCTTAAAAGTGTACACCACTGAAAAAAAAGTATAAAATAAAAATAATGTTAGGTTCTTTCTCATAATGAAAAAAACATACTAATCAATACATTAAAAAGCATAACAATTCTCTATTGGTAGCAAAATACTTACTTTACAACATTGCAATGACTATAGCAACATACAGAATGCAATTTCTGAAAAGACAGCTTCATGTCAGTGTTTATATGCAACGGCAGCCTTTATTAAAAAGCAAATAGCTATAATAAACAGAAATCATAGTGACAGCAGGAATCATGCTATCAACAAACCCATCAAAATGGAATCAAACATTATGAGATGGACACCATTACAGAGATATGTACAAGTGCTTTTCCCAATTGGGGGTCTCTGAGACTACAATTTGAAACTACAGAACTAGGGCAACTATTTCTAGCAATATATCTATCTGGGTTTTTCCAGTATTATTCTGTTCTCACTAATGGTTCACAGATGGCTTTATGCTCCACACATGGTTCTGTCATGATCACAGTTTCATTGCAGTCTTACGTTTTTAATATTGCTGCTATTAAGTATTCAGATGTAGCCACTGTGATTTATTTTTAAATTAACTAATTCTATCGTTAAACACCTTTAAAATGATTTAAGTAACTACACAGCAAATAATATGTTTACACAATGAAAATCCTTGGACAGTGTTTATTATCGGTTTGTGTAAATAGATCCCGTGCTCTGAAAGCAACATCTTTCTTATTAATTTAACAGTAATCATACTGCATTCATGTGTAGATTTATAATGTTCTGAAATCTGAAATCATAGGTATAATATAATCCATATTATTTATTTATATAGTAGATAAAGGTATTCTTTCTTATATTCAATATTTAAGGGTATTGCCAATGTTTTTTTTTTTTAAAGTAAATCCTATTTGGTTGGGTTTTTCCTCTTCTTCCTGAACATTTCAGGGGCAGTTTCCAATATTAGAAAGTTTTATTAATAAGTTCTGTGAGCATTTAAGGCATGGTATATAACAAAATATTAACAATTTTTCCTTGTGCCCATTTCACCTATTTCTTATGCATAGTATAGTTATACCATCTTTTCCTAAACTATGTCCCGTGCTTGAGATATTCAAAGGCATTTAACACACAGACACACATAGAGACACACAGACACACATCATGGCTAAATAAGTTTGAGAATATTTCATAGCATAGTCTATATTAGAGATTTAGAATAAAAGTAGGATATTAACTCGTGAGAAATTCTGCAGTAAATAGATTTGTTGATCTTTGCTTAACCCAACATATCCATATCTTTTTTGCCACAATCACCCTGACTACCCACCAGACAACACATATACTTTCTCTTTTCTTCTCATTTTAAAGATTTATTTTAACATCCCAAGGAACAATGCTCTGTATAACACCTTTTGAGGCACTAAACTCAATAAATAAATGATATCTCCCATGTATAGTTAAACATAATCTCAATGTCTCAAAACAACAACATATCACAATCTTCTTTCCTAAGGATGCTAGTTTATCAAGACTGGTATGAAACATTTTCTGAATAGTATGGGACTAAAACATAGAGGATAACATTAGGAATGTGCAACCCTCTCTCTATATTTCACAATATATGCAAGTTACAGTTGGGTGTCTCCTATTGGTAACAAAAAGAAGATGATCTAATGTTCCAGTCTCTGGATGGAGTTGAAAAGCAAAAGCAATTGGGAAACAGACCACAATCCCTAGATTGTAAATCACATTATCTCTTCATAATTATCAAAGACACTAATGATCAAAGTTCAACCTAGTAAGAACATAAGTCTTTTATATATACAAAGTTAAAAAAGCAAAAGTGACAGGCAAATCTGAAAACCAAAAAGTTAAGTCGAGTACTAAGAGTATCAAGAGCACCAAAACAAAACTGAAGCTATATATTAAGCAAGTCTTCCTAATATAATTTGGTTATGGAAGGTATATGGGATGGCTAGTTGTATGAGTCAACATTCATCTCCCCAGAATCATTTTAATAGTGGGTCTCAGGGTGAGTATATGCATCAGAAATCAGAATTGTCCTGGACTTATATATGACAAAGATATTTTTTGTCCTCACTCAGTTTAACTGACTCTATAGAAGATGAGTAAACTGAGTCACCAGTGTTTTTATAAAAGGTTGAATAAGCATCTAACATACTGAATGGGGAATACATTTGTGGTCCTTCACTGAGCTCTACTGATCTCAACAAATCATATGAGCAAATACAATGCTACTCAAGGGCCCAATTCAGAATAATATAAGGAACTTGTGCAGAATGTAAATCAGCTGTCCTTACATGGAGGGCATATAATTCACAAATAGCACTGGTCAAGTCACCTCTCTGTAATGACAGTTTTCTCAGAAAATGAACTGTATGTCTTTTATTTCACCATTTTATTCCTACAAATCTCTGGGCTTGCAATTTTGTTTAAGAATTAAAAACATGGGGTGCCTGAGAGGCTCAGTCAATTGAGCATCCAACTCTTGATTTTGACTCAGGTCATGACCCCAGTGGCAAGGGACTGAGGCCTGCACTGGGCTCCATGCTAAGTATGGAGCCAGCTTAAGATTCTCTCTCACTCCCTCAGCCCCTCTCCCCTCTATGTTCTCTCTCTCTCTCTCTCTTTCAAAAAAAAAGAATTAAAAACACATCAGGAAAACCTTTTTTTAAAAATAGTTTATTGTCAAATTAGTTTCCATACAACACCCATTGCTCTTCCCCACAAGTGACCTCTTCCATCACAACCACCTCTATTCCCCCCTCCCCCTTCCCCTTCAACCCTCAGTTCGTTTTCAGTATTCAATAGTCTCTCAAGTTTTGCATCGCTCTCTCTCCCCAACTCTCTTTCTCTCTTCCCCTCCCCCTGGTCCTCCATTAGGTTTCTCCTGTTCTCCTGTTAGACCTATGGGTGCAAACATATGGTATCTGTCCTTCTCTGCCTGACTTATTTTGCTTAGCATGACACCCTTGAGGTCCATCCACTTTCCTACAAATGGCCAGATTTCATTCTTTCTCATTGCCATGTAATACTCATAGCAGCACTGTCAACAATAGCCAAAACATGGAAAGAGCCTAAATGTCCATCACCTGATGAATGGATCAAGAAGATGTGGTATATATATATAGCAAAAGCTTTAAAGTACTCTTAATTTTGCTAACACACTTTGTGCTTGCTATCTGAAATATAACCATGTAAAATTGAGTCAGAGTTGGGAAGTAAATGATGAATGATTTGGTAGTCCATCACAGGTCTTATATCTCTGATGCAAGTCATTTTTTAATAGAATGTTTATTTTTTGTTGTCATAAAAATTTGTCATGATAGAACCTGTAATATATGTTATTTGGGGTATCATATACAACAAATATTTCATTTACATGTTTAACGTCTTAACAGAGGGGATGATTCATGCCTAATTGTATAAATAACATAGCCTCTGAACATCATGAGGATATCAAATATATGAATCAAATTTATATAAAAGTACCTATCCAATTACTTAAAATTTCACAGTTGTTATGTTATCAATAAATGTGAAATACTTCTTCTTGCTTATTTTTAAAAATAAGCTAATTAGCAGTTATTAGCTAGTACACTTAGTCACTTTGGATCTGGTAGGGTATAGTAGTTAGGTCCTGGTAAAATCAGGAAACCTCACTGAATTGTTCTCTTTATATAAGACTATATATAGTGATTATAAGTATGTGACTATATATGGTTATTATAAGTATATGTCCTATATAAAAAATGAAAATATTATTTCTATTTTGGTGGCAACAAAAAAATCTGAGGGTTTACTTTTTAATTTTATCTTTAATGGGTCCCTAGACCTATTGTGAGGACAGTCTCATTTCCTAAGTCTTATAGAATAAGACATCTTATTCATGTCCCTAAGTATCAATCTCTACTACTGGCTTGACAGCTTTTTTTCTTCCTAAATCCAAATGACAAGATATCTGACTAATATATATCTTAGTAGTATGTTCTGGCATGGGTGCATTTTCCAACTAGGAAACAAATCAAGATGCCACTCAAATCTTTTCACTGCTGGTCATTATCAATCAAAATCTTTCAACAAATTCAAATAGGTACTTCCATATTGAATACATACATTGTTCTATATCTTATGAGCTATTAATTACCCTAAGAACCTATATCACCATATATACAATAGAGGGTTAAATACTCTAGGAAGAACAACATATAATTTATTTCATGAATTACTACAGGAAAATTCTATCATTTTTAAAGCCTTTCAGGTATCAGAAAACTTCCAGAAAAAAACTCATACACAAATTTCTATGAATAGCAAAATATGATATCTCTGTAAAGAACACTAAATTATAAATTATGTATTCAATATTAATCCAATGTTTGTCAGTCTTAAAACAAACAGTTGGGAACAGAATCCTTTTCACATCATATATGGATAATCATGCTTTCTCATAACAACTGTGAAATTTTAAGTAATTGGATAGGTACTTTTATATAAGAGAAACATAGTTCTCAAGCTTTTATTGTCCTAAAAGAAAGAGGCACAATAAACAACTCTCAACTAGTATTTGAACAAAAAGAAAGTTGCCACAGGGTTTTCAATTGGAGCGCAATTTAGTCTTGATATTTGATTTTGAATGCATTTTAAATGTGTGACATGGGGAATAAATTAACTATAAATAGCATTTATGATGTAGCTTTGATAAGTGTCTTAATAGAAAATTTAAGTCTGTTTACTTTGGTTACTGTTTTTACATCATCTCCAATGTACATGCATAAAAACTTTTCATTCTTTAATTGAAATACAAAAATATTTTGCTTTAGAGTGATATTTGGCATCCCTTTTATAATATCCATTTTTAACACTTTTGACAGGTTACTTAAATAAAAAGAGTGCTGGACTAACAGCACCTCAGATGTCTGATGTTCAAGACCCTGTTTTGCCACTAACAAATTGTGTGACCTTGGACAAATCACTTAAACCTTGCAGTATCTCAAAAATGAGTGGGGTTACACTCAGTGATGTTTAAAGTCCCTAAAATATGAATTTATAATTTAGATATTCTTAAAAAGCATTTTCCCACAGTCATGTGGAACCTTGCTTTTTAGTGCTGGAAAAGAAGATGTTTCTAATTACTGGCTTCAATAAACATGAGCCCAGACTGCTTTAAAAAAAAAAAAAAAAAGCATTTTCCCATCAAGTCGTCTTTTTAAGATAAAGTTAAAGTCATGTAGTCAGTAACACAGGATCCTCTGACTTTCCCTTCTAACATTTTTTACTAGCACTTTTCAAAATGTAACACTTTATCCAGATGTGTTGATGGTAAACTTTACTGATTACTCTATCATATTTAAGCCTGGATCATTATACTTTCATGTATATTCCTTGTCATCTCAAAATAACAGTATTCGTAACACTAATATTAACATTATCATAATTAATGCTAATGATAAATTCAAGGCCCCCAGCCTAATTTAGTTGAAGGCCTTATCAATAATAAGTATCAATATTACTATTTATAGGAAACTATGTGCCATATCTTTGCTGGGCTCTTTATGACTCTGTCTCATTTAATTTTCACAGCTAGCTTCTTTAATTTTTCCTCTTTCCCATTCTACCTAAAAAATGTGGTGAACAGCTCAAGGGAAGTAGTCTAGCAAATTGAAACCCTTCCTAATTTGTGTGGCAGGCACAAACCCAGCAAGAGGGAAAAAAAAAGAACTGAGAATTTTCTGATAGTGAATGGGAAAAAAACAGACATTAAGCCTGTAATTTCATTGATTGTTTAATAACAAATTCTATGTCCTCAGTTGACTAATGATGAGTTTCTATACTTATGGATTTATTCAAATGAATTTTGCAAACATAATTTCTTAAATCTTATCATCTAATTTTCATTTTCTTTTAAATGTAGAGTTAAATAAGCTATGGTATATTTATTATGTAATAAATTCACTTCCACACTGAAAAAAAATAAGAAAACCATGACAAGAGTCTTTTCACTGTTCCTTGTTATTATTCAGTATAGTATCAACAGTGTTAGATATCATGTTCAATTCATGAGTCTATTTTAGCCATTTCAAAACTTTTTTTCAGTTACATTATATTCACTATACTCAAATTTCAACTACTTGCTAAATTCCAGATGCCTAGTATCAGGATATGAGGATCAATTTAATTTAATTTAATTTAAGTAACAAACAAAAAGTGTTAAGAAACATAGCATTAATTATAATGGAAGGAACATGCCTTAAGCCCTCAAAATCATAAGCAGAAGTATGTATAGGATTTAAAACCTGCTCTTGACCTTTGAGACAACTATGGCTGTGCAAATGTGTGCAAATGTGTTCTATTTTTGTTTGCACAAAAGACTGATAACTTGTTAATTCTTACATCAATCTCAATTATCTTGGAATCCCTATCTTATGGAGGAGGAAACTATGGCATACAAGTAAAGGATTTATGTGAAGTCATGAAACTCAGAAGAAAACAGAAATAGGTCTTAGTTTTCAGGATAAAAACTACTGGATTCCACCCCAGATTTTGTAAGGTGGAAACAAAATAGTAGTAGCAGTAATACTTATCTCTGGAGGAAAAAGTTATTCCAATGGTAATCTGTCCATTTAACAAAACCACTAAAAAGTAGCAATTTTTGCTTGTTCTCTGCCTTAGTTCAACAACACAGGAAAGAATCAGTGAACTACAAATCAATGAAATAAACTGCAGAGTAGTTTGGGGAATTGTCTAAGATACTTTCACTCACTAGCTCATGTTTGCCACCAGTGCTATTTTCATGAATAAAAATCTGCTGGAAAATTGACAAAAAACATATTACTGACAGGTGGTTAGAGCTCCTGTTTCTATATAAATCTACATTATACAATAAAGAAGATGGTATGTCAGGACAACTTCCTTTCAATTTCTGCTATTATTATATTGTTTTTCACTCTTAAAATAAGCAACCCTGCAGGATTAAGATTTGATATAAGGTGCTAAATGCAGGTATCGATTTGTATGTGCTCATTAGAAAATTATTTCCAACAGCTCTTATAGTTCTATTTTTTCTTATGATTTGTTACTTGTGTAATTTCTATTTGAAGAATTTATTAGTTCATGGGTCTGAATTCTATATTTCTGAGTTGGCTTTGCAAAAAGAACAAAAAAAGATTCTGTAGCCACTACCTGCAACTACAGCTGCCATCCAGGGTGCAAATTCATGTCTTTGGTAAAATGAAGAACTAGGCAAGGTACAGATGATGCTGTTAAGACAGTACAAAGCATATGTCCTAATGGCAGCAAGTAAGGAGTTTTTTCTTCTTTTTTTTCAAAGTTTATTTATTTATTTGAGAGGGGGTGAGAGGCAGAGAGAGAGGGGGAGGGAGGGAGAGACAGAGAGAGAGAGAGAGAGAGAGAGAGAGAGAGAGAGGGAATCCCAAGCAGGTTCTGCACTGTCAGTGTGGAGCCTGATTCAGGTTTTGAACTCATTAATCGTGAGATCGTGACCTGAGCTGAAATCAAGGGTCGGAGGCTTTACCAGCTGAGGTACCCCAGGTGCCCCAGGAGTTTCTTCTTTATTTTCAAATACTATTATGTTCACATAAACATTGGAAAATTATGTTATAAAACTGCAACCACACCAATTACACATTAGAAACATTTTTAGAATAAATTAATAATGTGCTTACAGGTGAGAGAACTTAAAGTTCTCAGAGGGAAAATAAGAAATATTACACATATGATAGCTATTATATCCAGAGATATATGTAGGTAGGATGATGGATAACTATAAAATATTATATAAATAAGAACATAAATCTGACAACTTTAGGCATAGAGACATCAATACTTAAAGATAATGGTGTTCCAGCAAGTGATTAGGTCTGCTTATAGTACAGGACTAATAAAGGTGAAGAGCGAGAATTCCTATAAGGCCTAGTGTGTTTGGAGCCACTCTATTTTTTTTTGTACCAGTAACAATTAAACTTACTTAAACATGCTTTGGGAACATTACCATAGTATAGTATATGAAATGGACTGGAGAGAGGGAGAGTCTAGAGAAATTGGTTAGACTACTACTGCAATAGCACTGGCAAAAGGTACTGAGAGCATTCACTGGCGTGATAAGGTGACTAGACAGATACAAATCTAATGTAGAAGTAGAAATTATAACACATACCAATTTAGTAAGTAATTTAATGCAGTGGATAAGAACCTAGATTACAGAGCCAGATTCATGGGTTTGAATCCCAGCTCTGCCATTTATGCATCTTCTGGCCTAAAAAATCTACCTAATTCCTCAGTACATGGTTGTTCCAATTGTAAAATGGGACTCATAACAGCTATTCATTAATAAAATTGTTCTGAGGATATAATGTTAAGTACTTGGCACAGGGCCTGACACTTAAGTGCTAAATATATGCCAAAAATTATTATTAGATAGATGTGGGAGGTTAAGGGAGAGAAAAGAGTCAAGAATGCTACTAGTGACTGAACCTGTATAACAAAGTGGAGTGGTGGTAACATTAAAAGAAATAGATTACAGGCAGAGATGAAACAGTTTAGCATTAAAAAATGAATTTTGGGGTGCCTGGATGGCTCAGTCAGTTAAACTTTCGATTCTTTTTTTTTCCCCATAATATTTTATTGTCAAATTGTTTTCCATACAACACTCAGTGCTCTTCCCCTCAAGTGCCCTCCACCATCACCACCACCTCTCTTCCCTCCTCCCCCCTCCCCCACAACCCTCAGTTCATTCTCAGCATTCAATAGTCTCTCAAGTTCTGCATCCCTCTCTCTCCCCAACTCTCTCTCCCTCCTCCGTTCCCCCTGGTTCTCCATTAGGTCTCTCTTGTTTTCCTGCTAGACCTATGAGTGCAAACATATGGTTTCTGTCCTTCTCTGCCTGGCTTACTTCACTCAGCATGACACCCTCAAGGT